>NW_026000222.1:8281126-8336705 GCF_001458135.2 Marmota marmota marmota | reverse complement strand
AAAAGTGCTGACTAATAACCTGGCTCTGGGCTTGAAGGGGTCCTATTTTTGTTTCCATTCTGTCTTTATAGTTTGAACTTTTCTTTTGATATTCTGTAAATATTCATCATCTCAGACCCTTTTGAATTGCGTGGCTTTTAGTCAAAACTGAGCAAAATGTGCTATTTGAATTATAAAAACCTCATTAAAGAGAGGCAAAAGGAATCTTTTCCTTTTGTACAAGCCAATTAGGTGCCTTTACAATTAAAAGAAAAAAGTTGAGTGCTTTATAGTCTCCAATTCCACCAACCTATTTTTAATTAATAGAGGTGACCCGTTTTAGGTACTGGGTACATATTTTGCCTCTGGTGTTGTGCAATTAACATTAATGAAGGGTGTTCAAACCTGGTGAGAGAGGAAAGGGTTCCCCAGGTCCTCTGAGGGGTCCTGCCTCCTGGTGGAGAGCTGTGGTTTCCATTTCCCTGGGACAGTGCAGGGCAAGAATAATCGCCACCGGGGGAGAGGTGGCCATGAAAAGCTGTGCTGTCAGAATTCTGAATGTCCAGGCACATCGTAAGGACAGGTGAGTGCTGTGGAAATCAGCGTTGAAGAATTTCATTCTCCCTTGTGGACATCAGGAAATGTCATTCAGAGAAAGGTCCTGGCAGCTGGTGAGGGACCTGCTCTCCAGGAGCTTGGGAGGGGTCCTCTGCGGTCCCCTTCACAGGATAGGGAGGTCAACTGCTAGCCAGGAGGCAGGTGTGAACAACAGCAGAACTGAGCAGGACATTTGGCATGGTCCTCGCAGGTTTAGTTTGGTTTTCTAAAAGAAACAGGGTCATCAGGTGGCCTTGAAGTCAGTTGGTTCCTTTTACTTTGTTTTATTCATTTATCTGCTTACTTGTTTTAGTTATTTCTGATACTTGCTTCATTTCTGAGCTCATGAAAGTTGCTCTTCTACTATCTTGTTTTCCGGCCTGTAAAATGGCAACAGTAATTCATGTCACCTCCTATTATTGTGAAGATTAAATGTATGTAACAAAAAGCTGTTGACAAGTGTCCAACCCATGGTTTATATTCAGAAAAGTAAAAGGAAAAAATAAATAGCTCTAGAGGATGGAACCAAATATTTGAGAAGCAGTCTAAAAGAAGCTCAAATGTAATATAGTTTACTATGTTTCCCAAGTTTTTCCCTTAGTGGTTCTGCCTTAGTACAAAATATGGCTCCCCACAGCTGCAAACCAGGAATCTCTGCTTTGATTTGAAACAGGGCCTTGATGGGTATTGTGGGAAGGCCCCAACCAGAGGCCCCAGAGCCTGTGCGCCCACCTCCTCAGGGAATACACGGATTATGGGTGTGTGGGGGGGTATGATAACAATGGCGGTGGGCACTTATGTGAAAAATAGATTTTACCATCCAGACCCAGCTCACCCCATGTAAGCTTTAGGCAGGTGACAACTTGGAAACTACATCAAGCCACAGAATAAAATCAACACTTTCTAAACCCGATCCAGATTCCCCAATGAAAATGAGATTTCGTGAATTCTTTTAAAAAGTAACAGCAATTTATAAAATCACTGTTATCAAATTCCTTGTTTAAAAATTATGCTTTCTGCCAAGTATTTAAGGAATAGAAAGATAGAAGAGAAGGGAATACTTCCCAGCTGACTGTGGAACCAACATTTACCTGATGTCAAATTAAACCAAAGACATCACAGGAAAAGGAAAACTAGACCCATATCACTTTTGAATAGAGACAAAAAATTCTTCAACAATATACTAGCAAAGTCAGTTCAGTGATATATAAAATGGAGTATGTACTGTGACTCAGGGTTCTATCCAGGAATTCAAATTAGATTTGAGAAGACCTTTTTCCAAATAAGGTCATGTTCAGTGTGTGGGGGGGACATACCTTGTGGAATCGGCCTTTCTTCCCACTGCAGAACCCCCTGCGTCATGCCATGGTGTGGGAGGCAGCTCTGAGAATGGGCTGCCCCTTGGGCATAAAAGATGGGGAGCAGTGTTGACAGAGAATTCAAAACACCACAGCTCACTAAAAGCCATTCACATTTTATTGTCATCACATGCAATTATAAACATTATTAATGATAAAATACTGCTTCCTCCATCCTGCCACTATGTCCTCCCCTGTTGGAAGCAGGGTCACCAGATGAAATAATGTGACTCCTTTTAATTCTCATGATATGCATTTTCTACTTAAAATCCAGGAGGCATGAATACATTTCCCCACCAATTTTTACAAAGATAATAAAAACATAATAACATAAATAAATCTGCTGATTTTTTGGTAGAAAATATTGGTTGTAGTATAGAACATGTTAAGCTTTGTATTGGTCATTTGTAGTCTACTTTTACAAATTTTAAAAATATCTCAGTATATCTGTTAGACTCTTACACTGTATTTTCTTGTTGATTTCTAAGGACTCTTTATATAAAATGTGGATTATTAGTATTAAGTCATTTGTCATTTTGTGTTTTACTTTTCTGATAATGTATTATTTTAACTTTTACATATATTTTCTGTTTCCCTGTTTCTCTTATATGAAGAGCATTTTTTTTTAACATTTAACTTATGACTCTTGGATGGTTGCATTTCATGAAAATAGAAACACAACCAAATTGTTTAAATAGTAATAAACCTATGAAATGTTTCTATGAAAAAACACCTTTTTTTTCAAATGAAAATATAGGAAAGATTTTTTTCCTATATCAAAAAGGAATTTTACCCACAGCCATTGCCCTGGAATCAGAGATATGTGAGGAAAACTAAGTGTCTCGACTTCCAGCTCCTTATTTTACAAGAATCAGATGCTCGGAGTGCCTGGAAGACTTGTCCCAGAGGAGTCAAAAATGCAGGTTCCCAGCTCTTAATCCAGTGCTCCTGTGAAAGCCAACCATGTTTATTGGTGTTTCCCCTCTCATGTTAAATGTGTTGGCTAAATTCCTGAAATGCTCTTTTTATTTTGCTGAATACTTATTTGATTGCATTTATTCCTTCCTATAAATACACTGCATGTTAATTATAGAGAGAATAAAGTATAGGTAAACTCAGAGAGAAGGCATTTTCCGATTCAGTGGGCCCACCAGCCTCCGGTGCTTCCCCTCACCTGCACCTCCCCTCACCTGCACCTCCCCTCACCTGCACCTCCCCTCACCTGCACCTCCCCTCACCTGCACCTCCCTCATCACCATCCCCTCTTTCTGGGTGCGGGTGTGTATGTGGTTCTACAACATCACAGACTTGACTTTATGATGGATTATAAAACAAAATAGATTAGTTTGTTATAATTCAAATGACTATATAATTCAAGCATAAGGCTATATTCTGTTTTATTTAATGATTTCTCCATTGTATATTTAGTTTTTTTTCCCCCAATTTGTTGCTTTTATGTTGCAATTACAAACACCCTAGCTATGTTCACTATATTTTATTGTATAATTCTCAATTCTTGTTTGGATGTTTGGATGATTTCTCATGAATACAATTTGTTCATGAGGATTTAGGAATTTGATTTGCATAACACTATTACTTTTATTGTCAAGAATTGTATTGTGGAACAAGTTAATATGTAAACATAAATTGGGCTGGTTTTTAACAGTAGGTATAATCCAATGTGCAGTTATTCTAGCACATTCTAAAAGGAATATGTCCACACAGGTGTGTCTGTTTCCTTGGACAAAGCTTCTTCCTCTTGATGTGTTTCTTTAGCTCCTCATAAGTGCTGGGTCCTGTGTCAGCATTTTTTTTTATAGGATGTTTTCTGTGTTTGAAGCACTATTTTGATTTAAGATGAGGAGCTGAGGAATGTGCAAACTGGATGAATTTGGAAGGGCAGAGTTAATTAGGTGGTGGAACCTGGATTCCAACCAGGATGACCAGCTTGTCCTAACTTGCCAAGCACTGTCTGGATTTAACACTGAAAGTCCTACATCCCAGGGGCCTGTCCTCCCCAGTGTCCCAGGACGGTTGCCCACTCGGAGCCATGCGACCCTGTAGGGCATCTTGTCTCTCGATGATGGGATCTTGAAGGCAGTGACAAATCGGCTATCCCTGGGGAACGTGGGTGGCCTTTGGTTGACATCTACAGATTGTCGAATGCTCTATTTTCCAGGTCCCTTCACGTGCTCGTGTGCAACGCTGCGGCTTTTGCTCTGCCCTGGAGCCTCACAAAGGATGGCCTGGAGACCACCTTCCAGGTGAACCACCTGGGGCATTTCTACCTGGTGCAGCTCCTGCAGGACGTTCTCTGCCGCTCGGCCCCTGCCCGCGTGGTCGTGGTCTCCTCCGAGTCCCATCGGTGGGTTTGAATTCCATGTTTTTCGCTTGCCCCCCTGCCCCACACCCTCCTAGAATTCCCCCAGGACCCTGTTTCTAAGGATCATTTTTCGCGGTGTTCCGAGGAGTGGGAGAGCCCGCAGCCTGGCTGCCCTGCTTTCTCTAGGGCCCTGCGTGTGGGATGGCGGGGACCGTTTGGGGGAGGCTGTCTATAGCAATGCAGGGTGTTTTTACAACTATACTTCAAGCTCTGCACTGATCTTGCTTAGAGATGGAATAATAATTGATTAAATCTGAATGGCGTGACCTTTATCGATTTGTAATTCAACAACTTCAACGTCTTAGGAAGAAGAATGTGCAGTTATTCTAGCAGGAGAAACAATGCAATTAAAGACTGCGAGATGAAATCCAATTGTTTTATAATGAGAAATTAGGGAATTCAATGCAGACATTAGCTGTGTAATTGTGGAAAGGGAAGTACTGTAGTTAGAACATATTAGAAATCTGGCCATGCCTCTTTTGGTTAAAATTTCAATTAAAACATCAGATGGTCCTTCTTTTCTATTACCATTAGGAGAATATTCAATTGACTAAAAAGACATTTGAAAATTTCATCGTATTTTCAGCATATTCGATTCTGGAGTTGGATAAACAACTATTTGTCTAAAGAGAAAAGTGCTCAGAAAAGACAAAGGACTGGCGGGTTGGGTGAGGCTAGATTTAGTACTTGTTTGGGAGATTTCTCTTTCCAGTTTCCTTGGTGTGGGGGTGGGAGGAAGCGTCTGCTCTTAGCAGAGTAGCTGGAAAAAAAAAAAATTGTGTGAGGGCCTATTTTTCCCTCTTCTCCTCCGTCTTAAGTCCTGCCTGAAATGTTTTAGTGACCCAGAATGAAGCTTATTTTTTTAATCATACTTCCATAAAATGTAACCCCTGGGACTTGGGGGAGAGAGACCAGCCAAGGGTTAGCTTGAACCCTTTATCACTCCCGAACACAGGGGCTTATGGTATAAGTGACATGCTGCAGATAGATTTGCCTTTACCATTTTGAATTTATGATGGCTGAAATGAAAGGAGGGTGTCCGGTGGTAATCCTCCCCCATGTGAGAAGACACAGAGCATCTAGTAATTAGGCAGGAATGAAATCTGGATGCCTTATCTTTGCAAATCACAGCAGGTCTGAGGAAGGGAACAGAGTGGCCTGTTGGGCAGCAGAGAGGGCTCCAGCGGATGTGCCAGCCCCCATGCTGGCCAGACACGGCAGGCACCTCGGGACGTGTTTAAGTGAGCTGGTACTTAGTAGGAGACAGTGTCCAGTGGGTGCTGCTGGTTGCCCTTAATACTCGGGCTGCCTTTGATCTCTCCTTGACTGCAGCATGCCTTGGAGATCAGGTCTTAATTCCATTTAAGAGAGTCATTGGGAAGGAAAAGGCTTGGCCTTCTGAATTAGATCCAGTTTAGTTTACAGTCAGGGCCTCTGGCAGCCTGTGATTGGGCCCTCCTCTCTGGCGACTGCTTCTGGTTTCTGTTTCCCTGTTGCCCCTCCCAGGTTTTGTGGTCCTACACTGTGACGGCCCCTCAAGCCACCAGCTCACAGCTCGTGAGGTGTCTGTTGGCCTGGAGAGCCAGTGCCAGGCGGGAACTCAGCAGTACGTGGGGCCCTCACTCCCTGCTCAAGAACCCAGAGCCCTAAACCACGCAGTAAAATGCAAGTGTTGATATCTAATTACCTCCATAAACCTTGGCGCAATCTCTTCACTGGAGTCAAGACCCCCTGTTAGGGGAAAAATAAAGTCCTGTGTTTGCAGAAAATGTTATACTAGACTGCCCCAAGGCAAAATATTTATGAGCCTCCCTGTGTCTTCACTGTGCTTTACTTACTTATCTGGAGTCTGAGGAAGTGAATTGAGTTTCTGCCTACCTGAAATGTATCATATGGAAATGAGAGCTTGGTTTCCTTCTGGGAAAATTTTTCAGATAACAATTAAAATAGAGGGAAAGTAGCAGAGGGCCGGCTGGACACTTCTAATGGCTCGAACTGTGTTGAGTGTCCAACTGATACACACAATTATAGAACCCCACACACAACCACATGTACACGCAACCACCTGCACATTCACACAGTAACACAACCACAGGTACATGCAATCATACACATTCACACAGTAACACACATATCCACACACCCAGACATAGGTACACACAATCATACACATGTTCCATAACAACCAAGCTATACACAATCATATAACACACACAACCACAGGTAATGTAATCACACATTCATATAGTAACACATACATTCATACACTCAATCACACACAGCCAGCCACAGGTATATACAATCATACACATATTCCATAATAACCAAGCCATACACAATCACATAACAAAACTACAGATACATGTAATCATACACATTTACACAATAACACATATGACCACATACAATTACATAATAACACACAAAGGTACATGCATTCATACATATATTTACACAATCACACAATAACAACCACAGGTACATGCACTCACATACACATTCTACACAATTACAAATACAACTACTCATAATCACACAATAAAACACATACACAACCATACACGCACACACAATATCATGCACACACAATCACGTCAATACACAAAATTGCTAATGCAAATTTAGTTCTGCTCTTTAAACATGCTAACTCTTGTCTACGTGGAATCAATCCTTATTACTTAAACTGGGGAATTTAAAAAATCTTCATTTTAACAACAACAACAAAAATAATGAGACAATACATAAATACAAGATGGGGTGCCCTTAAAAATCAAAAGTTAATGTCCGGAGGCAAACTGTATAGTATTTTAGTGTGTCCGCAAGAGAGAATTCTATTAAGACCTTTTTGTTTGGCTTTGTCAGTTTTTCAACTTGCAAATAGAGCTGACAGCCTTTGAAGAGCTGTTTTATTGCCTCTGTAGCTGAGGGGTGGACGTGGCCATATTTTAGGAAGCCTGCCTTGGTTCAGGGGGATCAGGTCCACCCTATGTGCTTCCTGGAAGATGGTCCATGCAACCCTTGGGAAGTTCCAGATGGGCTTTCTGCCCAAGAGATGGCAGGAGGACATCAGGGTTCTCATGCTGCAGGTGTTGTTTCCAGGGGGAGACCCGGGACCCAGCAGCCGGCACTTCTCCACCTTGATAAGTGCCCTCTAACCTGGTTCCATGTAATTTCTTACCATGCAGTGTTTCGGCCATGTTCTTAGATTGGGTTCTAGGAAGGAACCCTGCCCTCTCAGAAGTATAATCTGCCTGTGTTCCTTACTCATGAGCTACTTAGGTGTCAGCCTTGAAGCCAAAGCAGGGAACTCTTTCCTGACATCAGAAAGGGCAGCACAGAGATATTAACACAGAGCTCAGAGGGTTTACGCCTTGTGGTACATTTTGCCCTTTGAGCAAGGCTCAAACCAAGACTTTTTGCAACAAGGGAAATTTGCCCCTTGGTTTGGAATTTCAAACCCATGATCAAACTTCAGTTCTCTAACCCCGTGTTCAGCCCTGCAGTGGCCCAGACACTGCCCCAGTAGCATACAGGAGGTACAGTCCAGTGTCAGAACCAGGTGAACGTGGCTTGCAGCCAGGGGTGGTGACACAACACACAGGCAAAACTTGAAGGAGTCACAGCTGGTTTCGTCATTGACCTTGAGGGGCAGCAGTGTCAACGAACACTGGGATTGATATCCTGGAAAGCAGATGTTTGATTTCCATGGAAACATGCATTTCAGCCTGTTTCTGGGGCTTCTTTCAATCCACACCCCTCCTGCAAACACGACACCAAGAAATCATATCGACTTCTGCAGAAGTGTTAGGGAAAGCTTCTTGGAGGAAGAGGCTCCCGAGCTTGGTTCAGCTAAATGCAGAGACCAGAAAGGGGGCTTCCAGGAGCAGTTAGCAAAAGAAGCCTGGGAGGTGGGAGCAAAGGGTGTTGTGTTTCTCCCAAGGTGTTTAGATCTGCTGTACCTCTGTAATGTCCTTTTCTGCCTTGAGGAAGTCGGGTCTCCTAGTCCTGTCCCTTAACTTGGATCTTTGCAGTTCTTGGCTCATAGCCCCTTTTCTGACAGCTCTTCTGTAACACCTTATGACTGCATTGAAGTAAAGTTCAGAAATAAAGTATCTCCTCTGCAACAACATGACAATCAGATGTGTGTGTCGGTGCATGTGTCACCTCCAGTGGAACAGTCATAGGCAGACTGTCGACAGGTGTATGGCCTAGCAAGAGACAGCACCCAATGCTGACTCAAGCTGCATGCTCCAAAAAACCCCCAGAATCTGAAATCACATCCATTCCTCCTCATTTATGTGGTTCTCGCACGGCGATCCTGGAAACTCAGTGGATGGTAAAACTGTAAGCGTAAAGCACAGTTGGGCTCTGGCTCAGGTAATTAGACGCAGGCTTTTCATCTGCTTGGAAGTCCAGGGGGGCAGTGTTTATTGAGCAAGAATCCACCTGCATTGTGGGACATCCACCATCCCTGGTCCCTGCCGGCAATCGTTATTTCCACCAGAAAAAGACCCCCATAAATTTTCAAATTTCCCGCTAAGTTCCCCCGCCTTAGACAATTAAGCTCAGAAGCCTGGGCTCTTCCTGTAGTTTGGGGACTCAGAAACAGGCAGCCAGCAATTAGTTTCAAGGTCTCCTTGCCGAATCCTTGATGGCATTCCTGGTCCTTGGATTTGTTGATGACTTTAGAGCAGCAATACCGTTTAGCACCAGAAATTGGATGTCACTGGTGGAGCCCCAGAGAAAGGACAGTCACTTTCCCTTAGAATGCAAGTCTCACCTGCCCGTGTGGCTCTTTTGTGTTTTTGTGCCCAACCTGAACGACAGGATGAGTCTGTATTTTTCATTCTGCTGTTTCCTGCGGTATCCTCGTACTTCCTTATTACCCAGGGCCCAGAGTTAATTTAATGGAGCAAAATATGAGTTGTCCTTAAACAAAGATGAGAACATCTAGAAATTCCTTTTGTTTTGATCCAATTTTTTTAAAGCTGTTACTACTTTGTTATTTTTTTTTTCTTAAAGGAAGAAAGGAATGGAACCCAGCAGCTGGTGTTTAACGACTCCATCAGACCCAATTATAAAACATCAACTAGTTACTTTGATTTGTGCGCATCCATGCCATGGGTATACTTAAAAACATCACGCTCTGCCAGAACTCGTTTTGGCTTTGTTTACATTTATCTTTTAAACGTAGAAGACTATCAATGGCACCTTACCAAGGTTACAGCCCCTTTATAATCATTAATTTTTAATCTGGAAGAGAGTCTTGGAGGCAGTACGCCTTGTCTGTATTTTCTCGGATGCTCAATAAAAAATACATACAGGACTCCAGCTTTGGCTGAAATAATTCAGGACAGCCCAACAAAAATTAGGCGAGTGGTGCCTTTCTTTCCAAAAGCAGCAGCCCTTGATTTAAGATGCTTCCTCATTTAATTTGAAAAATACCTGGGAAGGGTTGTGGGGAGCTGGGCGGGTTGACTGCTATTACAAGCACAGGCTGATCTAGGTGTCTTTGGAAGAGGGTGACTTGCTTGTAATGAACAGATCTCTGTTTTGAAGGGACATGATTTGATGTACTCAGGACTGAGTTTGCAGTAGTCCATGCAGCATCTCCTTAGATTTCTAAATAAAAAGATGCAACTAGACAAAAAGCTACAGCTTGGTTGCTTTGTGTCCTATCTCCTCTTTTTTCAGATTTACAGACATCAACAATTCCTCCGGGAAGCTTGACTTCAGCCGCCTGTCCCTATCACAGGGCGAGTACTGGGCCATGCTGGCCTACAACAGATCCAAACTGTGCAACATCCTTTTCTCCAACGAGCTGCACCGGCGCCTGTCCCCGCGTGGGGTCACGTCCAACGCGGTGCACCCTGGGAACATGATGTACTCCTCCATCCACCGCCACTGGTGGGTATACACACTGCTGTTCACCTTGGCGAGGCCGTTCACCAAGTCCATGGTAAGTCCACGGTTTCTGGCGCCACCAGCACCTCCAGCGTGCCTTCCCTGGAGATGTCCAGCTGTGCGTATCCTCCCCTCCTCGCCATTTGTCCCCAGGACAAAGTCTGGTCTTTACCTGGGTCATGTCATGCCTGAGCTGCCAGCAAGGGCCCAGCACAGGCGGCCTCTCTGTGGCAGGATGGAGAGAAGAGGTGGTTTCTCAATGTTGTGCTGAAGGTCTTGATGGTTTATTTTGTTTGGATGTGATTTCTGTTTTGACTCAAAAAACTTCGAACACCTATTGTGTTGGGCATTGCACTTGAGAACTGTGTTTCATGTTAGAAGGTGAAAAATGAGGATTTGTGCTGTGTAGTGGTTCAGGCCTATATTCCCAGCTACTAGAGAGGCTGTGGAGGAGGATCCCAGGTTCAAGGCCAGGCTGGGCAACTTAGTGAGACCCTGTCTCAAAATGGGAAAATGCAAAAGGGCTGGAGATGTAGCTCAGTGTGTGGTGCTTTGTCTAGCATACATGAGACCCTGGGCTCGACCCCCAGTATGTGTATTTGTCTCTCTTTCATACACACACACACACACACACACACACACGTGCGCACACACACAGGTTTGTGACTATTGGATTGGTAGCAGTGTGATCCCTTTGTGTTCACTGAGAAGCTATTATCAGATATTCTAAATTCTTCTTTAAATGAAGAAGTCGGTGTACCCTCTCCTGGAGAGGCTTCATGGCTGGAGTGTACTCTAGTCTTTACATCCCCACACGTGAATCTTCTTGAATAAATCACATCACCTTGATAAGATGTGGAAGTGTTCACAAAAGGAAATGTGAAGCTTTTATATTTTTGATGGTTGTTTATCAATTGTGTCTAGAAACTTCTTCCATGAACGCATTTTAAAGGGAAATAATTCGAATGAATATATACTTTACACGATGTATTTGGAAGACTACTTTCTAATCTCCAGACATTTAACAATATTTTCCTATTAATAAATGCTAGTGTTTCCATTACCCAAACATAACATCTACACCACAGAAATTCCCTGTTCTCCAAACATGTTTTGGCCTTTGGAAGTGTGTCAGACCATCATCTTCCAGTTTATCTCAGCCTCTGAGTGTGGTCTGCCTCCTTCTGAGGTCGCTCACACCTGCCGTCCTTGCCCTTCATGTTTGTGGATGACTTTAAGAACTACCTGAATCTCAGGAATTATTTAGGAGACAGGAAGTAAGAGATGCCAGGCCAGGGCTCCACTAGTGAGGCACACCCAGTCCCCAAATGGGTCTCAAGTAAGACAAATGCAGTTCAAGTGTGAATACTTAACATGCAGAGGGGACGAGGCGAGTAGTTTTCCTGGTCAGGGGGTGGGTGAGTGTGGGGATTGTATCTGGAAAGTAAATGCGTGAAACCGTTCGCACGTGGGTCGCAGGGCTGAGACCTTCCCCCACCAGTTTCCTCTCCATGAGCCTGTAGGGCTCTCTCCCCGCAAGGCTTTCCTTGACCACAGTGAGGTCTTTTGCTGTTAGGAATGTGGATCTCCAGTGGGTGTCAGTGCCCCTCACAGCTGCGGATGGATTGTTAGAGTTTGGGTGAGAGAGGAGAGACATGCTCCTGATTTTGTTGTCCTGTGGCTTCAAGACCAACAGGTGCCCACAGCCAGTCCTCGATTGTCATTGGTAATCCTTGCGTCTTGAGTCTTCTCACTGGATGTGTTCCTTGGTGGGCGCTCAGGAGCTTACTTCTATGACAACAAAGAGTTTTGGTTTTGTAGCCTCTTCCAGAATGTTCCTAATCAGAGGATGTGACAGGAAAGACATGGAGGGGGCTCTGTGTATGGAATCGATGGGGGGTAATACAACTAGCTCACTTGGTGTGAATTCCAGAGTGTGGGGAGTGGTCAACAGAAAAGGCAGAAACTGT
Source organism: Marmota marmota marmota (assembly GCF_001458135.2). Classification (NCBI taxonomy): domain Eukaryota; kingdom Metazoa; phylum Chordata; class Mammalia; order Rodentia; family Sciuridae; genus Marmota; species Marmota marmota. The sequence goes on along the minus strand of NW_026000222.1, from coordinate 8,324,514 downwards.
TATTCTGTGACCTGATCCCAGGGTTCAGGGCCCTGGAAAGGGGCAGGGGGAAAAGACAAGTTCTCGTGCAGTCATGCTGGTCGGTATCTGTGTTTCTGGGGGTGGGTTGGTTATTACATAATATCGAATGTGAACTGTGCCTAGCAAAGTTGGGGGTGATCGTTGGCTTCTTGGATCTGCCAGGAAGGGTTCTGTGACGTGCTAGCAAGTCACCTGGAGCAGGCATCCACATGGCATGGTGAGTGTTTGGGTTTGTGGTCAGTGTGGTCAGGATGTAAGCCAAGTGAGAAACCAGTGTGGAGTTAAACTGAGGTGGGAGCCTTGCCACGTGGGCCAGGAAGAGCACTGAGTGGGGGTGTTCCGTGAGCGCCACTCCCTGGTGCCTGGCTTCTGTGGCTGTCCTCCACCTCCCTGGCCAGTGTGCAGTGGCCTCTTCTGCCCGCTACCCTGATCCATCTGGACCCCAGTCACAGAAGCACAGAGACTACTTGTGAGCAGGTTTCAGTGACCACAGCAAGGCAAGGCTGGGGCCTGAGAGGAAGACCCCATAGAGCATCCTGGGTAACAGGTAAATGGAGTAGCCGCAAGACCCTGGGTGAGAACTGTGTTGGACGTGCACAGATAACTAGCCCTTGGGAAGAGCTAGAGGAGAGTTGTGACCTCGTGAAAACCCACATTCTGTGTCAGTTGCCAGGGGAGCGGTGTACCTAGAAAGACAGCGGTAAGCAGCGCCCTGTACCCAGAAAGGGGTTTGACGTGGCCTCCCAGTGGTGGCAAGAGAAGGAAGTGTTCCCCTGGACAGCTCTCCTGTTAGTGACCCTAAAGTCAAGACCTGGTTCTTGCCTCTGGATATGGGGACAGCCTGGACAGTCACTTCAGGTTCAAGCCTGCCTCCTCATAAACAAAAGGGTGATGCATGCCATTGTGACCATCGGCCATGATGGACATAACATCTGTAAGAGTGGACGTAGAATTTCTGTAGAGACTGTAATCTGAGTAGCAAACATGATAGCCACTGGCCATATATGGCTGTTGAGGCTAATATAACTGAATTTTTAATCTGACTGCACTTTATTTAATGTAAGTGGTCATGAGGGCCCAGTGGCTTCCCTATTGAGAGCAGAGATCAATGATGTGCCTGGCACAGTGCCTGTTGCAAGTGATACTTCTCACTGTGTTGGCTGTAATTAGTTTCTGTGAGCAGTGTCTTGGTCTAGAATATTCTCCTCCAAAGTGCAATTGCTGATAACAGGACAAGAGTCAGGAGGCCAAAGGACCAGGCATAGAGGGAGCTGGAGGGCTCTGTTCCTGGGCCTTTGGGATGGAGGGAGGGAAGGAGTTACTCATGAGGCAGGAAAGGCATGTGCATGGAGGGAGCTTGGTTGGTTGTTCTCCAACCTGCACATCTGGTCTCCCAGGAATATAGTGTTGTGGACATTCCATGAGTAATTGGTAGAACAGCATCTTTAATATTCCACAAGTGGAGTGCCTTAAATAAGCATAAAGATTAGAAAGTTGCAGGATGTGGAGCCGAGATTAGATTCTTATTAAAATCCTCCCTAATGATACATTTATATTTTTAGGTGCTTAGAGGTATTTTTGAGCCTTTGAAGTTCCAGTTTATAAAGAAGTGGGAGGAGGTGGGGCTTGGACTTATTTCTCAAACTCTGAGCCAGCCCCTTCTCCTTCATAGACATCTAGGACTTGGTGACTTCCAGAGTGGCATCGGCTTGAATGTAGACTTGGGGTTGGTCAGTTTCATTGGCAGGAAAAACAAGACTGATTCCGAGTCACCTGCACGTGCTCTCCAGTGTGTGTGGCTTGGCCTTCTTTCGGTCACAATAAGGTATTTGCTCCTTGGGCGATGGATGCACCTCTGCCATTTTAATGGCAACAGATTCTTAGACATAGACCTTACAGGTGCAGCCCATGCCCTCCCCACCTGAGGGCTGGACTCCTGAACACAGAGGAAGCTGCATGGCAGGGATGTAATCTCCCCTTTGCCAGGAGTCTGGCGCTGGGTGTTGTGCTTTCTGGCGTCTTCTGCATGTCACCTAGAAAAAAGTCTTTTCTCTCTACACCAAACTTGCTGGAGTACACACTCCATTGTGTGAGATCGAGGAGAGAAGAAATACAACGTAGCCTTGGGCTGGAGCCCTGGCTTTGCCTATCCACGATAGCCGCTTCCGCAACCATTAAACAGCAGTATTCTAATATCAGCATCCCTTTTTTATTTGCTTTGACTTGCTGTGACTGTGGTGATTTTAGTTACAGTAATTAGGTCACCCTTCATGGAGTCAGGCTATTTTAAGTGCCTCTTTAAGGAATATTGTTGCAGATCAGTAATTTTACAATTGGATGTTCTTGTGCAACTTTATTAAATGTAATCTGTCTTTTAAATGTTGCCCTTTTACAGTTATACATTTCTAATTGTTGCTGTAAATGCATTATCACTTTGAAATTAATTAATTTTTCCATTTTGGCTGCCTGCAGTATAATAATCACTAATGAGAAACTCATAGGGATTAATTCTCAGCACAGCGACCCCTACTGGTAAAGCCACATCTCTGCTGCCCTCTGACATCCCGAGGACAGGAGCAGTGTAGGGGGTGGGTGCCGAGGTGGAAGCGCTTATTTACCCTCCCTCCAACTTTTAATAAAATTAAAATAATGAATAAAAATAGAAATAGGATTATTTTTAAGCATGGTTCCAAAACAAAATGCAAAATTCTTCAAATAACTATTCCTGAAGCATCTTAAAGGAAACTAAACTTGGATGAGAGCTTTCTCATAGTGAAGTCACATCATGTGTGCACTGTATGTTTTCCTCTCTGACTCTCTAGCTCCTTCTATGCAATGAAAATACTCTAAAATCAAATTTTATATATGTGTTAATGTGCATTTTATCTTAATATGTATATTGCACTTTTACAGAGATATTTCTCTATGGATTTTAATTCACAAAACCTGACTATGGTATTATCAGATGACATGAGAGATTTTCAGGGGTGATTTTGACCATTTCAGTTGTTGCCCTGTGTGTGAACTTTGGAATCCTACTGTTCTTCCAGCTTGGCGGTTTAGGCCACATAGCAGGATGCTTGACCAACAACACCGCCCTTCTCAGCTGCTTCTTAACAAGTGTTCCTCAGTGTTAGAATTATCATCTTGTGTGCATAGAGAGCTTACCCAGCTCTCGAAAATGGCGTTTCCCCTTCCCACCTTTACCGTCTACCCTGGGTCCATTTACTGCTGTCTCATGCACGACGGTGCTGTGCTGTATGTATTTCCCTGTGCAGCCACGGTTCCTTTTTAACACGTTCAACAGACAGCACCTTCACGAAGCTCACCCTGCCCCTTTCTCCACATAAGCATTTAATTCTTGTCAACAATTTCTTGAGCAGAGGTCCCAGGTCCAGGCAAGCCCTTGGCCGACTGGAAGCTGAGCTGCATCACGTGCTTCTTAGGGTGTTCTGTGCAACCAAATATTTGTGTTGGCAGGTAATAGTAGAAAGACCATCACGTGTTAGGGTAGCAAGAGCTTAGCAGATGTTTTAGGGAACTGCATTTTCGAATCATTTTACGTTAAAACAAAAAAATGGAGAGTTTGTAGAACTTGTAAAATGATTGGGTTTCGTTTCCTGTGGCCGTGTAAAGCCGGCCATTGTGTGAGCTTTAACAGATGTGCAGCTCCCCTGCTAATGGACAGGTCTGCAGAGCTGGTCCTGTTGCAGAGTTATAAATTATAACTGGAAACAGCACTGGATGTCATTCTCCTAACCTTCGGAAAGCCAGGCTGGGAAATTCTGCCCTTGAATAACCCACAGCAGTGTGATTTATCAATGTGCAACTGAAAACATAATGAATGAGATAATAGATGTTGATTTGTTCTTTAAATTAGTATTTTAGAAAAATACTTCTCTCCTCACCCCCTTTAAATACCTGTGGCACCTGTGCTGTAGGGACCATCAAGGACGAAGCTCCCAGTCAACTCATAGTGAATCAACTATGTATGAGGTGGAGAGAGCGAGCAGGGCCTGGCTGATGTTGGGAGAAGGAAACACGATTCACAACGTGGAAACTAACTCACTAATCTGCATGTTTTGAGGCTCCTGAATGAGGGTGTAATGGTCAGGTTGCCGTGGCCCGCCAGCCAGTCCAGGTGTGTCAAAACAGTAGACTCCTGGGTCCCAGTGGTGACACGGCCACACGTGAACTTTCCTATGTTGGCCCCCACAGTGAGCACCTCTTCTCCCCTCCAAGGCCACCTTCCCACAACCTCACACCTTCTCCTGATTTTTCAGGACTATCATCAGGAGTGGTTTTATTAGTTTTCTCTCAGTTCTGTCCAGAGCTTTAATGGTTACACTGTTCAGTCCAGAGGCCGATGGGTAGGGTAGATTGCAAAAGAGCAAAGGATTTGGAACCTTAGGCCTGTGTCTAAAACTCAGCCCCTCCCTCCCTTTATAGCTGTGTAATTTTGAAATGACTTATCCTTTCTGAAGTTAATTTTCTATATCAGTTAAGATGCTTTGGGTCATGAGTTATAACATCTACTTAAAGGTGGTTAGAATAATAAAGGTTTGGTTTTCTGTTTTTTATTTTGTTGTTATTGTTTCCACATATCTAGAAGCCCTGAGGTGTGTTGGGGCACTCTATGGGCAGCTCCTTTATGAGTGCCTTGGTTTTCTCCTCATGCTTACAAAATGATTGCAGCAGCACCTATCATTTCATCCTATATGACAAAATCTGAAGGCAAGATGGTGGGGACAGGTGCCTCCTTGGCTGTTGCCTAGCTTTATCAAGAATATCATTCTGAGAACTATCCTCCCAAGGTGACTTTACCTCAGCTCCTGCTGGCCAGAATTAAGTCACCTGTTCCTGTCCCAGGTGCAGGGAAGGCCAGGAAAGGTATACCTGGCAGGTTTGAGCCTCTAGGGGAGAGTCAAGCTCAGACGGCAAGGAGGGAGGATGGGTAGTGGCTTTTGGACAGGCTCTGCTGAATAGCCATGCACAGTTAGCTCCCGTGTGGAGTGGGAGTGCCTTCCAGGTTGGGGTGGCGCGTGAGCAAGTCAGAGGTGAACAGAAGCCACCTGGCCCTCCTGGGCCCGTCAGGGGACCGGCTTCACCTGAAGCCAGCCACCTGCTGTTCCTCCCTGGGGACTTTGACACTTGCTTTTCAGTCTGGGACACCCTCCTGCCCCACCCTGAGGCTCTCCTCATCCCCAGACTCAACCCAACATCACACCTCACCGGGGCAGCTAGGTCTCAGATTTGTCAAGGCCCTGCAGGATTGTGCAATGAAAATCAGTGCCTGGAGTCCTGCTGCCTGAGGGTGCTGTATGCTCCCTGAGCAGCATTGAACAGGGCTGCAATTTTAAGTCACTTCTGTGGTTTTGTACTTATTGTCTGTCTTCCCCTTATCTCCACACTACTGTATCCCGGCTCCTTACAGTAAATGAATGAATGAAAGATAATTAGATGCTTAATAATCGATGGTCATTCCTGCCTTCCTGGTCCTTAAAACTGGGATGTTAGAGCTTCCTGAAGGAAAATGAAATGAAAAGAAAATGGCATCCAGCGTACAGCATCCAGAACATGCTAGATGCTCAGTAAATACCAGCTGGTCTTGCCTTTGGCTTTAGTGTTTGGAGCTGGCCAGGTACCCAATAGACATTCAGTAAGATCTTAATCATCATCACTCTCCTAAGGCATGATTGACAGAACTCGGGCCTGTTGCAGTGCGCTGTGGTGTTTTGATATAGTACACACATTGTGAAACGGTTACCCCAGCTGAGCTAATTGACATTCATCATACCACATTTTCACTTTCTTGTTGGGAGAACGTTTAAGATCTACTATCTGAGCAGATTGCAACCATGTGATGTGTTACTGCCAACTGTATTCACCGTCCTGTACAATGGGTCTCTGGAAGTCATTCTCTGTTGCTGACATTGGGACCCTTTGACCAGCGTTCCCCCGCCCTTCTCTCTGCTTCTGCGCATCCAGCACCACCTTTTGGGGTGCAGACACGAGTGAGGTCCCCAGTGCCTGTCCTCTGCACCTGGCCTCCCTGGCAGGACCATGGCTACTGCCTGGCCTGCTGCATCTCTCAGGGTTGCTCATGGTTGCCTGCGCTCCTCCCAAGGGGGCAGAGTGTCACAGAAGGTTCCGTCCTCCCTGGAGTGTCATGCCTAAGAACCCCAAGTGAGCACCTTGCAGCTTCTGAGGGCAGGGGCCGGGATGGCTGTCCTGCTGCCAGCGCGACCCTCCTGGCTTCCTGTGTGCCTGCCAGCGGCAGCCCTCAGCTTGGAGGGGGGAGGCTGGTCCCTTTCTTGTCAAAGACAAAGGACCTTCCTCGAGAGGCAAGAGGCAGTGGCGCCCGATCCCTGGAGGCTTTCTGCTGGGCTCTGTGGTATTTCGAGTCTGGCTCAGCCTTTCTTGCTTCATGAGCACCCAGGAGGGGACCAAGCAACCAGCTGGCCTTAATATGGGTGACGAATTATTTAATGAACATTTAACCAAGATTTGAAATTCTGTGCTCTTTTCTTCTGTGGGCCGCTGGCATTGCGGCTATGAGCTGCTCCTCATAGCTCTCTGCAGCTCTTTAGAGAAGGAGTGAGAGTGTGTGTGTGTGTGTGTGTGTGTGTGTGTGTGTGTGTGTGTGTTTAAAGCTAGTGCTGCCTTCTTTGATCCTCCCCCTTTCAGTTTCCTTTTCTCCAATTTCATACTTCTTTCCAACAGCATTTGGCCTCAGTGCAGTTTAGATCTTGGAGGCCAGCATGACTAAATAGATGCCAGGAGTTTGTGCTGGTTTTCTGGAACATTCCTTCTGTGAGCATTGATTTCTCTGTCACTCACCAGACATGTTGATTCTTCCCCCCCACGGGGTGTAAGGTAATGTTTTTCTAGCCAACACAAAGTCTCAAGCCTGGAGCTCTGGGTTGGTTGGAACAGGATTCCCCCGCCTGCCCCTTATTGCACCAAGATAAAGGAGTGCTCTGCAGGGAACTGAAGACGTGTTTCCAGGAGGCTGAGGCCAGCTCTATGCTGGAGGTGGTGGTGGTTACGTCCCCTCATCTAGAGGAAGGTCAGACTTTGCTCTGATTAAACAACTGTGTGTCTCTGAGCAAGTCCCCCAGCCTCTCGGACTTCATTTTCTTATTTGCAAAATGAGTCAGTTAACCAAGATCAGTGTCCTGTTGGTTTGTAAAAATACTTTAATTTGCAAGGAGGTAAGAAAGACTAACACAGCCTTGTCGTGCCCACTGAGTGAAAAGCAGGCTCACGCCCTCGGACCTTTCCCCTGACTACAGGGAAGTGCTAGAATTGGGGTGCCAGAGAGTGTAGGCCGGACACCACTGATGGGCGAAGCAGTCTTCCTCAGCCCTGGGTCACTGAAGGGAAAACCCATCGCAGCACTGTTGCTTTACTGTGGGAAACAGTGGCCTTATACCTGGGAATGACTGGCCCACAAATTACGCGCAGTTCCTCTTTGCATCGTTTGCATCCCAGGTTCCAAACCCTCACTGACCCTCAGAGCACAGGCGTTAAGAGGTGATCTCCTGAGTGTAGATGCACCACAGAGGGGCGGGAAGGGAGCACAGTGACCTGGTGTCAGAATTGTTTTGTCTCACAGCAATTATTTCAGCCAGTGGCACCTTTAAAGATAAGACAGCTTATCTACATTCAGGGAGGATTGGGACCAAGAGGGGAAACTCTGGAAGCAGGGCTCCACGCCAATAAATTCATGTATGCACCACAAAAAGTTTGATCTTATGTCTTTTTGATGTGTGTCCATGTGTTTGTCCACCTGTCAGTCTGTCTGTCCATCCAACCATCCAACCATCCAACCATCCAACCAACCTACGAATACTTCTGATCATCTAGCGCATGCCTGGAATGCTGTTAGGTGCACAAGACTGAGCAGGGTCCATGTTCTCGCAAGACCATGTGTGGGAGAGAAGCAGTAGCATGGAAATGAGGGAGGGAACCTCTTGGGCTTCAGACTGGAGGTACCTTTAATTAATTTGAGGATTTTTTTTTTAACCAGTTCATCTTCAAGGAAGAAATTATCAGCTTCCGGTAGAAAACACAGCGAGCCAGGGAGTAGCCCATAGTGCTTGGCAGACCTCCCTTGATTTGCGTGGGCAAATGCAGCAGCAGAGTCAAATGGGAGGTTTTCTGTATGTGGACTAGTAACTCTCTCTATTCTCTTGTTTCGGACCTGCCGGAGAGGCCGAGGGTAAAGTAGAAATGCAGATGGCCTGGGTGTCTTCTTCCTCCTCAATATGATGAAAAGGTGTCGGGAAGGATCATCTGTAAACCTGGTTAGAAAATGCTAAGTTTGCTGTGCGACGGTCCCCAGGTGGGTACAGCATGGCTGAGGCCAGGTAGCAGAGAGCACTTTGTCATCCATAAAGCACTTTCACACCTCAGAGGGAGGTGATCCACAGTGAGGGCCCTGGAGTGGGGAGTTCTGACCCATTGTTGCGTCTTCCCTGCGCCCAGTCCCCACCCAGGTGGGCAGTAGCTGACCTGACAGCAAAGCAGGTAAGGCTCAGAGCCAAACCCGGGGTGGCAGCCAGGCCAGAGTCTCCTCGAGGCCCAGCTCCCTGTGGCCCAGTAGATTGGGGACTTTGGCTCCCCACTGGGGTTTGTGCCACTTAGGCCTCTGCAACATGGCAGCTGGCCCATGGAAGCCAGGACAGGAAGAGCGTGCACAGGGAGGTGGAAGTCACAGTCCTCTGTAACCTAGCCACCAAGGTGACATCTTACTGCTGTTACCCTATCCTCATTTTGCCGGGTCCAGCGGGTGTCTCTGTGTTCTTCGGATCTGCCTTCTCTCTGGGCTGAGAGGTGTGGAAAGCACCTTTTTTCCCTTTATGTATTTATGCATTTCTGCCTCATGATGGGAGCTAAGATTTAGTCCTTTAATAAGAAAGCTTATGAAGAGAATAAAGAAGCATGTGGATCATTTCCTAAAGTCAAGTATTTGTTTTCATGCTGCTTTGGTAGAGGGGGCCCGTGTTAATAGATGGCCCACATTTTCTTTTTAAAGAAACTTCTATTGCCGAGATTGGAGTTGAGTTCTAAAAATTGGCCAGAAACCCTGAACTTTTTTTGTTTTGAGCCGTAAAATTAGATAAGGTTCACCAATCATTCCAAAGCCTGCATAGCATACTATTCTGCTCATTCAGACGATGTGTAATCTATAGGATTTGTGGTGGTGGTTGTTTTGGGGTTTGCTTTTTGAAAATAGAAATCTTTATTTTTCTTTTCTTTAGAAAATATGGTAGACATTGATTTTAAGTAGGAAAGTTTGGGTTTCATGTCATAAAATCAGCCCTGTTAAAACATATAATAAAATACTTAGCAATATTCAAATTTCCCCTGTGAAATATCACACTCTTTCACTGAGCTGGAAATTTTGCTTCTTCACATCCCACCTTGTGTGGAATCCACACCACTTTAAACAGTTCATTCTTGAGTTTCATATGATGGCCTCTTTAATCATTTACATTTGAAAAAAAAGAAAGTGAAATATTCTTTAAGAAGCCAAAGTAATCCATGAGAATATATGGTGTTTGTTCAGCTGGATATCTTATTTATTTGAAGTCCTGAAAGAAATCTCTTTTGACTGCTCAAAAAAGGGAAGGATAAACAGTAAGAGTGTCCAAGTAATCTGAGCTAGAAAGTTCCTCCTTTCAGAGAAAAGTTATAAAAAGTATATTTGCTAGATCCAAAAAAAATACTGTACATCAACTACTGAGACCTGCATGTTTTCTTAGTATTCTCACTCCATAGAAGAAAAAGAAAAAAAAAACCCTGTAAAATCTGGGGACTTTAATATTGTTGATATTTTAATATTCCTAGGCAGGTGAACACAGTGTCTTTTTCTTAGGATTCAGTCTCTTCTGCTGGCTTTTGTGTGTGTGAAGTGTCATTGTCACTTTGTTGATCCTTTATAACCACAAGTAATGGAATCAGCATGGCTGAAAACTCAACAGTAACCCTGAGCAAATTTTCTATAAGGAAGGCATTAAGAAGATGTTTAAAAGAAAATAAATACAATATATTTCAAAAAAATTAGATTCTGGAGTCTACCCAGTAATGAAAATAGTATAGCTTTCTTCTCATTTCTGTTCTTTCCATTTCAAGCATGTGGAAGATTTCTGATGGCTGGAAAGCAGGGGTACACTGGTCTCCTCTATCCTGAATCTGGAGGGGTCTTTCTGTGGTGCAGACGCTCCTGGCTGCCCTTGGGCTTGTGTATGGTATCTTCCAGTAGCACTTTGTCTCATTGCCAGACAAAAGGCTCTGTTGGGGTCATAGCTGACCCCAGGGTGAGGACCTTTTTTGACTTAAAGCCAAACATTTTTTTAAAAGTTGATAAATGAAACTCACCTTTGGCCAGCCTGCCTGGCCCTAGGGATGCCCCAGGTTGGACGGTAAGGGGAACATTTGAAATGTGTTTGGCACAGCGTGGGGGACATACTGAACCTCCCTGAGTGCAGGCTGTGTGGTTCCAGAGGACGGGGGACACCCAGCAGTGACAGCAGTGGGGCCACATTTATTAGTACGGACGGTGCCAGGCCTGCTCATGGGGCCTTTCTGGTGTCAGCCCACTGGTCAGGACTAGGAGGGGAGCTGAGCTCAGTGTGGAGAAAGGCCACCTGTGGGCTTGGAGGGGAAGGAGCCAGGTGCCAGAGGAATGCTAGCGCTTCCTTCTGGTGTCCCTGCCCTCATGGCAAGCCTCCCTAGCTCTCCAGGCCAAGTATTTTCTTTTTCTCTAGACAAAGGAGAAAAGAGCTGCCACATCTTTGTGTCTTTAGGGGTTGAGGCACAGTCCTTACCCTGTGGCAAGTTTTGAACTCAAGAAAAACTCATCTCCTTTATCCCCCGCCAATTACTATGAATGTTTCTAAAATCTGACTGTCAAGGAGTAGAGAACAGCTGTAGCAAGGACAGTATCTGTCACGTGATCCCAGATCATATGCAGCTGGGCCCCTGCAGGTGCAAAACACCCTCTAGTCCTGAGCTCCCAGGATACCCCAAGGAACTGCCATAATCCCTTTTATGATAAACACATGAGAACATGACATATTTCTGGATCTTATAATTCGACTTGGTCCATTTCCAGGCCATATTAATTCTTATGCGTTCCCTGCCCACTTTCTTCAGTTTCTAGTGACTCTCAAACATTTATTCACCCCGTGCTCTGCTTGTCCTTCCTTTAAGTTGCCTTAGATCCTGTTTTTGGAAGCAGGTCAAGTCTGAATTAATAAAGTGATTTAGGTTAAGTACTGGCCTATCCCTCAGAATCTCTTAACACCATACCAAAGTAACTTTCTCATGGTCTGTGCTTTTGGACATATTTCTATATCATCCATACTCAACAAGAGATTATGCAACACCTTTTGAATAAGTGAATATTCTAATAAAACCATTCTTATCTTTAGAATTTTAGAAAGCTCTTAAAAACTTGTTTCCTTCATGTTTCACAGAATGCCAGTTACTTTTATCGCTCTCTAGCGACATGCCAGAGCCCAGACGGTGAATCAGTGACCTGTATGACTGTGTGTGCATGTGTTCACACAACACAGTTCCTCAGGACTCTGGTAAATACATATGTATCCCTCCTTTGATCTTTTTTTTTTCCCTTTTTCTACTATTCCTTTTCCCCTGCGTCCATGATTGTTTCTCAGTGAACTATGTTTTCAATGTATCTTCATGAAATTTTATTTTTCATTCAGCTCACTTAAGCTGGTTTATAAAGATCACCTAGCAATGACAATGCAGATGGCTGTTTGTAGACGGTAAGTATCAATAAATGGAACTTTTTTTTTAAAAGTTGTGTCCTAGAGATGGCACCTGTGCTTAGGAAATCTGTCTAGGGTAGGAAGAGTCAAGCCAGCCATTTCAGCCTTGCCATTTTGATCCTAAAGATTTTTTTAACTGTATATTTATGAATAAAACATTTTAATCAGAACTATATCAACACTGATCAATTTTTCTGTTGGTGGTTTGATGCAGGGTGAATTCCATTAGGACAATTAAATACATAATCCAGTTTTTAAATAGTACAAAGACAGTTAAGCTCTTTTCTTTTAATTGAAATCCCATTCTCCATCACCACTCTTTCCATATGTATCACGCAGTGGAGATTTAGTTCATTTCTGCTTTGTACCTGGCAACATTTGCAACTGTTTCTATTGTGAGTTTTGTGTCCATTATTTTCATCAAGTTCACACTTTTAGATGCGCAAATCTACATTTTACCAAATTTTCGTGATGGTAATTTCAACCCTAAAGATATGTTATTAATTTGATAATGGGTCTCTTTACTTCTTAGCTAATGCCTAAGAAATCTCTGAGCGTGTCCACTTCAGAATTCTGGAATTCCCCATTTACCCAGGATTGGCTCTGAGCATGTCGCCACTTAATTCTTCCCCCAACTTCCAGGGTCTTAGATGACTTTGGAAGTGCTCTCCTTTCTCTGCTGTGGCTAGGGCACATGATAATGACAGACCAAGACATCCTGTGTTGCTCTGGAAGGCTGTCTTTCAAACTGTTTGACCACTTCTGAGGTTTGCTTACGCTGGAACTGAGTGCGTATGTACTCACGCACGTTTGTATGTCAAAGTCTGAGACAAATGTTCTGTGGAGCCATACTCTTCACCATGACAGTGTCCTCTATTGTGTTTTTTCTTGGTCCTTTTTCGTTCTTGCTAACTGTGACCCAAGTCTCAGTGCACCTCTGGTTTCACTGCACAAGGCACCGCGGTCGGTCCATTGAGGGTGGCTGCTCTAGAGCTGCTTGATCTGCCACCATCTGAGAACCCTTCCCTGAGTGCCTGGTCTGTCAAGTGCTGCCTCCAGGGCAAAGAGAGCCAAGCACATTCCTCGTCCCATGGGAGCTCACAGAGGTAGCCGAGTGGCAGTGGATGAGGCGGGAATAAGAATGGCAGTGACATCTCTACTGTGACTTGAAGAATATGTTGGAGTGAACATGTACAGCCAGTAAAAGAGGATTTTAGGTGCACTTTGCCCCAGTGGTAGGATGGGGACTAGGACTAGGGATAAAGCTCAAGGGACACTAACTCCAGTGATCAAGATGATCAGTATTTTTAAAAATCAAAATGAATGCAAAAATTCACGATGAACAAAATTTCAAATTTGATTGAAGACAGAATCCGTATTATAGGAAGGGCTCAAGTAATGCACATGAATTTGAGGTTCAAGGTGGTGGAGGGTAAAAAAGGCCGCCCAAAGACCTTGCAGAGGATTCTGTACCTAGCATTGTATATTGAAGTCAATGATGATGATGATGATGATGATGAAGAGGATGAGGGTGGGGTAAAGCTGTTTCTGTATGCTAGGGCTTGTGCCATGCACCTGTGTACGTCTCACCTGAGTTCTTTGGGAGTGTTGTTCTGTTATTATCAAGGAAGCTTGGAGGCAATGAAGAACTTGCCCAAGGCCACAAACTCAAGGCAGTGGAGGTGAATCCAAGCCCCTTCCTGTTGACTGGAGCATCCAGCTCTAAATCCTTCCACCCACAACCTTTGCTGGCTCAGGCTGTGTCGGGCCTCTGAGAGGAAGGGGAGTGGGGAAGAGGAATGTGGAGGTGACCGGAAATGCTGCAAGTCTGCACCTAGACAGTACCGAAGGCCCAGAGGCAGGAGACATGATACCGACGTTGTAGAAGCTTTTAAAGTGTGGACTGAGTAGGGAAGATAAATGGGTAGGAGTACACATAGGATATGTAAATTTTGGGATGGATTTATTGATACACGTGTGCATGTGTGGATCAATAAGGAAAATATATGACATTTTAAATATTATTTAGGCTTAACAAATTATTATCTTCCGTTCATTAAGTAGTAGCATTACATTTTTGCCTTAGGGATGTCTGATAAAGATAGTATGGAATAATATCTTAACATAACAAAATATGTTTTTTCTGATGGGTACATTGTCTATTTCTATAAACAAGTCCTCAAACTGTGACTGTGGCATCGTTGACATATCTCGATGCATCTTTCTATTGATGACACTTAACTAATGATGTAAGACATTCTTAAAAGAGAATATGTAGAATGTCTATGTGTCACTTCCATATTATCTATAAAAGTTATCATGCCTACTCATTATTTAAATAGTGGTGGTTTTAGTGAATACCAACATTAACAGACCATGTTAAAATGATTTCAAATTCATAAGGAAATCCTCAATGCCATAGGATTGTGGAACTATCCAGTTAGCACACTGATAGCTCTTTAGAAGAGTTACAGTCTTTGGAGGGAAGAGTTTTGTCCTCTGTGGGATGGCAGCATTTCTTCAAGTGCCACCTGAGTCAGGGCTACTGGAGCGATGGTTTATTTGAAGTGGAAGTGTCTGCAGTGTGTGCCCATCCTGTGATTTCAACCTGCTGGGCATGGAAGGGTGTCTGTATGCTCAGGCCGACTGGTGCTTCTGCACTCTTGTTTGTTTGTTGCTGTTGTGCTCATTAATGACCTTTCTGGGGGCCTTTCTCAGGTCTCATGTCACAGCTCTTCCAGAACGGGCTTATCCAGGAGCAGCTAAAGCCCCCCTGCAAATAAGCCCTTTTACTACTTGGAGTAAAAAAGCTCTTTTGTCCAGTCCAGGTTTGCTACTTGTCCTCTTGGCTCCTGGACTATAAGTCTTTGGTGACAGGGCTTCACTAAGGAGGTGTCACTTCATGGCTCATGTGTATGTCCTGAACCAGTGATGTGAATTCTGCCAAAGCTGGTGGGTGGAGATGCATGAATTCTGTTTCTTGATTTAATTTTTTTTTCTTTTACATGCAAACATATTTATTCCCGTGCTTCAGGCTTTCTTTTGGAAAATCTTAATAGAAGTCATGGGGCCCACAGGAGCACACATGAACATAATCCAGAAGGTAGCAGCTTCTGCTGAACATAAGAACCTCTCTGGTCTTTGTGCTGGAATCCGCGTCTGCTTGCCTCCCAGATGTGATGGAGCATAACCTCACCTGGCCAACCTCGACATGCTCTGCTTATTATCACACCCTTCCCTGTTCATGCCAATCAACTGTCTATTTTTTTGGGCATAGCCCAAAATAAACATTTATTCTATTATTGCATATTTATAACATGTGTAGTCATTTTAAAGTATTATGCAGCATGTGAAGAATAAACAATGTGAATTTGCTAATTTTAGCATTGATACTAGGGAAACCAAGCTGAAATTTAAAAATATATGTGTCTATATATATTTATACATGTGTACCTACACAGAACCATGTGCATAAAGTCCCACAAGTACCAGGGGATGCCCATAGGTGGCACCAGGCTGCATCTCAATGTGGGTTTGGGGTGGAATTAGCTTATAGATGTCCAGTGGAGGGGCTGGGGGGATGGCATGATTAGTATGTCCTTACTGGGATTGGGGAGGGAAAAAAAAGCAGCCTTCTTTTCCAACAATTTCTGTTCATGTCATCTCAGCATTTAATTGACTTCACTTGCATGATCACTTGAATTTTCCCAGGTTAGTTGCCCTATTCATAACCTAGAAGGGTATATAGGTACACTAATGGATCACAGGGTCTAAACGGAGGACAGCAGGTGACTCAGGAAGAGCCAAGCCTCATGTGCCCTGCGTGGCATGATGAACTGAGGCTTCCTTTCACTAGCTTATGTGACCACAGTTGCCTTCACCTTAGAGGTCATTGTGGCCAAGGTCTTTAGTTTAGAGTAAGAAACCGAACCCAGAAATCTGAAGAGACGGTTTCAAGTTTATGCTGCAAGACAGCAAGGTAGTGCCCTTTTCTGTAGCCCAAGCGACTTTGAGCTTCTTTTCTACTTTAATAGACATGGCATCTAAGCGTTGTTGGGTTGTCTGTCCTGCTGAGTGGGAAGGGCTGTGAGGGGTGGTCGGGCCTCTCAGCTTGGAGCTTCCTCCTTTTCATGCCGTTCATCCTGCTCCTCCTAACCAACCATTGAGGTCCTGTGTGGCTTCTGCCATTTCACCAATTCATGCTTTTCTTGTATTTTTTTGAACGATGCCCCGGTGGGTCTCTGAGGTGTGTGGATTAAGTGTACGCTCTCAGGCATCGAGGGCTTTTCCTGTGGCAGAATTTACTTTCTGATCTTGCGTACACCATTGCTTATGTTTGCCAACGAATGTTCTTGGAAATCATCTTCTAGTTTCAGCGCAGTTAAGTATTTACAAATAAGAACGGTGACATGTTTGCGTTCCCATTCAGCCTGAAGGCTTGCTTGATGTTGCAAATGAAAAATTGCTTGATTCGGTTTGGAAATCCCAAGAAGTTATGCGTGACAGGCTCAAGAGGGACTCTCTCCCCCAAAACCTAGGTCCATGGCTAGGGCCTTCTCAGTTTGTTTCAGAACATCCCGGTGCCATGTGTAATTAGCTTGTTCTTAATTTGCCTTCTTTGTTAATTAACTAACCCCAAGTCTGGGTGCATAATAACTGGGTTATTTCTTTAGGGGCCTTAGTTGTCTAGTTCTAGAAGTAATGTTCATCTTGAAAGTCTTTACCTCTCAGTTTCAGTAGTTTTTGCTATCCAAGACAAAAAAGCCACAACTCTAAACAGAGTCAATAGTGAGGCTCCATGGGAAATGTGCTGGGGATGGGTAGATGGTAGAGCTCACCGTTGCCTAGGTAGATTTTCAGTATTTCAGGTGTCTGCCTGTCTGTATGCGTGTTTTCATTGACATACACAGTTGGGGAAGTACAAGAAAGCAACAAAAACTACTTTGCAAGATAGAGAAATACCTAATGGCTTCTTTTTATGTAAATCCAACATAATTTTCTCTTAGAAGAATGCTAAATATACACATTGGCTCTCTCTTTCCACTCTGAATCAATTGAGTGTGGTCGCTGCTTTAAGGTGCTCGGCTAGAAACCACCAGCTTGCAGGCTCCATGCTCACATGATGTACCCAGAGTTAAACACAGAGATGCCCGAGTCTGGAGGTGACAGAATATTCATAACATCTGGCCGCGAGCTTCCCAGGAAGTAGCCCCTCAGCAGGCCACATTTCTCTAGTGTTCATAAAACCAAATCCACCCATCAGCTTACTCTGTGGGTGCTGGGGGTTTTGCTGATGTTTTTAAAATGAGGGCTAGTTTATTAGTAGTATATTGAGGATATTTTAGTCTATACTTTGGGGCATGGTTTTAAACTACAGCATTTTCAGCAAGAATTAAGCTGAGTCCATTATTTCCCTGGGAGTCACTTTACCGCCTTGACTTTGGTCTCTGCTGGCATTTAGAGCATTCATTATGACTTATACGAATTCTTTCTGGCTTTTCATACAGAGAGCTGGGATGAAAATGGGGGTCTACTTATAGCAAAGTGGAATTGGAGTGCATGGGCCAGGTGAGTGTCAGTCAGTACCCAAGGAAGCAAAAGCTGTCCAGGAAATCTGAAGTTCGTCTTTGAGTCTTCTGTTTGTCCTGAAGAAGCTGGCTAAGGGCGAATGCAAAGAATCCCAAATAGCATTTCCATGCCTTTCAGTAGGTTCTAGGTAATCAGCTTGTAATGTGCCTCTAACTGCACAGGACTGGCTTATAAGTCTCATTCACTCCCACACTGAGTTTGAGCCACAGTCACAGATTGAGTCATCCTTAGAACTGTATGGATTCACAATGAGTTCACGTGGCTTTTTCATTAAAATTGCATTGAAAACCGCAACCATGTTTTAGAATAGCTCAGTCTGTTTTGTTCTCCTCTGAGCATCCTTTGGATCATTTTTAGAGTTCCCCGGGGAGTACAGAATGGTAGAGAAGAAGCATTTGAGTTGGCAGGTCAAAGGTTCAGGATTTTTTTTTTTTTTAATATTGTCATTGCCTTTTCCTTCCCACAGGAACTAGTGAGTTTGAATTTTTGTTGTCCATTTTATAGTGGAGGAAGTCGAAGCTCTGGGTGAGTGGCCTTGGTCACATAGCTTGTAGGTAGAACTGCCGACCATGAGACTCAAATGCCTGTGCCCTGGCACGGTACCTCCCTGCTTCTCCAAGCACTTCCTCCCAATGCACGCTGGGGCTTCTGCAGGCTCTATCCCTGACTGAGGTCTCAGCATGCAGTGGTGGCCTGGCCTCATGAGCAGACACGACATTATGCTGGAAGGCGCTAGCCTGCTCCTCTGGGATCTGGGAGCCTTTGTGGTCAGGAGTAAGAAGGGAGCACATTGTCAGGGTGGGTCCAATCTTGCCTTTTGGGACCCACGACGTGAGTCCTGGAAGGAATCGAGGAATGGAGGTATTCCTGGGCTCCCGTTTCTGGCATTCATGACTTCCTTGGGACAGGTCACGTTTCATATGTTCCGTAGTCGTTGTCAATTAAATTTTTAACTTATCTTTCAGTATATTCTTTGCCCATTTCTCTCCTTTCCTCCCCAAATACTCATGCTTCAGGTGCACAGATTTCTTCAGCCCTGACTGAATAGGCCAGAGAACAGCAGCTGTCCTACAACTGCTTTCTCCTTTTGAGGGACATCCTCTTGAGAAACTCAGGTTTGCAGTTTGTAAGAAAGAAAATCGGTGTGGCCTATGGCACATGTGTCCAGTGACCTGCTATGTCTTTATTTTTGAAGAGTAGACCTGACCTCTTAAGTGTGAGATGTGATAGGTCCTGGACTTATCCAGGTGGCATAGCAAGGCTTGGGTCTATGGTTGGGAGTGGATCCCTAAGGAATTCTGCTGATGGTAAATATTAAACGGATGCTTTGTTTCAGCTTTTAACATACTCTTTCACTGAGGGAATATCACTTGCTTCTCACTGTAAGTTTGGAAGTGGTTTCCTTGGAGGATGAAGCTCGGGAAATAGGGCCTCCGGTTGGCAAGGGGAATCCAAGTATTGCTGATCTTTTACCCATCCTTGCCACAGGTAGTTTCTGCTTTAGTAGTGGACGTCCACCCTTGTTGGTGCTTATCAAATCATCCAGTCATTGCTAGAAGCTTGGTGCCATCACATAGGTGCAGAATTCCATGTTTGAATTTTTTTTTTTTTTAAAAAGGGAGAATCAAGTGATGCCTGGGTTCATGTTCCAGTATCCATGAAGGCTCACCCTAACTTTCACAAACATTTCTCTTAACATGAGAGCCCACCAGCCAAGGTCTGGATTCTCCTGGGTGTGCCATGTTGCACACAGGCCCTCCTGGCTGCCTGCTGTTCTTGTGTGGCCACGTAACCAAACAAGGAGCCAGGGGTAAAGGCTGGAACGAACACAGGGAAGGGCCTGTACACAGAGGGGGGCATAGCTGGAGAAAGCAGAGAACTCTGGGTTCCAGAGACCCTTCCTTACCAGCAGTGGTGTGGTAAGGATCTGGGTGGGACCCCAGATCTCATGGAAGACGTGGAGGAAGCCACATAGGCCCTCCGCAAGGATCCCCACTCGGGTGCATCTAAGCCAATGGCAGCGCAGCAGCCAGGGCCAGCGGTTGTTTCAGGGCAAAGCTGTTTTCACGATCACAGCCGCTCACAGTCCAAAACCCCTCAGAGTTCATGCCTCAGTACCTTCAATGTGCCCCATGTAAAAATACACTGTGAGTCGATTGGACATGCCCCATGAATTATCCTGTATTTATTATCGAGGAACCCTCCCTTTCTCCGTCATGCTTTAGAATTATGTGCTGGAGCAGTTTTTAATACTCTATTTATTTTAGGGGAGGAAAATGTTTTTCTTTAACCACAACATTCATGCAATACCAACTGCTGGCAGTTTCCCCGGCATTTAAGGAAATATTGTTGTAAGACTTTTATGTTCCGTACTTCAATCAGCCACAGCCAGCAGTATCCCAATAGAAGGACCCTCAACAGACCGTTTTCAGCATTTTGCTACAATTAAACTCCTCTGGTTTTAGCCCTCGGGCAATTTAGTACCTTTTTACATATGCACATTATGAACTTTTGACCAGGGTCTCGCAGCCATATATTAGAGTGCTGCTCTTGAAAGCAGGCTTAACAAGTTCCTCTGAGTATTGCAGTTGGAGTCAGTAGTGGAAAAGGTAATTTAAGCAACTTGCAGTGAGGCCATTCAGAATCTCAGCGATGATCCTAAATATCTCTCTCTCTCGCTCACTCTCCTTTTATTTTTTTCTTCCTTGTTTCCTCTGGAAGCTGGTAGCAAGAGCTTTCAAAGTCTGTGATTGATCTTTTATTCAGTAGCTAACGAGGGCTGTGATTCTATTAGCGCGCTACAAGGCAAGAGAACAGTGATTTAATGAAGTGTCTAGTGAGCCGGCCATAGATTTATCCTGTTGTCGCTAATTTGCAGTGCCGGGGCGAGCATGAAGGAAACCTGCACTCACACTGCTATTAAGCAGGTATTTCCTTAGTAAATTGTTGTAAGGTCAGGTACAGTTATCTGAGCAAAAGCAATGCCTTACCTCTTCAGTGTCTGCAGATGACAGCCGCCGTGCTGAGCGCTCACTGAAGTGGAACCGGGAGATCAGAGGTCCGTCTGCAAGTCGCCCTTAGCGGAGGAAGGAGCAGATGAACTGCCAAGTAGGAGTAATAGAGTCATAATTGGTGATTAGAACCGGAAAGGTGCAATAACATCTTAATACAAACTGGCGTATGTTATAGTTACTGTCAGTTGTTGTAAACTCGCCCTGCCGCCTGGACTAGTTATGTTTCCCTTGATTAGCTCTGAGGAAGGAGGCAGCAGGCACTGGGACAACCACCCCGACGGCAGGGACGTGCAAAGCCTGACTGCTTCCCGGGCGGGGTCTTGCCTGGTCCCTGCTGTTCTCCTGGGTCTCCCACACTGGCCCCTGGGACCTTGCCAAGGTAACCTCACCCCACTGCCCTGGGAGGACTGCGTGTCCATTACTGCCCTCTGATCTCCTCTTCTCAGGCATGGTGACATTCATGCACACTGGTTTCGAGGCTCATTGAACTTTTGTTTTATTTGCTTTTGCTAAGGTGAGGTATCCGCCTCATGTCAAATCCATATCCTTCTGCAACTCTTTGCTCACAGTAACAGATTCAGTCTTGCTGTGCCAGAAAGAAAACATGAAAGAAAATAAATACACAGTGTGGGGGGAATTATGCACTGGGGATGGCGTTTTTTCAGCATGTGTGGCGATAGTTCAAGTGCAGCGTGCCTGGTTGGAGGTGCCCTTGCTGTGCATGTCCACTGTGGCTCCCTGCGAAGAGGCGGTTGAAGGGTTCCTGGATGATGCTTAATGAAACACCAGGCTGTGCAGAAGAACAACCCTCAACAGCCAAGGTGTCCTGCGGACAGTTACACAGATGTGGGCATAGTGGGCATTCCCACGCCCAAGTCCCTATCGCTCTCTAAACTCACAGGAGAAGCCATCTAGCATTGACCAGATGTGCTGATGAATATGGGACTGTCATTCATGTTGTCTTGAGAGGATAAGAGTCACCAGGATGCCTGGGAGAGGACAGGGAGAGGAGGTAATGTGTAGGGAGGCATCTTACCATTCTGGCACGTAGTAGGTTCTCAGTTAATGGTTTGGAGTTCTGTGGCTGCAGGATCATTGTCTGAATGAAGCTTTGTCATTGATGTCTCACCCTGAATTACATGGGTAATTCTCAAGCCTACTTTGCCCCAGTGCTGTGTGTTAGGTTAGTTAAGGTTTATGATCAAGGAAGGGGTTTAAAGGAGTGTTTTATAACGTTGGCAGATGTTCGTCTGATTTAAAGGGTGAGTCCCACTTCCCGGTTTTCCAGGGTGAACTGTTGGGCCTCGGGACTGTCACTCAGGCTGGAAGAGCTGTTTCCTCCTCACGGGGCTCTCTCTGTCCTGGAACAGGAATCTCGACTTGTTGGTGTGGATGCCAGAAGGGCGACACACCAGCGGTGGCCTGCTGCAGAGTTTGGGAGCTCATCTGAGCGCACCATATCGTGGCAGCGGGTCCACCTGAGAGAGGCCCTGTCCGTCCCGTCACAGGGAGACGTGGTGTAAATGCTCATCGCTCAGCACGGTGGCCAGGACATCCAGTGGCATATCTGCTGAAGATTTGGAAGAGGGACAGAGACAGACATAAGTGGGACACTTACGAAGGAGAAGGGAGAGGAGAGGGCACTGGAGGGGGCAGGAGATGGGCGCAGCCTGCTGAGTCCTGCTTGTGTCTCCTGTAGTCCTTGCTAAAAGTGGCTAGGTGGGAGCAACAGTGACAAATGGCTGTCATGTCCCTAGTGCTGACTGTGTCCACCTCTCATTTAATCTTCATGCAGTTCCTCAGGGCCCCCGCCTTCTGATGACACACTGCCCCGTGGGGGCCATGTCAGAGTCCAGCAGACCTCTGACCTATGTCTGTCAGTCCTGCCTTTCAATCTGTAAACACAGGAGCGCCCCTTGTTTGTGATCTGCCGCTATCCTCCTGTCCTTTCTGGAGAGGCCCAGCTTCTCATCTCTGTGAGGGTCCCCATTCTTTCTCCTCTTTGGAGACATGGACTGTGCAAGTCTCCATTCTGCTCTGCTCTCCATTCCAACTCCTGTTGGACCCTCAAGGAAAATCTGCAAAAGGAGGAGTGGAGTTGCAGAACTTCCCTTTCTAAAGTGGGCGAGCAGTCCAGGTGAAGCACAAGGACCCACCATCTCGTAGTTGAACATGTTTCTGGGAACGTGTTTGCATCTCCACCTGCACACCCTGTTATGGTAATAAGTGCCCACATAAACGTGCCTTGGTGTGTAAATCAGTGTTCTTCCCTTCATTTTCCTGGTGAATAATGCCCACCATCAGAGGGCACTAACAGTGTGATCAATGTATGTTTTTAAAGTGTTTATTATGTTTCGTGGATTTTTTTTTTCCTTTCTGAAGAACTGATCTTTCTAATCGGAGTTGCATTCATATGGACTTTTTTGGTTTTAAATTAATAGAAGCTCGGACACCAGGCACAAGATGTCACATATTATTGGATTCCATTTGTATACAAAATCCAGCCCAGGCTAGTCCCGGGAATATGGTGCAGGGGGTGTTTGAGGGGCCGTAGGGGAGGGGAGCGGGAAAACTCAGGCTAGTGGGCCCTGAGTTTCCTTGGGGTAGGTGAAAATGTTCTGGAACTGGACGGACTCAGTAGTCACACAACAGGGTGAGCTTTCTGTGCCACTGAAGGATGCACTGTAGAATGGTTAATTTTTATGTTTCGTGGATTCCACCTGAATACAGAACAGCTAACACGTGGGGAGGGGTGCTCTGACACATGGGACATGCTAAGCTGCTCATTGTTTCCCCTTCCCTTGTGCCAAACAGTCCTAGGTACTTTCCTGCCCATGGCAGCCCGTTCAGGAAGTGGCCGGGTGGAGGGTAATGCCCAAGTAAAGAGATCTCGGGGAGGGAGCCATCCCCGCCCTTCATGCTGCTCTGCCCAGAGCCACAGACACGCGCTTACCTTATCATCTTTTGACCACGCTATTGATTAGTGATGTGTTTGCCTGTGTTATTAATAATGTATACCTCGAAAAATCTATGTGCATTATAGTCTTTGATCTTCCCATGAATTTCAAAGCCAAAGATTCTATTTTCTTTTTCTTCCTTTCATTTTTTAAAAATTTTCAAAGAAGTAAGACTAGAAATAATTTTAAAACTTTCTCTCTCCTTTTCTACTGGAAGACTTCCTGCTGACCTGCATCCATGTTAATGAAATATGCATATATCTGCACATGTGAGGTATGTGCATAGACCTATCTACACACATATGCACAAGAATGCACACGTGCATACTCATATGCATAGTGTATCTGTACATATATGTACACATATGTCCCATCTTATATAACATGTTGCATATGCACACTCACATGCATGCATTCATGCACACTTGTATCTGTACATGTATGTATGTGTACACCACATACATATACAGATACCCAGAATGTCTGGACTCTCTCTCTCTCTCTCTCTCTCACACACACACACACACACACACATATCCATGTATGCATGCAAGTATCTATACATATTTATACACATACACCCATACATGTGCATACATATATATATATACATATATCCTCACACCCACATTCTCAGGAGACTATTATAAGATACTTCCAGTTCAAGCTTACTGCATTCTAGAGGTGAGGACTATTTGAATACAAGACTTCATCTCGTAGATTAAAACAGAAAATTAAAGACTTTGGATGAAGGCGGGATCAAAGGATCTCTTCTCATTGTTCTTTTATTGTTTATTGACTTCAAAAGGACTTTTTAGTTTAAACTGACTTTAATGTCTCTTGAATGCTCTTTTGTAAAATGACTTTGAAAACTGGGGGATAATGTCTTCATTAAGTGGAGAAAAATCTTGGGAAAATATAACTGTAACGTGGCTTTCATTAGAGTGGAAAGAGATAAAGCTTTGCTTAATTAATGTCTGTTTTCTCTCTGTTCAGAGTTACAAGGAAAAAGGGGGCTGAAATTAGTGCTGATAGAAGCTTGAAATAGACATTATAGTGCTGAAACTTTCTTCCCCCTTTGTTAGAAATTAGAATGCACTTCATGCAACTCTAGGAACAGAGTGGGAATATTCAAGGTGCGTGTCTTTTTGAATATAAAATGACTGCAAACCCATGATGTCAACCACTCTGGCTCCTGTCTGCCTATTTGACTTCATTTTCGTTTTTTCTCTCTGTAAACACCTGTTTAGAAATTGACAGTGGTGTGTGGTGGGGGTGGGAGGGGGGTTACTGAGGTGCTTTCCTTTCTGCTTAACTCAGAATCTCTCCCTCCTGTTCCCTGAGCCTCCAGTTAAGTCACCTCCCTCGGGGGCAGTCCCTGGCTCCCGGGAGCCCAGGTTGCTCACTCCTTCCTGGCCTTCTGCCTGTTCTCTGTTCAGCCTCCCTTGTCTAGAGGCTAATCTGCTCTTCAAGCTTTGGACGGCTTTTCTGGGTTGCCTTTTAATTTTGTCTTTTAAGCTCCACTGGGGAACCAGACGCTCGACTTTGACTTCCAGTGGGCTCCTGATCTGACTACTGGTTCCATTGGTTCCACGTCCCGGTGTCACTTTAGCTATGGGGTGCAGTGGTGCCCTCCGCCCAGTGGAGTCCAAACTGGATCTCTGGATCCTTCCTCTTGCTTACACCCAACCCTTGGAATGCAGTTCCTCCAGGGACCATCTCGTGGCATATTCTCAGCCTCTTGGAAGAGACTTTAAGCCTCTCCTTCTATAGCCCAGTAGTTAAGAGGAGGCACCATGGTAAGCGGGGTAAGGCAGACCTGGGTACAGTGCTATGTCTTCTCTCTGCCAAGTGGCTCATTGACCTATGATGGGTTACCCAACTATCTGGGCCTCAGATTCCTCATCTGTGAAGTGAGGATGGTACTATTTACTTCAGAGAGTTGTGGTCTGATCAGATGAGGTACAACAGAGGGCAGTAACAATCTGTGTTCTGATTGGAACAACACTCTCCACCTAATTCTGCATGGCAACAGACCTGCTCTTGCTCATTCTAGTAGATACCTTTGGATAGGGTCCCCTTGTTACTTGTCACCTTTCAAGAGCGTTCAAGAGCAAAACTTTGAATACTGTGGTATCTTCTACCTAATAGTTCCGCATGACAGGACCTGGCTGTCTTTATCATGTCTCTCAGTAGGTGACAGATGGATAGCATGATTTTGCTTTTATACCTGTGCGATCCTACTGGCCATATTCTTTTTTCGAACGCTCAAATGCCATCGAGCCAGAGATTTCAGAGGCAGATGTAAATACCGTGGGTTTTAAGTGGTGCAGAGTCACCGTGGGTTTGTTATGTAAACCCTCAGGGATATTTACTCCCTCTCCTGAGCAGGGTAATTGAGCCTCCAAACCACCCACCAAGAGCTCTGCCTGTAAAATATTTAAGGACTGGTACTATAAAGACATTTCCCTTATGCAATTTGTTTTCCGTCTAAAAACCAGGAGAACAAGGAAATCACAGCTCATTGCAACTTACAAAGACCGGACTCTCCTGCTACGCTGCGTCTCCTCCAGTAGCACTTGGAACAGGACCTAAGTCAAACAAGAATGGTACAAAACAGGGTGTGCATCCCCAGTGCAGTGTGATGACGGCCAGGCCTTGCTTGGAAGCACCCCACAGAGAGTGCAAAAGGGCTCTCTGATAACAGGTCTAGTTAAGAGACGTGAAAAACCACTTTAAAAGCACAACAGGCTGCCAAGATTTGTCTCTTCCTCACAGATAAAAGGGAGAATCCTTGACTAGGCTTATGCCAGGTGTCATCAGGCCTGGTTTCTTTAAGAAGATGTGCTCCCAGAGGAGTGAGCCACTGAGCCCGGTGGGCTGATGCTGATGGCACCTGAGATCCTCTATCCATTGCTTGCTCAGCAGAGCTAAACACCAACATGTGGGAAGTGGGATTAGGGACCAGGTAAATGGGATTCTCAGGGAATCTGAGATGCCTTTTGTAGGTGGATGAGTTAGTAAAGGAAGCACTAACTGCTCTAACAAATCAGCCCACTGTGTACCATGGCTCCACCATGGCCAGAGTTTATTTCTTGCTACGAAAGGTCCAAAGTTATTGTTCTGGACTCAAGGCAGCTCTCTCCCAAGGGTGATTCAGGGACCCAGGCTCCTTCCATCTCGTGCTCTACCTTCTTCCACACCTGGCTGCCACAGCTGCCTGGCTTGTTGGCATGAAGCTGCTGGAAGAGGCAAGAAACATGAGGTGATGCCATGGGGACACTGTAAGGACCAGGCCTAAGTATGACACATCTGTGAGTTTTAAGAGACTAGGAAGTGCAGGCCAGCTGTGTGCCCAGGAAGAAGTAGGGCACAGGAAATCTTTTCCTTGGCTGAAGTTCTGGTTTTTGTTTGAAATCCCTATGGACAATCAGTGCCTTTTTTTTTTTTTTAATTTTTATTTTTTGGCCTAAGTTTCTCATGTATTCGACTTGGTAAGTAGCCGGAGATAACTAGTCATGCTTTCTGCCTCTACTACCCCAGCCTCGTGGGGTTGCGTGGCTCCACTCTGACTGTCCAGCGAGCTCAGGGGCCTTGCCTACCCACTGTAAATGCCGGACACGATGGCGCTTCACAGCACTCCTGGCAGCAGAGGCCACTTGGCAGGTCCTAGCTGACAGATAGAAGCAGGGATCTATGGCAGGCTTCTCGGAGACCTTTGCTTTCCTGAGAGAAGAAAAGCCATTGCTGGTGTTTTCACTCTTCCTTTCTTCCCACCCTGGATGAAAATTTGAGACCTTCAGTTGCCACAGTCTTGTTGCTTTCATGACCAACAAATGAAGCTAAAGGAATGACAGAGAATAGCCTTCCCATTGTAGAGCCACTGCCCAGTCTCCGCAGCCACAGGACAGTCAGCCATGCTCCCTCCTCCTAGACCCCTTCCCACCCCTGCACATCAATGAACCTCTAATCAGCATACTGGTGCAAACAGGGAATTCAAATTTAAGAGAGGTTCTGGGTAACCCTCGAGGCCAGAATTCTTGGACAATGCCACAGTTTCCTCTCACCTTGCTTGTCTGGTTGAATGTTTGGAAAAGATTATTAGATTTTGCTTCAGCCGGGGCACCCTCCCATGCAAAACTTCTAGAAAGGTACTGGTTATAAGATGTTCCTCTGCATCTGCATCCTTCCCGCCAGCGTATCTGTAGTGGTCTCCTGGCGGTGATGGTCTCAGAACTTTCCATGATGTGTGAAACCTCTGAAGTGATATTTGAACTTCTTGCCTTTGCTGCTGTTATTGCCCTTTCCCCATGTGACTTTGTACTGGGACACATTTATATAATGGTAATTGCCTCGTGGTATTTAAAAATCTTTATTTGGGCCACCTTGGTTAGAAGATAAAAATATATAGTCCTTGAACATCATTTGGCCTGAGCTAGGCTCGAGTTTCTATCCGTCTTAATCATCGTCATTATCATCACGAACATAGTAATGATTTTCCATGCCAAGGCATGGTGTAAATATCATCATGAGATAGATGTATGAACTTATTAAATAAGCTTTTAGAGTACTTTAGTCCATCAGATTGCAATGTGCGATGTGTGTTTATTTAAGCTATTCCGTATAAGAGAGATCAGATTTTGATTCTCCACATACTTCAAATATTACAGATGCTTCTACTTAACAAAATGTTACCTAATTCAAACTTTTCATTTTATTCAGTAGTGCCAGTCCTTTGATTATTCCAATCAGGCATCGTAATGCTGATTTATGCATATGTTTTTTGTCAGGAGACTGTACTTGCGTTGTTCAGAGGACCAATGCAAACTGAAGGTAGAAAGAGGGAAAATTAACACCTTAAATATCTATCCGTGTGCATATTTCAAATTAAGAGCCAACCGTGTTGAAGTGGCCGCTCAGAGGCCTGGCTGCATGCTGTGCTCTTGTTACCCACAGTGTTAACGTTGGGATCCCCACGCAGGCTTCCCGGAGGGAATGTGGTCGGCCTCTTGTCTCCTGAGCCAAGGCCTCCTTGTGCCTGTACTATCTGTTCCAAAGATATCAATTCTGGAAGGCATTGCCCATTATTAAAGCATAAAAAACTTTGGATCCTTGATAATTGTATCCAAAGGAAGAAATTCAGAAAGCTTAAAACTTCTGTCAGTAGAGACCAAGCCACGTTACTGTTCTGTGAAGCTTCAAAGCTTTGCCGCATTGGAGAAAAGCATGCTGTTTTGTTGTCAGATAAAGGACATCAGCGAAATGAGTCCCAAGTCACCATGGGCTCCTGTTCCACCTCCTTCCCAGGCAGTCTGTTGTTTTGCAGGGAACAGCAAAGTATGGCCCTGGGGCCAGTTCCGGCCTACTACCACTTTTTGTACAGTTTGCAAACCAAGAGTCCTTCTCTCTTTTTTTCTTTTTGTGATTCTGGGGATTGAACCCAAGGCCTTATGCATGCTAGGCAAGGGGTCTGCCACTGAGCTATGTCAGCAACCCTCTTTTTTTACAAAATTTTAAGTGGTCAAAAAATATTAAAAAGTAAAATAATATTTTCTGATCATGAAAACCACATGGAATTTAAATTTGAGTGCTCTTAGAGTTTTCCCAGAACACAGCCTTGGACATGTCCTTGGTGGCCGTGGTGACATTACAGTGGCAGGGTGAATAGTTGAAAGACACAGGTGAGGCCCACAAAGCTGACAGTGGTTCCTAACGTTTCAGAGAGCATTCTCCCACTTCCTGTGGGCAGAGGCCGTGAAGAACAGGTTTTGATCCCTCCTTCCCCTGTGAACTGTGCTAGTGCTAACATGGTCCCATTGCCACTTTTTAAAAAGAATTCTTTCTCTCCAACAGGTCCCAGCCATGACCTTCCCTGCTTGTCCCGCTCTTTGTTCCCAAGTCTTGGCAAGGTGAATAGTAAGGTGTTCACCAAGGGTCTTGCGACCAGCCTGTGGTCCCCTGCAGGACAAAGAGAGTCACCTCTAAGATTATCAAGCCATCCTGTGGCACAGGGTGCCACGTCCTTGTACCATGGGTGCCGCCATCCTTCTCGGTAGTTACAGTATTAATTTAGGGATGATGAGGGGAAAGTGGTCTCCCTTTATCTGTTAATCCCTTGGAGCAAGTTCTGTTCAGAATGAATAGTCTTGAAACGTGTAATAAAGTTACCCATCAAGACCACTTTTACAGAGAGATTTAAATGTGATAATAAGAATAAAAGAAAATGAAGTGACATTGAGGGCATCTTCTTTTATAATGGCTCTTGGTCTTGACTGTTAAGCACACTGTAAAATGACTTTTATACATTTATGGATTGAAATGGTTCTGCTGAAATTTTAAGTGTTAACATTGTTCAAACTTCCATTACCAACACCTCTCCCGTTGTCACAAAACAGTTCCATATTTGATATTTTGATCACACGAGCTTGGGGTATTTTATACCAATGCTCTCATTTCGTGCAGTTGGCGGCTCTGCTTATTTTGATTTGAGCACCTTTCTTCAGGAAGGCAATACTTATGTTTGCACATTTTGCCCCAATTCATCCTCTGAACTGATAGTCACAGAAGATATTCTGTAGAGAGAGAGACAGCTTCAATGTTTTTAAGATTGACTTCAGCAGAACATGAGGACTTTTTTCCTTCTCAACCTTTTTCCTTCTTTTTCAGATTTTCTTTTTTGCTCCTGTCCCCACACTGAACCTTATTTGTGATAACA
Source organism: Marmota marmota marmota (assembly GCF_001458135.2). Taxonomy (NCBI): domain Eukaryota; kingdom Metazoa; phylum Chordata; class Mammalia; order Rodentia; family Sciuridae; genus Marmota; species Marmota marmota. The sequence continues at coordinate 8,294,417 of NW_026000222.1, read as the reverse complement.
GCTTTGTCAAGGTGTAATGCACATACTGTGTCATTCGCCCCTTTAAATTGTACAAGTCGGGGCTTTTCGTCCATTCAGAACCATCACACATTCAATTTGCAGACACTTTTATTACCCTAGAAGGAAGGCCTGCAGCCTCAGCAGTCACCTCCTCCGTGCCTCCTCCCCTGCTCCCCGGCCTCCCCTCTTCCTGCCCCTCTGGATTTGCATGCTCTGGACATTTCATATACTCTGAGGTCCTTTGTAACTTCCTTTCCCTCTCATGATGTCCTCAATAAATGCCATACCTTCATTTTCAGTCCTTTGCTTGTTGTTCCTTGCATGTAAGCACAACATTTAGCAAGAAATGCATACATGCATGGCAGTGTGTAGCCTGCCCAGCTCTTAGATCCTTCTCGGTGGCCACCCTGGCTGCTAGCGGAGCTGGCATCTCCCAGGCTTTCTCCGAGTGCTGTTGATGCCACAGCCAATGCCTTACTGGTTCCTTAAGCTCCTTCCTGTACAGCTGTGGGCACACCAGGAAGGAAGGCTGGTCCCTTAGTAGGTCTGTCCAGAGTTCTGCGTTAGAAATGTGAACGCGAGCCCTTCAATCTCTCAGCCTTTAGAAGCTTTTTTTTTTTTTCCCCACTTCCATTTTCTCCTCCCAGGGACTTGAGTGCAAGGACCCCCTGGTACTCCTTGGGCCCTCCTTGGTTACCCAGAATGGACCTAACAGCAGCTTCTGGATACATTGCCATTGCTGGGAGAGGAGATTTGTGTAAATGGATAAGTTTGAGTTTGTAAATATTTTCTTTTTTTCTGTCCAGAGTTTTATAGGAGAGATTAAGGTGTTATCAGCCAATGCTTTATAAAATTGAGGCCTGTTCTGACCAGTGTTCATGGTAGAGGATAAAGTGAGTCCGACTTCCACTGATGGAGAGACATAGTGAAGAACGGGTCTCTTATTGATTCATTATGTAAATAAGAGGAGTTGGAACTTGAGGTACCTGGCCTGCCTTTCCTTCACCCACCCAGGGTGTCCTCAGCAAGATGACCAGTTCCTGGTTTGCCAGCCATGGATCTGGAGGTGTGTCTAGGTTCTCATTGTTACCAAATCTAGGCTGCAGACAGGTGGTGAACTGACTGGATGTAATTGGAGATCGGCTTTCATTATTATTTCAAGACCTGTCCTGCATTATCACAGAGGATGGAAAGTCTCCCTAAGTTATAAACCAGCTAATTGCTTCCTCAGTTGAAGACCTAAATGAGTTTTAAAGCAAAATGCATCTCTCCAGGGGCCAAGTAGCCAACACACAATAGGCAGTTGAACTAGCAGAGACTAATGCAGGAAAGGTCCCCCACTCTGTCCCCATTTCTCCCTCTCCTTCCTTCCCTCCTTCCTCCCTTCCCTCCCCCCCTCCCTCCCCTTCTCTTTCTTCCTCCCTTGTTTCCTGGTTCCTCTGCCTCTCCCTGTCCCCTCTCTCCCTTGCTCCTTCCCTCACTTCCTTCTTGGGTTCATCCCTCCTTCCTTTTCCCCCTTTCATTTAACCATTATAAATATGATGGGGTTGTGTCTGTGGGCTTTTGCTGGTAATTAAATAAATTATTTATACATTTAACACAATCTTGAATTACTAGGTGATCATCCTAGGCACTCAGAAGCATAAGAGCCCTTGAAAGCAATATCCCAGCATAGCTATTCCATAGCACGTCCTACAATCTAAATATTGCTTTTAGTGTAATCGAAGCAGCAAGAGTAGTCACAGCAGTTGATGGACTATTTTTCAAATTGATTTCAAAAATGTATTTAAGGGGATGATCTTCTAGTCTAGATTACCTATTGATTTTTAATATGAAAAGCTCATTATGTAAGCAGTAACTGCATATAAAAACCTAGCAAACCTTTGCATAAATCCTTTAATTGAATTTCCAGAGCCTGTGGTTCTACTTTTTTTTTAATTAAATCTATTTCTTTTTTTAAGTGTTACTGTGTAATTTGCATGCTGTGAAGAGGCCCTGTCCCAGATAAAGTGCCATTGATCCTTATTAAACCTCACCTCTGGGCTTGCTTAAAACTAACTGGAAAAATTAAAGTGTTCATGCCGCAGTGCGCTTACAGCTCCTGTGATAGGATTATGGAAAAAATAATAAAACTAATTTCCAGGAGAGAATTTATAATGTGAGATTTTATTTTTTTTTTAATTTGATAATTAATAGTGAAATCATATCACATATAAATCATATTTTAGCCTATAAACTGAAATGGCAATTAGGAAAGATAATATATACTTGATGTAAAACCATCATGTTCCATGCGATAATCTTTTGGCACTTTTAATTTTTTAATTGTGGAAGGAAAGGATTATGAATTCAAGTCAAACACATTAAATGGTGGGTTTCATTGGAAAAATCTGATTCTTTTACTATGCACCATATTAGTAGGTTTTTTAATATTAGTGTGAGGAAGTATAAAAGATATAGAGAGAGATATTCTGGTTATGTTCGTGCTAAAATGTATGTATTAGAATTACCAGGGGAAAGAAAAATATAAAAGCTGCAATAGGTTTTTTCTATTTTTTAATACCTAACATTTGTTATTTTAAAAGCAATAAAATCCCCTAAAGAAATATTCATAATCAATAAGAACACAAAATATGGAATATATTAACTGAGTTATAAAAATGTTCATAGTATAGCACAAAATGAAAAACACAGCAAGTTATGTACGGTTTAAAGTGTAATCAATTTTGAGGTTGTATACAAGGATATAAATGATAAACACAAGTAGTAGCATTTTTAGTAAAGGCTGTTACAAAATACTGTATTTATGGCCTATTCCATTCTTTTTATAGCTCATTAATGTAGAAAACAAACACAGTGTATCCATCTTCTCAGACAGCTTAAAATTCCCTTAAATGATATTTTTAAATGGAAATACTGAGCTCATTTGATCTGTTACTTCTTTAAGCACCTGAGGTTGAATGGGTGAATGTTCCACACTGCGGGCTTCCTTTACAGACTCTGGAAAGAAAAAGTGATAATAACGACGTATATCACTCTTTCTCCACCAAAGAGGGCCAAATCTGCCTCTTTTACAAATGGCTTGATAGCATCCCTCTCCCCTGCTAGGCTTTGTGCCCATCCTCTATGTCCCAACCCAGCCCCAAGGAGAGCTTTTCTTCCTTTGGAAGCTGCAGCAATTCTTCCAGGCCACAAGGGGGCAGTTGAGTTGCTGGGTCATCGCCCTAGCGGGCAGAGGAGAATGTTACTGCTTCCAGAGGTGTGTGATGTGCTGTGGTGCCCATGGAAGTGCATGCAGTGTGTGCCCAAGCTAAGCAATTGGTTCTGCTGCTCAAGTCGTCTGGGGTTTTTGTTTTGTTTTGTTTTTTTCTTCCCCCTTCCCATGGGCAGGCCCTTCCTGAGTAAGCTGAATCTGTAATGAAATATCAGTAATGTAGTTCCAGTTTTGAATTTGGTCTGGATGTTTCCATCATGGCCCCTTGTCTCATTCCATCTTGTTATTCTGTGGACTTCACTAGACTATCATCATCAACAGGTATATTTCCACGGCTGAAGGAGTCACAAACTTGGATATTCAGCCTTCTTAAAATATAGGTAGGGTTAGCAGTGCTCGCTGTGTGTTTTCCACAGTGTAGGTACATTGGGAAAGAAAAAGAAAATCTTGGTGAGCACTTGCTACGTGTTTTCCTTGCCCCCTTCTCTCTATTTGGATCAACACCCACTCAGGACTTCATAGCTTCTCTGGTCCATCCATCCATCCTCTCATTTCTCCAATATAGATTGGATACTGTTGTGTGTCAGGCACTACTTCAGCTAGTAAGTAGATGAACATGAATCTGGGTCACTCTTTGCCTTCCCGGATCACATTATCTAGGGGAAAGACAAAGCCACAATGCCAGTAATTTTAACAGGAAGAAGCAGAGACCTAATTCAGCTTGAGAGAAGGTTGGATTTAGAAAAAAAATGTTTCATTATATGGTTGAAACTTTTATTTACTTTTTACTTATCACTGTGGTTTATTTGGACTTTATAATTTGCAAAGTAATGGTATGGGAACTAAGTTTCATGATTTTGAGTTCCATGAAGCTCATGATCTTAGAATGATGGTTCTTTGTGGCATGATGGTAAAAAAAGATAATTTACATAGTGCAAATGGACACGAGACCCCTCCCTTTCTGTGGGATAGACTGTTGTTGGTCTGGTTGCCTCCAGAGAATAACGTGGCCACTGTCTTGGGACGGGTCAATAAGCAGGTCCATTTGTAGAATGAGTAGTTTCCTGCAAGTTGCCGCCAGGGGTCATGGCACCAAATAGAGGCACTGTCTGCCTGTGACATGGGACAGTGGTTAGAGTCAAGATTCAAGACCCAAATGAGGAATGAAAGCCAAGCTGAGCTTGGCACAGATTTGAAGCTTATGACAATGCTAACCCAACCATGCCCCTTTATCCAGGCTATGACACGTAGCCATGCGCCCCATGTGGCTTATTTAAATGTAAATTAATTACAATTAAAATGTAGTTGCTCAGATGCATGAGCCACATTTCAAATGCTCTACAAGCCTCACGTGGTCAGTGGCTACCATATTGGGAAGTGCCGATATGGAACATTTCTACCATAGAAATGCTTCATGGGGTAGCCCTGCTCAAAGGAGAAGTCTCCAAAGTCTGATCCGTTGGTGTTCCAAAAGAAAATATTTCAACTTTTATTTATCTATTAAACTCCTTCATGTCTTATTAAATATTTCAATATACTGATCAAATGGAAGGTACTGTTTTAAATGCTTTGCCTGGACATACATATGTCATCCTTTCAAATAGCCTATGATGTGATGCTATGATTATCCATATTTTGCAGATGAGAAATCATATGCACTAAGCAAGGAGGTAGCAGATTAGAGAGTCCACCTTAGGTGTTTCAGCCCCAAGGTCCTGTACTCTCAAGGGCTGCAGATTCACTCTCATCTAAGAATGGTGATTTTTCACACTTGCCCTCTCTAGTCCTTTGTCTGGAGTGTGTATGGCAGGCAAGGCATGCTGAAGTCAGGTTTGATATTTCCCCAGATAGCGGGTGCATGGTGGAGCCTCTATGCTCTGCTCCACGTGGATTTCAGCTTCTGAAAATGCTTTACAGGATTGCGTATATGCACAATTAAATGGATTGGGACAGTATCCTGCCTGGTTTCCACCAAGGTGGCCCTCACAAAATGAGCAGAAGGCCTGGAAAGGTTACTGCAGGGAGACCAGCGTTTGAAGAACTTGAACATCAGCCAGCAGTGAGAAAGGGAGGGGTTGGTTCCTCCACTCCCCCTAATAGGAGCCCTTCTTCTGCTACAGGTGAACACAGTGAAAGTCTGATTGGATCTGAGAAGTGAATCAAAAAAAAACTGAGCCTAAAATAGCAAAGAGAAAAGGTAAATTGCATGCATGAGTTTCAAAGACTCATGTCCCCCTAACACTTTATCCTACTTGAAGAACGTATCTGAGACAATGACTCACGTTCATAGTCTGTAAGTAAATAAATAGCAGTGGAGGTACGTGCCCTTAACTTTTCTGAGGAAAGTGTCAATTAAAGACTTTTAGGATTTTAAGCAGTTGGTGGCCTCTGCCTGTCTTGGTTTTCATGGTTCAGCTGGGACCCTAATCAGTCTATTCCCTGCCTACTAGACGGGCATCTTTCAATAAAGCTGAAAATCCTGAAATAAAAGGTTTTGAGAGGAAAAAGGAGCCTTTGATTGAAGTAGTGTCGTGGCACAAGGAAGAGCTTCTGAAGGGAACTTTGTTGGATGTGCCTTTGTTTATCAGAAACCCGGAGGGGCTGTCCCCAGCCCCCATCCTTTAATTTAAAGGTCTTTAAAGTTTTTTTTTTTTAAATATATTCTGATATCAGCATATAAGTGCATTTATTTAGCTTAGGTTATGGAATCCTGAAAAATGTGAAGGTGGATGGTTTCCCCAGCACTCTGGCCATACTCGCCAGAAATTTCCCAAGAATGCCATATGTTTTGCTCAGGGCAAGGTGTGTGTGTGTGTGTTTGGACATGTACATGCAATGGAGGTAATAAGAGGGCCACATGTGAAAACTGTGCAAATATGACACATGTTACGTGTCTGTGGACCTTTTCTGTCCATCTTGTTGAGGTCGGAGCTTTAAAATAAAACGTGAAATTTCTGTGCTGAAAGGGAAAGGGAACCCCCTGCTCCCCTAAGGATTTCTTAACTCTCTCCTATCCCAGGTTCATGCTGAGCTGCCCAAATCTGCATCTTTGATGTGTTTTTCTTTCCTATGTTTTTCAAGGGCTTTAAAAAAAATCCATTTCTAAAGAGGAACATGAACATCCTCATGCCTGTTATGATGAATGGGTGGAGTAGATGGATTTGGTCCATCTACTGGTAGGGGAGGTAGACCAGATGGCTCCATCATATTTTTGCATCACAATTTCATAATACCCACTAATGAAGCAGAGATTGAGGAAGTTCACTTTTTTTCCCCTTTCCTGATGTCAAATAGCTCCACGTTTTTAAAAAACATTAATCAATATTTGTTGAATATTTACTCCTGTAGTAAACAAATTTCAGTGGCTACTATTACCCTTCTTTTCTGTGTGCAGAAGCTGAGGCTCAGAGAGGTTAAGTACTGAGCTGGTGTTGAACAGCTGGTAAATGGCAGAGTACTTACTTGCTCCAAGATGTTTTCCCAGGACCATGTTGTATGAGAGTCAGTGGTGTGATGCAGAACGTGTGTTTAATTTTTCCTGGGAAGGACCTATCTTATTCTTCTGTTTCCCTGTGTCTATCAAGAGTTCCAGATATAAAGAAGATATAGATCTGTTCTAAAGAAAGAAAAAATGAAAGAGAAAGTCATTCATATCTGTTTCTGGAGGCATTGGGGATGCAGGTTTGCAGGGACTGAGGCTTATGCGCTGTGGGGGCCACTGGGTGGAAAGGAATCTAGGCAGGGCCCCTGGATGCCCCAGGGCCCTTGGGCTCACCCTCTGTCAGCTTCCATGTTCTGACAACTTTCATAAAACCTTCTTGGAGAGGCCACTTTGAATGCCAGCTAGTGTCTGACACCTCCACTGTCGTCTTCTCATGCCCTGAAATGCGAAAGATACTTTTACCCTTTTGATTTGGTGTTGAAGGTCATTTGAAAAATCATATGTTTACTCTGAAAAGGATTCAGCCTCCAGAGAGTCTTGCATGTTTCCTGAGAGAATCTCTCCTGGCGGGGACAAGCTCTACCGTCAGGGCATCATCTCCAGGAGCCTGTCCCACTCTGGAGGCTTCAGATGTTTCCTTTCTGCCCGCCTCTCCGCATCTGGGTAGATTTTTTTTTTTTTTGGTAGTTTCTTAATGGTCTTTAGCAAAGGCAGTAAGTGACACTGATCAGTGCAGGCGGACAGTAAGATTTATAATGTATTTGTGCTACCTGATTGCCAACAGAACCGGCCTTTCCCAGCGGTGCTGTACGCAGACTCGGAAAATCAATAGGGATTAACCTCTGACCCCCTCCACATACTTACTGTGGCTGCATCGCTTACCAATATTTCATCTGTTTCACTCAGCCGCTGTTACTTACTCAATAATGTGCGGCCAATCTCATAAGATACTAATTAATTTTTTAAAATGCAGCATCACTTGAAGCTGTGATAAAATATCCCACCTTTGGAAATCACCAGGCCCTTTTGGTGTATTTATTAAACTCACATTAATTAGCTTTAATTTTTTTTTCCAAAAAAGGAAAGGGACGGCCCTTACAATGCCAGGATATGCTTTGCTCACAAACCGCCCCCGCTGTGGTTAACAAGAGAGGGGCTCTAATACAGTTCTTCCCCTGGTGTGTGCTGGGAGTTGGGCCCCTTTCAGGAAAATTGTTAATCTTACGTCTTAGACACTTCCCCCCCACATTAAAGGTCTCTTTATAGATACATGAATAAATGTGCTCTCTTATAAGATGAACCCAATGTAGCATTGTTTGAGGATCAGAATTCCCTTTAATACCTGGGCATGGTCTTGGCATGAATATATGCAATGGCATGTATAAACATGTGTTTTTATGAGCTGCTCTTAATTACTGTTACTGCGTAGGATGGACAGGGAGCACAATTTGCAGTAGTAAATACTTGCTTTTTACCTTTAAGATTTGGTATATATTAGAGTACTGTGCATTTGTCTTAAATATTAGAATTGTTGCACGTTTTCTTCATCTAAGATGCTTTTGTTCACAGAATTTTTTTTTTTGCAAGAATGCCTATTCCCCAGAGTTTACTTACAGTTTGCTATTGATCTGGCAGCTGGTATTTGAGTTGGTCGATGTACTCTGTAACTTGTTTAAGATACCCTACCTGAGCTATTAGTTTAAATAATGTATTCATAAATTGATTAATCATTACAGTAAGACTTATTAGCTGCATTTATATCTGCATGTTATCCACAATTGACTTGTAGTCTAATAATCACGCATATTTAAGCAGAAGTCAGGTTTTATATTACAACTTCATAATTATCAAGGTGGAAAACAGTAGCGGTAGTATCCTGTGCAGAAGGTGAGTGGGTGCGGGTGTTACCAGTTGGGCTTCCTAAGCAGGCTTCTGCTTTTACTTTTCCTAGGTAAAATAGAACATTGCCCCACCAAAAACAAAGTATAGAAGTGGGCCAGATTCTCCCTGCCTTGGAGCAGTGATCGGATTTGCCAGAACTGTCCTGAGGTCAGGGTTCTGGGGTCTGGGGGCAGCGGGAGAGGAACCTGAGGAACATTGCCTCAGTTTCTCTAGCAGGTCCGTGGTGCTGGTGGGCATCTGCACATGACAAAGGTGGTGTACCTTCAGGACATGCATGCCCTGACCTGTCCTCCAGAGAGGCCAGCCGTGCAGTGTGAGAAGCAGCAGCCCAGCGAGATTCCCTGGGAACCAAGTGTGGCTCTTAAATACCTGAGACCAGTGTCAATGGTCCCTCCTCTTGGAAATGGAGGAAACAATACGGCTTAGCAGATTAGGGATACATGCGTTTGTTTTTGGTTTTAATTAATAAACTATTTTTAGAGAGAACTATTTTAAGTTTACTGCAAATTTGAGTACAAAGTTTGCAATTCCCAGACACCCTCTGTCCCCACCCATCACCTTTAATCCAACCTCATGTAAGTTAAAAACAATCTTTTGGGCAGTGGATGCAAAATTCTGGCTTTGCATGGGCCTGCCCCACTGGGCCACATCTGACTCCCCATTCCGGGTTTCCTCTGTGGGTGGGGATCTGCCAGGCCCCCCTCCCAAACATTCACATGAGCTGAACCCCTTCTTTCCTCCCTTTTGGTTGGACAGTCACTGTCTCCCCATGTGATCTTGCTGCTTCCTAAATCTCCCTTTCAAACTTGATTCAACAACCTGCTACATTAATATCTACTGTGTGTTCTTTGGGTAAGGGGAGGGAGCCATCTCCCAGCGTGTGGAGAGCACTGCCCGCCACGAGGAGGACAGCTGCTTACAAGCCAGCAATTGTGCTTCCAACCCGGGGCAGCGCCTCTGCCTGGATGCCAGGTCCAGATGAAAGGCAGATGCCGCCCAGCTCTTTCCAAGGACCCCACTCCCCAGCATGGGGCTTCATCCATTATTGAGAGCAGGCCGACTTCCCTCCACTGCCCCTCCACGCACTCATTCTGCCAACCTTATTCAGAACATCAACACGGATGGCTTTCCTACAAAAGCATAAAGGCCAGCCAGGAAGCTTCTGCCAATAAATTATTTGCAGTCTTTAATTATTATCGCACAGACTTATTAAACTTCTTGGTTACCTAGGAGTCCATGTAGCTGCTGAAAAGAGTTTGCTAAACTTTGAATAAAAGACATTTTGTTCAAAAACAAACTCTCTTTGTGGATGCTGTTGCCATACGCTTGACATCCATGGAGGGGGCGGGGTGTGCTGGTCCATGGTTAACCACCAGGCCTCTTGGCACGGGGAGGTTTGGAAGTGTTTGCTGATGACTGTGGTGTAAATATTCATGCACGGTGGAGTTCAAGCGACCAACTTGGGGTCATGAACATAGAGGGGGAAAGAACTGTGCAGTACCACACCTGTACAAATGTTGTTTTTCCACTCTACAGGTAAATAGTTGTGAATAATCTCTGAGCACAGATAGTAGTTAAACTTACCCAAATTATATTGTGTTTGCGTTTTTCTTACCTTTGTTTTCCATGTAAGTAATTTAATTATATAACTTAATATTTAATAATGAGCATATCCATTAGCCAGCTCATAAAAATTTCTGGAAATCTAAAGTTCTTCTTTCTTGAGCCAGTCAGACCTGGCTGCACATGCCGCTCTGTGTGTTTAAATTGCATCTTGGTTTCAGATGAAGTTCACGATCTGTTCCTAATTCAGGCTCTTTCCTAACAGGGTATCCCTGCACAGTTTTCTGCTGGGGTGTGATGAGCCAATTGGCATGCTGCTAAGTGTCCTCGACAGCGGGCAGACACATGTACCCTGGTTGGTACATCCCAGACGATTCTGTTGTACTGATATTAAGGACAACAATATTTTGCCAGAAGCTATAACGAGATGATTCTGTAACAGCAGCATAGTGACACCAGACTATGTTTTGCAATTTTCTTTAATATTCATGCTGGATAAATAATTTATCTCTTTTTTTTCAGGTTTTTGTTTCCTTTTTTCCCCCCATCTGGAATATGTTGATATAGACAGGTACTAGGTTTCCCTGGATGACTAAAACAAGGGTTTGGTGATTTTCTTCCATGAAAAAGCAGGTGCATCAGCAGAGTGGAGCCCCTGGGAGTTTCTTCCCCCAACACCACAGCCCATCCACTAATATGAACTAATGAGACCTATTAAGGACCGGCCCACATGTTTGAAGAGAGTCACTTATTAATGATCCGTCTTGGCATGGCATCCTGGCCTCAAGACCACTCGACACTGTGGGTTTGGAATGCTGAGTGGCATGTCTCACCTGTTATCCATTCAGAACTATGCAGAGGCTTCTTCCAACACAGTTGCTAAGTCCTGAGCTGTTGACATGAGGAACTGCATCATCCTCAGGGGTGGGCATCTCTTGTATGTGTTGTAGGGAGTCTAACACCATATCTGGTCTGTGCCAGTTAGATGCCTGTGGCAATTGCCCCCCCCCCATGTGCCATGATCAAACACATCTGCAGGTATTGGTTCATGCCCTGTGGGAGACAGCAGAGTTGCCCCTGGCTGTGAACCAGTGTTCTTACCACTCCATGCATGCAGGAAAGGTGCAGCAGAGATCATGTCCTGTATTCAGCCCTCTGGCTTCCAGGATCCACCATCCTCCCAACACTGGAATTGGAAATCAGGAAGCCTAGTATCACCTAATCAACTTCTGTCCAGGAGGCTGCACAAGAGGAGAAAGCCAGTATCTGCACTCAAAGACTACTGTCCCACACCCACCAAGCTCCTACAGAGATGTCAAGGTCACAGATTCAGGGACCTTTTGTTTCTCTGACTCTGTTATCTCTCTTGTTTGTTTTAGTGGTGCTGAGATCAAACCTGGAGTTTGATGTGCCAGGTGAGCCACTGCCATTGAGCTGCAGGCCCCCACATACCAGCTTCTGACCTATGGAGCTGGTGGGGTCCCTCCAGGAACTGGGGAGTGTGCATTTTGGAGGACTTGACAGGCTCCCATGACCTTGGACTGGAGGGACCGTCGGGAGACCAGTTGTCCTTGTTTGGAGGAAACTCTTTATCCCCACACCCTTGAATTTGGTGCAGACCCAGGATTGGGTCCAGAGGTGAATTTCAGGAGTGCTGGGCGAGTGCTCCAGATCTTTCTCAGCAGCAGAGCAGGCTTGGCACAGCTCAGTGGTACACGGCGCAGTTCCTCTCCTGGTCAGGTGAAGGACTTCTCCTGGAACCACACTGTGTAACCTACATATCCACACTGGACCCTCTTTTCAGATCCAGAAGGGCTGAGATTGAACTTTTCCAGAGTTGTCCTCTGCAAACATGAAGTTTCTGGCTTTTCCAGCTGGGTCTGCCACTGGGACATTTGTACATGATCACATTGATCCCTGGCCGGCACTGCCTGGCACCTGGGTCTTCAGGTGGCCTATCTTAGGGCCTTCACAGCTGCCACAGTGGCTGACCTCAGGCATCTATGAGGTGGTGGATGTGATAGAGGAGGCCATCCAACCCAGGGATGTTCTTGGTGGACCACCTGGGCTCCATGTGGCCCCAGGGTAGCTAGCTCAGCTCGCTGACTCTTGTTTTCTTACTGTTAAGTGAGCGTGAGGAGCCTCTGTCTCAGAGTAGTGAGAGGAGAGCCCGGACAATAGGCAGGATGGCCTTCGCCGAGCAGGCCCTGGTCACTAGGTCTCTCTTCACTGTTCTTTTGGTCTTCTTGCCAGTGGACGAGGGTGCGATGTGTGGGTGGGAGGGATGGCCTCAGATAATGGCCAGAGGCTGCTTTGTCCCCCTGCCTGTAGGACATGAGACTGCACAGTCTCTTCAGAGTGTCTAAATCCTACCGTGAGCAGGCCTTTCAGAAACGGTCCGGGAGATCAATAGTTATCTGCTTACCTCTCTGGCTGAGATGAGATTTTATGCTTGTTACTAGCAGATCAATAGTGAAAGCAGATTCTGTTAAGTTTTCCAAAGGAGTCATTAATCTCCCTCAGCCTCAGTTTCCCTATCTGTGAAGTGAGTCTAACCAGGATGATAATGAAGAGTTAGGTCAAGTGAGGTTGGCAGCCAGACGTCCCCTCCCCTTCCGCTACACGAGAACATATGTCCCCTGCGCACCCTGGGTCAGCCGAGGTCACACGGCTTGGAATAATGAACTGCTGCATGGACGAAACTTCTCTCCTTACTTGGCCACACACCTGAGAGCAAGCTGTCACTCTGTGAACCTGCTCACACACTTCTGTTTCTGCACAATGCCCTCTGAGAGAAGACGTGAGGGACATTTGTGATCTCTCTTTTATTTTTTTGTGAGCACTCTTCCAGGGAGACTCAAATTTTTATTCCTTCCTGAGGTTTTGTGTGTGTGTGTGTGTGTGTGTGTGTCTTATATTTCCAGAATGCTCCGTCTGTTTCTTTGTGATATCAGAGTCTCACTCTTAGGATGGAAATGACCATGCGATGAGCACCTGAGCTGCAGATTGTGGAGATGGGAACAGGCCATGCTGTGCCACTGGAATGGACGAGGGGAATTCGGAAATCCTCACACCGTGTCTCCTGGCACCTGGGGCCCCAGTTCTGGCTTGAGCGCCCGTCCTGAGGCTGCTGAGCACGAGGGTGTACCATCAGTGTGGTAGCAGTGGGG
>NW_026000222.1:8182192-8281102 GCF_001458135.2 Marmota marmota marmota | reverse complement strand
GGGGGGGGGGGGGGCAGGGCTGGCAGTGGGGTGATTTTAATGTTTATATTCCACTGGGGGAAGCTCTAACAAAGACCCATCATTTCCCAGATAACCAATTCTTTTAAAAGAACATCTGTTGAAACTGGTAATTTACATTCTTCTTAAAATACGGAGCGACATAATTAACCCTCTGGGGAGACTAATATTAGTTTATTAGAGACAATTTCTAGTTCTGTTTATTTTTACACTAAACGATTTGTTCCAATTTGGGGGGGGGACTTTTTAAAATTTTTTTGGTTGTAGTGTGGTGGCTTTTATTTGGGGTTGATTTTCCTTGTCAAGGACAGACAGCCCGATAGCCAGGTGATGATAGAGGGTCTTAGCGAGCGCCATCCGGGACCCGTCGAAACACAGGGAAAGCTCCTGACACTGGCTGGTGTTGGAGGAACCCAGCGTTGTACTGATTTCCAGGTCTAGTCTGCTGTAAGGTGGCCTGGAATATGTTGATAGACAGGTGCTAGATGAGTGTGCGTGTTTCTGTCATCGCCTGTCTCCAGGCACTGCTTTGGGCTCCTTTGGCAAGGAGAAGTCCACCCTGGGTCTCCTGTGCCCTGCTGCGCTTCCTGTGTGTGTGCTCACACTTTTACCAGGAGGCCAGATGCGCCGTCATTCCTGATGTTGGGCTGAGTTCAGACTTTCCGCTTGTTACGGGACACAGGGGAAAGAAGTCAGGGCATTTTGATGTGGCACAAAGGCCAAATGACTTGCAGGACCCTCTGGCTTTCTGGTGGCCCTTTGAACTGCACGGCACCCACTCATGTGTCCAGCCCTTGTGCCCTCAGCTCTCTGTCCTACAGCAGACTAGGCCAGCTCCAATGTCTACAGATTCCTCTTTGGTACAGGATGTCCCCTACCAGTACTCCCTGAAGCTAAGCAGCTGGGCACTCGGCCTGCAAAGTGGCTCAGAGAGCCTCCCTCTGCTATGGCCATTTACTCTGCTGCAGAGCCGGACTCATTAGTAGGAACTCAGAAAATAAAACTAGCCATGAGCTCATGCGCTAGAGTCATCATAGGCAACTCAGCTCGGCTCACAGCCCCTGCATGGTCCTGGGTGACCACTGAGGCTCAGCCAGGCTGAGTCACCTGTGTCAGCTGTGACCTCTCCCAAGGTGCCCCTCCTGCCCCTGTTCAGCCTGTTGGCCAGCGGCTATCTTCCATCCTCCTAAACCCAGCTCCTGGCATTGTCCCTTCCATGAAACCTTCCCACCTGGTTAGTGACCTTCCTCCTCCCTCACTCTGCCTGGACACCATGGTGCTTCTGGCCTCACAATTGTCCTGTCAGACGCTGCGCCCCCTGCTTCTCCATCTCTAACCTGGCCCGACACCTATAGGTGCTCAGTGGACAGCTGCTGAGTTTAACTCTCTCCCGTGTCTCAGGCTGGTGTGTATTTAAGTTCCAGGAACATTTAAGTTCCTGGCATCTTGTTTTCGGTGAAGTGGACAAGGGTGCGATGTGTGGGTGGGAGGGATGGTGACAGATCCCGTCAGACAGGGAATCGCTGTCTTGCACCTGGAGTTTATTTGCCAGCCGGAAGATGAGAACTGAATTAAAAGATCTGGGAGAAAATTGGAGCAGATAAAGCTCTTTTGAATAACAGTCATTTGAGGTGTGGGGGACGGATGCTCCTGAGACCAGCGTCACCTGCACCTATCATAGTTCCTTTCCACCCCTCCTCCCCCAGTTCCCTTCCTCAAGATGCCGTTGCGCACCATCTTCACCTGGCTTTCTCCTTGGAACAAACATGTTTCAAGGGCGGCAGGTGGTACTTGTAGTCTCCGTGTGTGAAGGGAGTCGGGAGTGGAGGTGCTCAGTCATCTTCTCTGTGTTTCTGAAACTCAGAATTCTCCCTTGAGGATACCTGGCTGGCTGCTCTCACATCACAATTAATCAACACTGGAACACTGGGAATTCAGGTGTCAGGCAGCCCATGGGGGCGTGTTCACCCAGAGGAGTTGGTGGTCCTGCTGGGTGACTTGTTCAGCATGCATGGTGAGCCTGAGGCTGATAGAGCTTGTCCAAGGCACAGTCACAAGGCAAACTGTCTCCTAAGGGATATGCGTGCATCTCCATTCTGAGGAGTTTTTCCTCTTCTGTTCAGTGGCCAGTAGGCAGGTTGATCCATGCCATGGTCTACTGGAGGGACCCAGTGACCCTAGCAATCAGGCCCATTTCTATGACTTCTAGCCTCAACTGCTCATCCTTGTGTAGAACCCAGCATTCAGTATGTTGGCATCAAGCAAAGTTTACCCTCCAGTCCAGGTTGGATTGATTGCATAGGATGTACAGAGCGTTCTTCCACATCTAGGACCATGACAGTGATCAGGAGACAGTGGTCTCTGACTTAGGGACCACACTTGGGGCCTGCCACAGAATACCAGATATATGTGAATTTTTCTGTATTTTATTGTGGTGCTCATATGTCCTGAATAATTTGCAATGACTTATAAAGTTATAATTCAGGTAGTGGTTGGTTCTGAGAGAACATGTATCAGCATATCAAAAGTGTTTTCTTCATCATTAGTAGATAGGTAACCAGGGCCTTTCCTGTTTATACACTGAGTGCCATGCATGTGGGAGTACCGAGCACCTAGCAAGCGTCTGTTTCCACATCCTGTGCTTGTGGCAGACATCACAAATCAACCGAATCATGCTCAGCACACTACTGCAAGTAGTCATTACTAATCATCTGCGGTCATTATAGGAGGTATTCTTTATTTACCATCCTGCCAAAGTAACATTTTGTTAGTGTGGCTCTTTCTGCAGAAGACCAGTTGATCTCTAGTACAGCAGCCACAAGTTTGTGACTTATTCCCAGGGGTGCGCTGCTGCCGGAGCTCAGCCTTTCTCCTAGGAGATGGCCGGAAAATTTTCCAGCCAGTTATGTGATGGGATGATGTGTGTCCCACTTCTGTTTTCTGCCCGGATCTGACATTCACTCTTCATCCATAAGTGGAGCTGCCTGTTGAGAGTCTATGCATTTGGCCCAGTGGCTCACATTGTGCTGATCCAAAAGCTTCCGTGGAAAGAAAAGACTAACAGCAAGACCCATCTCCGTGGCAGGCTTGCCAACGTGTTGAGGTATACACACAAGGTGCAGGAACATACCTGTCACAAGTTCTGGTTAATGCTATAAAACCGAGAACCACAGCAGTCACCATAACTAATGCTTGTATAGACACATCACACTTGTGTGTGTGTAAACACATTGTACACAGTACTCCTTCGGAGTCCTTTATATGAATCAGCCCTCACAGCAACCCTGTCTCCACTCTAGAAGGGAGGAAGCTGAGGTACATAGAGGATATGTGACTAGGCAAAGAGCAGCCGTCTGGAATGGTGGTTGGGCCCCAACGTCCATGTTGTGACCCCCTGCATCAAGTACATCACCCTGAACTTTCTCCTGATGGATAGACTAATGGAGCCCTCCTTGGTAGGCAGGGCAGAGACCCCAGACTTTTGTAATGATGCGAAGGGACCAAAGTTGGGAGCTAGAGGCTTACAGGAGGTTTAAACCTCAAAGTCTCAGAGCAGCGTCCTTCCTTGTGCATTTCGGATGGGTCAGTAAATTACCATCTCACAAACACAAAGCACTAAGCCAACAAAAGGAAATTAAGGCAGCAACAAAAAAACTCATGTTCCTCTTGAACATTTTTGGTCTGGCAGCACTTTTGAATGCGGAGTCCTGGTGTCTCCTGCTGGAGCCGCGTGTGGGGCCTTTGATTGGAAGTGCCCGTCTCCTGGGTGTGCCTGGTCCTGGCTTAATGGACTGTACATCAGTCGCTTTTTGCTTTTTGAGGAAAAGAACTGTAAGGCTTGGCCATGGGTCCTTGAGTCAGCACATCGAGCTTTTTGTCAATTAGCTCCTCCCCCATCTTTATGGTCTGCCCCTTCCTGTAATTACAGTCAAGATCCTATAGCCGGAGGAAGGCCTGTCAATTGAGTCAGAGGCTGATGTCCATCCTCGGTGACAGCCCACTCCAAAGGTTTTAGGCCTGTCCTTAGAGAGGCCTGTTATTTCCTCCTTAGGTACTTTGCTGCGACCCAGTCCACCACCATCAGATGAATGGAAGGGTCTTATTCCGTGGCTGAACCCGGGGGTCAGGCCCCTTGGACATGATGTACTGCAGAGTGGAAATGCTTCATTGATTTGTGTTTTTTAAATTAAAAATCATTATTTAATATGCATCTCTGTGCTTATAGGAAAAGATCTGGAACAATGTGGAGCAGATTGTTGATTGGGTTTTACCCCTGGGAAATGGGTTCCAGTAGGAAGTCAGAGAAAAATAGTCAGCTTTTACTTTGGGCCAATCTGTACTATTTTTTTCTTTCAATAAGCATGGAATTTTTTTTAACAATTTCAATTTTTTTATGTAGGTAAAGAATTAAAACCAGCAAGCTTATTTCTCATGATCAAATCCTCCCTAAGAGAGGAAAGGCGTAGGCAGATGGTGGCAGAATCTTGCAAACACTTGAAGGGTGTCCGATCAGTGACGAGCATGTTGGTTACCTCTAACCAAGCAGCTCCCTGCAGCTGTGTGGACCCTTGGTAGGCTGGACTCTTTCTCTGGTGACATCCGAGCACAACTGCAGGCCACCAGGAGGAAGTATGGCCAAAGGCAGAGGGTCCCAGGTCAAGTTAATAGGCTGTACTTGTGAAGCCAAGTTACTTAGAGCTGCCAGTTTGTTGAGGGGGTCACACCAAGGACATGATTCTGGAGTAGAAGTGGCACTGTGAGTACTGGTTTGTGGATATGAATAGTGCATTTATGTCATCCCCTAACACCTAGTGTGATCCTGTGCTGACTAAACCCTTGTTTGATTGGATCTTATACATGCGAGGCAAGCACTCTACCAACTGAGCTACGTCCCCAGCTCTTGATTGGATCTTATGATTTAATGTTCCACAGTGCAGACCTTCAGCACTACCTTATGGGCACAGTGTGGGTCTGAACCTGTCACCCTTAGCTGTTTTTCACAGCAAGCGGCTGTGCTATTGTATCATCCCACCCAAATACACACACACACACACACACACACACGTGTGTGTATATATTCCTCCACCCAAATATACATATGCATGTGTGTCTATCTGTGTTTATGTGGGTATATACATATACATATAGATGCACATCTATATGTGGTGTGTGTGTGTGTGTATTATGTAATGGAGGTATAAGAACTCACCAAAAACAAACCAGCCAAATCATGTTTAAAGGAATTTGATATTTTAAAGCATCCCAGTTGTCTACCAAGAATGGAAACAACACAAGCCAGGACTCCGTTCGCCTTCCCGTCTGTATTGTGGTTACTCGTATGGCTTTGTACATTTCGTGCTGTAATTGCAGGGTTTGCCCTAGTGGTTTCGGGTCCTGGAGTGGGGGTGAGGAGGCATGTCCCTCTCCCACAGGGGACGAGCTTTCAGGAGGAGCCTGCTCAAGGTTATGATAAAATGAACTCTTCCCACTGGGAATTCTGCTGACAGGGGACTGGGTACTATAGAGTCCGAGAAAGGGCTGCACACTTTAAAGGGAAACTAGCGACATGCAAAGGTTAGCGTTTCCTGCTCTATAGATTCAGAAGGGACATTATTTTTTCATCGATTTGGTGAAGGAGTGGCGGGATTGTTTGTGCCCACCCCTGTTCTCTTTGGCTTGAATGTAAGTGCAGTTCCGTGGTCGTGTCTCCTGTGTTGGCACTGAGTGATAAGCGCAATGATGATTAAGATGGAGTATTATGAAGTCTAAAGGAATAATTCTGAGGACTTTTAGTCTATTAACTACACGAGGCTTCTTAATAGTTTGGCTTAAGGCAAAAATGATTTTATTCTAGCTTCATCTTTGTTGAGTCAATAATTAACAGAGTTTGATTCAAATTGGATTTTCCTAAGAATAAAAGCCACCCAAGTCCCTCTCTTTTCACGTGAAAAATGGTGGCAATGTTGTGTCTTAACCATGGAAAGTGTCCAGGGTGAGGCTGGAGGCCGTCCCCCCCAGTCTTGCTGGTTGGGGTTGGCCCATGGAAGGAGGCTGGAAGTCCACCTGCCCCTTCATATTAGTGTTTTACTTTTATTTTTTTTTTCTGGTTTTTGTTTTACCTTTCTACTTTGACCTTAGCTAACCTTTCTAAAATGGTCCAGTGGGACTCCTAGGCATTTCCTGTCCTGACAGGAACTAAAGGGTCCCATATCCTCTGCCTTGCTGGGTCCCTGGGGCTGGGCCAGGGGGCTCCCTGGTGGGGCTGGGTGCTTCTTTGCAGCTTGTACCTTCTGGAAGCATCTGTACACTTGACTTCCTTATTTCCTGGGCTTAGGCTCCTCCGGGGTCAGGACTGTGACTCCTTTTTTTTTTATAGGTAGCTCCAGAGGCCAGTGCAGGACTTTATACTAGTCTATCTGAAATGCTGCATCATGAAGTGAGTGTTTGGAAAGGAGGTCAAGGCCCTGCCGATCCCCTTGTCTCTGGATGCCCTGGGACCTCCCCTTCATCCCGAGTCTGTGTGCTATGTTTAGGCATTCCTGGCGCCGGCCCACGAGGGTTCAGTAGTACCAAATGTCCCTTTATATTTCGAGGCCTCGCTGCTTTGAGTCTTTTAAGAAAGAGATAAAAGGAGTTGGGAGGATGTAGGTGGGAATTTGGATTCTGTACACAGGAAAAGAGAAACAATGCCCGACTGTGAGGCAGAGAAGCAGGCGGGAACCTTGACAGGCTCTGCCAGGGGTTTGGGGCTCCAAGGCCTCCTGTGAGCGCACGTAGAACCAAGCATGGTGTCTCTGTGTGGCCTGTTGCCAGCCAGATACACCAGCACCATGGCCAGCTGGGCTTACCATGTGCCTGGCTGTGAGTGGGGAAAGGTGGGGCTTTGCAAGGACACCCAGGTGTTGTTAGGGCTGCAGCCGGACTGCGGCAAGGTGTGATGGTGCAGCCGGTGCTGAGGGCAGGGAATCTCTACTCCAGTTGCCAAGGTGAAGTCGAGTCCTTCCCGCTGCTGTTCAGTTCTCCTAGGCACGAAGCTAGCCAACAGTTTGCATTCCTTGCTCCCTCCCTTCTTCTAGTCCGTCCTCCTCTTTGCTTCTTTCATCTTCTTTTTTTTTTTAACTTAGCTGCATGCTGCTGCATTGAGTCCACTGGGACGGCATTTCTCTCCATCGGATGAGCGGTGGTGGGACGTGCCAGGCGCGTGCTGCAGGAACACCTGGCTGGGACCCTGGCACTGTCTTCCCGTGACTGGGCATCCATAGATGACTCATGACAGTTGACAAAACCGGAGGCTCAGCTTGGGTGTCGTCTTGATTATTTCAAACGCTCTTCCAATTGGAGTAGCTTTTTGGGACAGGGTATGTTTGTGCTGGAAGCCCCAGGAATATCGCCGAATCCAAAATCTTTTTTCTACGATGAATTATTCAAACAGTGTTTTCCAAAATTGTCATTGATCAGTACAGACCCAGAGAGCATGTTCAACAGCGCCTTTGCCGGGCCTATGAGGAGCCAATATTTTCTGGCTCAAAGAAGTTCCCAAGAAAGAATTCAAAGCCAGTGGGTCTCCTCTGAGCGGCAAAGTAATGCAGATGGCACACTTAGGTTTGCTTGGATGGAAACCCAGGGGGTTAGCTTCGCCTTGGGGGAGGGCATTGTCCTCAGGCACTCAACAGTGAAGAATGTGGGGTGGGTCGGGGGTCACCTGAATGGTATGGATGGAAATTCCCAATTAATGCCTGTGAAAATTCTGAATTTTGAACACAGACACCTTCCCTGCAACATGTGTGTGCGCACACCCTTTCCTGTCAGTGCTGAAGTGGTTCTTGGACACGTGCCCTCCTACTGTAAAAAGGCAGACAAGTTAGTTCCAACACGTCTGTGTAGACATTTTGGCATTATTTGTGAGGAGCACCTCCCGCTGCTGCAGTGGCACACACACCAGAGCAGGTCCCTGCCCACAGGAGAACTTAAAGGAGCAGGTGGCAGGGGCTTCCTGCAAGGGGAGAGCTGGCTGCCATGTCCCCCATCTTCCTCCTCCTGTACCCTGCTGCTTGGCTGGCTCTCCCAACAGTGGGCCTCAGCTCTCAGCTCTGGCTGGGCAGGAGCCTCCCAGGGACTTCTTGAAAGTGGTGCTCCAGGCTCATTGAACCAGGGCTCTGGGGGGCGGGGAAATGGTGTTTCTGGGGAGGGAGAATAAGGTCTGAAAATCCCCTTAATCCAAAGCACCCTCATCAGATTCCAGGTCTGTGGGGAGAGAAACTTCTTCCGAACATTCAGGTGGGCGGATTCTGGAAGTGCAGCCCTGGGCCAGATTCCCTTTGCAAAATCAAGATGGGGGTCCTGCTTGACCCAGGGCTGTCCTCTGCGTCTCTGGAGGCTGACACGGTGTCCCTCTTCTTCCTATTTTGATCTTCCTTCTACAGGGACCTTTTACATCTGCTAGAGCTCTGCAGGCCCTCGCTGACCCCAGCCCTCCAATATTCCTTCTCTGTAACAGTTTTATTGATATGTAATGCACCTACCATATAATTCATCCATTTAAAGTATACAGTTCAGTGGGTTTTGATGTCTCCACAGAGCTGTGCATCTATCACCATGGTCAATTTTAGAACATCTTCATTGCCCCAAGAAGACACCCTGCATACTACAGCCAGCACCCAAACTTCCTCACCCCAGCCCACGGCAACCACCACTCTGCTTCCTGTCTGTGTGGATTCGCTTTCTGGACATTCCATATAAATACATCCACTCGTGGTCTTGTGTATTTGGTTTCTTTCACTTGGCTTTGTGTTTTCCACGTTCATCCCCCGTACAGCATGTATCAGTTGTTCGTTTCTTTTTTTTTTTTTTTAGTTGTTGATAGACCTTTATTTTATTTATATGCAGTGCTGAGAATTGAACCCAGTGCCTCACACATGCCAGGCATAACCCTGGCCTATCATTTCTTTCTTTCTTTATTTATTTTGGAACTGGGGATTGAACCCAGAGGTGCTTACCCACTGAGCCACGTCCCCAGCCCTTTTTCATTTTTTTTATTTTGAGACAGGGTCTCCCTGAGTTGCCTAGGGCCTCATTAAGTTGTTGAGGCTGGTCTTGAACTTGGAATCCTCCTGCTTCAGCCTCCCAAGGCACTGGGATTACAGGCCTGTGTCACCACACCCGCTGCTGATCTTTTTTTTTATTATTATTTTTTTTAGTTGTCAGTAGACCTTTAGTTGTATGTGGTGCTGAGGATCGAACCCAGTGCCTCAAGCATGCTAGGCAAGCACTGTACCACTGAGCTATAACTCCAGCCCCTGTTGATTTTTTTTATGACTAAATAATATTCCATTGTATGACTACACCTTATTTTTTTTTTAAAAAATCCATTCACGAATTCATGGACATTTGGGTTGTTCTACTCTCTGCCTATCATGAATAATGCTGTTATGGAATCTGTGTATGCGTTTTAGCATCAACTTGTACTTTTACCCCAAATCCTTTAATGGCATGCCTTAGCAGCATTGTCTGTATCACGTCAATGTCTTAAAATGTCTGGCATCCGAAAAGAATCATTATTAGCAAAGCTGGCAGCTCTGGAGCAAGGTACCAGGGTCCTTAGGTGACATTTTTACTCTGCAACTGCTGTACGACCTTGACTGTTACTGGCTCAGCTTCTTGGAGATGAAGAGGGAATTCAGTGTCCTGTGCTGGACCTTCCCTCTCCTGGAGATAGCAAGAGGTAAAATGAGGTGCTTTCTGAGAAGGGAAGGTGCCGAACTCCCTGATTACTACAAGGCGTCAGTATTGTTTGTATGATTAATGAGCCCACGTTTCAGACATTCCCATTTAATGTATTTGAGCCTTCTAACAACATTGCCTTTCATGTGTTGCTGCCTGTTTTTGAGATTTATGAGGCCTAACTTGCAAGCGATGTGTGTCTGGATTAAGGGAACCTGAGACTCTCTATTTATGTCTGACCCGAGGAAATTCCCTATAAGCTGCTTATCAGAGGTGCATGCTGAGAGCATGATGGCAAGATGGAGCTGGCGGTCCCCTGGTAAAACCTGGAAACTGCTGTCACTCCATTTTAACTGAACTGAAAATGAGCTAACAGACCCATAGGTCCACCTCTAAGCATCTGCCAACTGTTCCACTTTTATAAATTTAGTTTAAAAAAAATATATATGCCGCAGTTCTGATTTTCCCCCCATGCACCAAATCATCAGTGTTAAATTCAAGTATAATCCCTTACTGTAAAAATAAAGTTCGATCAAGGTGATTTTTAGAAACTAAATGCACCTTTGATTTCAGAAACTGGAACACAGCTTCTTATTTCCTCTGTATTAAAATCAGTGTGCCACACTCTTTGCATTTGCATTTTTAAAACTAAAAGAAAATCTCCATGCCATAAATTTTAGGTTTCTCTAAAATATAGAAGTGCAGAAGCACGTGTGTGTGCATTATTTTGCCACCAGGGGGCATTGTGGTTTGACTGTCCACTTGAACAGCCTGCATTCTATCAGTTTACCCAGAAAATAGGAGGCCTGGGAGTATTTCTGATTCCTTCCAAGAAGGAATCATATCTGGAAGAGAACAGATGTCGATTCCCTTTCCTCACTGGTGAATAGTAGTGTTGTCAAATTTGCTAAACTTAGCCAGTCGAAGATTAACATGCAATATATAATATGCATGTGCCTAACTGTACAATAAATAGTAAATCACATTTTTATGCTTTCTCTGAACTTGGAAGCTGCAAGTTATTTTTTTTTATTCCCTGGGTGTGATGAAATAAATAACCTTCAAATACATTTTAAAGATGTCAGTCAGGCAGGAAAAAAGTGCTTGGCAACTGTGTTTGATAGATTTCTTTTATGATTAATTCTCCTATTAAGTTTTAATGACTTTAAAGATATAAAGCTAGAAACCACAAAACTAGGCATGGTTAATAAATAACTGAAATACCAGGTATATAGAAATGCATCTGTGGAAAAATGAAGTCATGTATTCTTGGGGACTTGGCAAGTCTCCAGAGTAAAGAATCCCATAAGGGGGGAAATGATTAAAAACAGTGAACTAAAGAAGATTTTTTTTTAAAGAATAAATCCTATGAGAAAGGTGCTCTGTACAACTCACATATGTAGATTAATTTGCTTTATGAACCAGTGTTTATCAGCAAGACTGATCTCTTGGAAGGCATTTGTCCATTTCAGGCTTTAAGGAATCCTCATAGAGTTTTCTAGTATTTATCACTCACTTCTCACAGTTTCCTTCCTGGGCTCATAAGGAATGGAAATTCTGTTGCTGCTTTACTATTTTAAAGATGCTCCAAGGACCGGTATGTTCCCAGTCATGGAAATCACAGGGACTGTGTTTTAGTAATACCATCTTTTCTTTTCTCCTTGAACACCCAGAATTCAAGAAATATGACCAGGTTTGTCCTGAAAACATCTCTGCAAATCAGGGAGGATGGAAGGATTAATTCTAGTTTCCAAATAGCAAAAGTGAGGCTTGTCATGGGGCTTGGAGCCTTGCCCCAGACACATGAAACTTCCCGTCCGTGGTGGGCTGAGTTCGGAGCTAGGTATGCAGTCACGCTGGGCCCTCCACGGTGGGCGAGGCTGCGGTGTTTACTTTCTACAACATCTCAACTTGAGTCCTTAAGCCTAGTGGTTTAGAAATCAAACACACATTTAATTAATATGAATAATGACTGGGAAGAGTTACAGGGCCCCCAGAAGAAAATGTATAAATGAATATATTTTTATATATACTTTTTGTACCAGAAAGGAGATAAATGGTGCATTTAACATGATTCTTTCTCCTCCACTAAGGGCTGTTCTTGTTCCTGAATTTATTTGAGCTCCCAAAGCAGAATAGGTCTGGAACATTCACACCAGGTACACCCTCCCCCCACCAAAACTTAAAATCTAAAGATCTTTTAAATATATACAACTTATTTTTGAAAGCTGCGGCCCATTCCAAATGAATTCCAATTCTCGGCTACTAAATTGCCTGGAGTGAGTAAACAGAGAATATTGTTCCCTTCTCTTTATATTATCTCATACCGAGTCACCGCACACTTGCCAAGGGTTGGAGGCTGCTTCAAGCTGGACAACACCTTATCTAAGTAGCCTGGTTTCTAGAAGGAAGTCAGAGTCTACCCGGCCTACGCAGTGGCACTCGGATTACCCCTGAGCCGAAAGAGGCTAGAGCCAATAGAGACAATCTGTTCTCCCTCCAAAACCATCTACTTTTATAAGGACTGCAATGTAGATGTGACCTGGGCAGCCAGAGAGCCTATTCCAGAGCTTCGTTGGACAACAGAGCTCAGTGACTTGCCTCTTGGGGCCAAGCAACCTCACCAAGAACTAAGGCTTCTTACTTGCTCTGACCTGGGGACGTTGCCCGGAAGCGTGGTCAGCAACACCCTGGTTCCCCGTGCTGGTTCTTTGCAGCACATGGGGGACTCAGGCTGCAGGCTGGAAGGAACCCTGAGCATTTGGCCAGGAAAAGGCAACCAGTTCCAGCTGGCCCACACTCTGCGCTTTAAAAACTGCCCAGATGAACTGATTTTGTAGAGAGTGGGTGGGGAGGACTCCAGGGCTGTGGAGGAAGATTCGGCCTCTCTCTCCTTAATCATGAGCAATGTGATTTGGAGAGAGGAGGAGGGGTCGGCTCTGCAAAGCACATTTCCTTGGCTGAGCTCCAGAGAGAGATGATCTGGCAGGAAGGCAGCCATCCCCGGTCAGCCCCTGCCAGACCCCTGCACCACTGGGTCTTCTGCTGAGTTGGGTTGGTCTGTGCCCTAGAGACACTGGCTTGGCTGGCAGGATCTGCCTGGTGGGGGGCAAGGACCACAGGCTTCAAGTTTGGGGATAGTGGCTTCTGTGGACGTGGAAAGACTGCATCAGAAATGAGAGGCGACTTTCCAAACATAACTTGGCCTCCCTGTCCTCCCTGTGGACACAGGCCGAGTTCTGTTGGCCCCATGCCCAAGCGTATTCCTGGCACACATTGAGATTCTATATCGCCTTTGCCTCAAACGAATCCGCTCAGAGACTTCGCCGCTCCATAAAATGAAGAGGAGTGTTTGGCTGCTCATAGCGTTTTGTTTCAACCCAGGAAAGAAGAAAACCTGGTGGCGTCTGAGCATTCTATCTCGGTTTCCTCCACCCCCAGAACTTAGAGAAAGATGTCTCCAAAAAAATATGTTCACGCGCCCACGTGCTTGCTGACCAGTGAGGGACCACAGGCCCGTTTCCCACGCTGCTCCCTGCTGGCCCGGGAGGTGGCATGCGCCAGCCGGTTGAGCATCACAGGGTGGGCGCTCTTAGAGCTTCTGTGCTGATGAGTTACGACACACTCAGGGCCCGTTCGTGCCAGCCCTGAGTTCTCCTCGGCCTAAGGCCCCTTCTAATCTGCTTCTGTCGTGAACACAGAGAAGCAACATCCTTCTAGCCCGGGGAACATTATCTCGAATGAAGTGGTAGACATTGATGGTGTCCTCACGTTCATTCAGCCAACAGAGAGCAAGCGTGGAGGAGAACTGGGAGCGCATGAAGGGTAGAGAACGCGGCTGATTTCTCTGGTGCATGCTGGTGATTTTTAAAAAGACAAGATTAACCGTAATATATGAATATAAAATGTTTTTTACAGATCAAGCATTGCAGATTGGGTTTCACAATATAAATTTGTGCCTAGGAAGCATGGATGTTTATTTTGAGCAACTGCTCCTTGAGGAGAAAAAGAAAAAGAAAAGAAAAAAAGAAAGCACACTGTGTTACTGACAAGGGTTAGGATATTCTAGTTTATATCTCAGGTATTTTACAGCTCTGGCATTTCCAGGGAATACTTTGGAATAATTTTAGCATGATCAGTGCATAGAAAGCTGTGTCCTTTTATGTTTTCAAAACATGTGCAGAGGTGTCCCCCCAAAGTCTCACTGGGTGTCTTGTCCTGGAGGAACAAATCTTCTAGCATCAGCGTCACACAAGTGCTCCTGTGCCTGGCATCCTTGGAAAGACCTCTTGGCCCAGTCTGTAGCCCAGTCCGCCTGGCACCCCTGGGTAGAGGCACTTACCTATTGAATTGGGACGTGCTGGCGGAGGAAACCGTGTCCTGTGTGGACATGCACCCCTGATGATCCACGCTGCCTTGAGAAAGCAGCCCTTGTTGACCCGCCTCCATTAATGAGGCCTGGAAGAGCCTCTGAATTTGCACTCATTTAGCCAAAATAAAACCCAGTGCTGCCCCCTAACTGTCGGATGCCATTAATTGCTCTGCAGAACAGAGTGGGCCCACCTGGCCTGGAAGTCAGGGTCTTTGTTTTCTAAAATTTGCACCCAACTCCTAGGTTTTATTTATTAAGCCTTTTTTTTTTCCTCAAAAAGGACAGCAGTTGATTCAGAGTGCCATCATGTTGCTGGTCTCTTATAAGAAATGGATAGCTGACCATGCCCTGCACTTCAAGGGACCCCAAGAAAATCTGATGATGAGGGACAAAGACAGAAAGTGGGGCTGGAATGCTACAGCCTGTGCTGAGGCCGTGGCCAGCCACTCTCTGGGGCTAAGGCCTGTGGCTCTGGTGAGGGGGCATGTTCTGTTCTCTTGGTCAAACCTGCCAACTTTTTTCAGAAGCACAGATATTTAATTATCCTGTTACCTCTGGAACATAGATGGAGGAGCTGTGTTTGGAAGTATCTCCCTCTCTCGGGAAACAGCAGGGCGAGAAGCTGTGTTTGAAAGTGCAGGGCAGGGCAGCCAGCAGGGTCTCCTTTTGCCAGAGCTGTGTGTGTGTGTGTGTGTGTGCCTGCGCCTGTGAGCTCTGGCAGGGTGGGCACCGTGCCCGGTGTGCAGTGTAGCCCTCCCCTCAGTATCCTGGGACTCAGCAGTAGCAAAGGTGTCCACTTTTAGCTTTAAAAAAAAAAGCCATCCCAGTGCTCTAGAGCTGATTGAGGTCTACTCCATGTAGCCAGTGGACGTACTCTGGAGCTATGCGCAGCTGCACACAGCTCTCACTCAGGAAACCACCTCAGTATCTTGAAAGAAGCCATGGCAGGAATATTTGCACCACAGAAACAGCAAAGACTACAACTTGGAGCATGCTTGAGTGTTGTGTTTATGTTGTCTTGACATAGAAAACAATGGCAGTGTTGGTCATGCTGATTGACATGAAGGTAACACGCACAGGCCTATTGCATGATGTGTGGTATAAAAACGAGTTAAAAATGGGTTATCCAGTTTGTCAACAAAGTTGCTTATGCCCCTGAAAAATGAATGAAGCCCCAAAATATGTGTGTGTGCATTGTTTTGCTCTCACCTTATTTGCTGGGCTTAGAAGGATTGAGCACCTCTAGGACTGCCCATGCTCATGGGCCTGGCGGGCACCCAGCTATGGATACAAAGTCATGTGCAGATCCATGGAAGCATCAGTGGGAGTGTTGGCAGAAGACGGTGTGTTTTCATTTGTGTTATGCCACACACCTCTGAATCAGTGAACTATGTAATAGGCACACATATGCACACACACATGCTTTTGCTTCTGTAGAGCCAGTGGTTAAGCATTTGCCAGAACACTGGCCTCGCTTCCCTCAGTTGCTCCCTTGGGAGGATGTCTGAGGACTCTTGGCCTGTGAAACGTGCCTGCCCCAATGTCTGGCACAAAGTTGCCGAGCCACTGAGATGGCGGTTGTTGGTTGTTGTGCCATTCCCATCTGGCATTACCACTGAGGCCAACAGGACAGCACCTGCCTGTGCAGTGTGTCTAGTAGCAAAGCCGCCTGGCCTACTGGGCCGCTCAGCACTCCTCCGTAAAACGGCACGTCTGTGATCCCAGATGTTGCTTTTCAGATAGCAGAAATCCTTTATGACTAGCAAATTTCAGGTCTTCTCCTTTATCACTCTTTTTTTTTTTTTGGTGGGGGGAGGGGCATATCATGGATTAAACCTAGGTGTGCTTAACCATTGAGCCACATCCCCAGCCCTCTTTATATATTATTTTGAGACAGGGTCTTGCCAAGTTGCTGAGGGCCTGGCTAAATTGCTGAGGCTGGCTTGAAGCTTGCAATCCTCTTGCTGCAGCCTCTTGAGCTGCTGGGATTCCAGGCATGTACCACAGCACCGGGTTCCCCTTTCTCTTGATACCTACAGCCCTTCCAAAAGCCTGTACAAAAAAACAAAATAAATAAAAAGCAGAGGAAGACTGTCATTGATGCCAAGGCCACTCAATACCTCTCCCTCCCTCCATACACTGTCCCCAAGTACAGCCAGTGACCGCTGCTATCCTGGTACAACAAGGCTCTTAGCAGTTTCACACTGATACCTTGTGTCCCAACATCCTGGCCTCTGAATGAGGACTTGAAGCCTTTTGAGAGCTCTGAGATGGTACACACCAGATGGAAGCAACCAGGCGCCAAGAGGGAACAAGATGACACTGTGCTATGGAGAGGACCCTAGAACCTTTGCAGATCTCCCAGACATCGCAGATGCATCTAACTCAGAGGTCGTTTGTACTCCTGAGACCCGTGGGCTCTGTCTCCCAAGCCTGTTGCCTAAGAACTGCCCAGACCCTCTGAACAAGATGGTTCCCAGTGATTACAGTGGCCTCGTGCATTCCTTGTTATTCTAGGCGAGTACTGCATTCAGACAGAGGTTGCCAATAAAGTTTATTGTAGGAGCTGAGTGTCAATATCTGTAGTACCCCCCGCCTAGGGTGCTTGTAATTAAAATGCCACAGAGGGTCTGGGAGCGCCATGAAAATTTGATGGCAAATTGATTTCAGGTTCATCTTGAAATTTGTCCTCAGCTGGACTCGATACTCCTGGCAGACGCGGGATGGCTTTTGTCAGAAGGGTCTGCTGGAATGAGACAGAGACGTCTTGATCTGAATATTAAACACAATGTGCTGTTTATGACAGATTATCTGCTTAGGCTAAAACACGCAGCTACTTGTCTTTACACGTTCTTCTCCATGGGATGTGGAAGGTAGGGTCTCATGGATCCACTTCACAGATGAAAGAGGTCGTATAAAACTTGCTGGGCATCAGAAATAGAGTTTCAGGAACATGGGCTTCTGCACTGGCTCAAGGCTCTCAGAAGTACAAATGACCTTTGAATTAGATGTGCCTGTGATGTCTTAGAGGCTTGCGAAGTCCTAGAGTCCTCTCCAGAGGACAAAATACTCTGTCCAGGATTCTAAACTTAGAAATGCTACTTGCATCTAATTTAAGACAGCTAGAGATTTAACAGTAGTCAAAATAGTGTAATCAAGAACATGGCCTTGTAGTGCTTCCGCAGAATGGTGTTTACTCAGAAAAGGAAAAAGCCGTGTAAGTTGAGGGAAAAAAAAAATCTCAATATTTAATATTACAAATTGCTGGTTCCTGTAAACTTACATTTCTGCATCCCATTATAAAAGCCATTATCCTTATGTATTGTTCATGCAAAAATGCACTATGATGATGATATAAATTTTAAAGTATATTCCCAGAATTTAATTTGGAAGAGGTTAGAGGCAAAAATGGTATTGAGTCTTGAGTGTTTCTAATTTTAAAAACGTGTTGTTTGGTAAAATTAAATGTGTTCCAGGGAACCCATCTTATAATTTGAAATTATTTGGCAATTAATTATGTTTACTTAGAAATCAATGCATGATTAGAGATAGAATTTAAGAGAGCCGTACTCAACTGGGGTGCATGCAGTTCTTGAGTTAGCAGAGACACATTGAGTATGTGGAGCGAAATTAAGAGATTTGTAGGTGAGACTTCAGGGAGACCCTTGTCCCAGGCCACTTTATTGTTTGAGCTGCTGGGATTACACACACGAGGAGTGTATGTGTGTGTGTGTGTGTACACATATATATAAAACAACAAAGTGTGTGTGTGTGTGTGTGTGTGTGGTGCCTTCTCAAGTTTTTCACAGGTTCTTACCTTTGCAATGCCTGAATCTCCTTGATTACCTTGTAAATAACAGGTTACTATTTCTTCCCTTTAAAGTGAAGTTTGAGAGTGAAGACAGTCTCCTTCACTCTTTGGTGGCCCTGTGTTTGGAGTCACCCCTGAGGAAGAGCCTGGGGCCACTGCTGCTCAGTCTCCTCCACAGGCTCCGCGGGCCCTGAGCACAAGGTGGAAGGAGCAGCATATGCTCCAGGTCATCAAGCCGCTCCTTTGCACACTCAGGAAATATTTATGGATCTTTTATTAGGACAGTTTTTATGGCCCAAGATTAAAAGTTAAAGTTAAATAGTAAAAGTAATGAACATGAGCCTTTGGAAGTTCCAGCTGGTTTATGTTTTCATTCCTTCCGTTTGTCATGGCCCATTGGATTTTGATGATAGCATTTAAAAAAGCAGGGGGTGCCTTGAATCATTTTTGGAAGGAGCTAGGATATACATGGACAAATTAACAAAATAAACAATACCTGGAGATGCTGTGTGTGTCTTCTGTATCAGCAGGGAGCTGTTCTTGTCAGATGTGGCGTGATTTTGTGGAAGCTTTAACATTCTGGAGAAATACTATGGGTCACATTGGATAAAAGGTTCAGTTATTTGGTCATAGAAAATAGGTGTCGGGTGGAGAGTCCAAAGCCCTGGAGGGAAGTTAGGAGGGAGAAGGACGCTTCCTGAGGCTCCTCGGGCAGTGTTGGCTTTGCTTCTCAAGTTTCTTATGGAAAGGTGTTTGCTGCGGGACAGTGACCTTGGGCTCAGTGAAAAGCAGAGCTTCTCCTTATGATGCATCCGTGGTCCAGAGGGGATGGTGAAATAGCAGCTTGGCCTCCAGTTGCCTACAGTCCTGTCTGGTCTGTATTGATGGAGGCACGGGGCGGTGGGGGTGGGGGGAGAGTGGTGAGCGTTGGTTCAGCAATGCAGTACTTACCAGGGCCTTCTATGTCAGCGCCTCAGCCTCTCTAAGAGGGAAAAGGATGAGAGTGTCTTCCACACTCATAGCCAGGAGCCATCCACCCACATGTTACTGTATGTAGAACACCCCGGGGACAGGAGAAGAGTGTTTACCAAATTTATATCACCATCTAGTTCCCACTTTCTAATTCCCTTTTATCCTCTTGTGTGGTCGGCAGTTTTTCTGGGAAACTTTCTTTACTCACCTGAGTCTGGTGCAAGTCCTGGTTCCCACAGCACTGCAAAGAATAGTTGTATGACAATGTTTTTCCCCAATGTAGTGTTTTTTTAAGATACCAATACTGTTAATAGGATGACTTAAAATCCTCTGATCCACAGTATTGCTAATGCATCTGGAGTGACTTCTCTTTCCTGAGTCGGTCCTCAGACATCAGGGAAAAAGAGAGTGACTTTCCGATCTAGCGAGATAGTCCATGTGGTAAGATGCTCTACAAAGAGCAGATTTTAATATCTTTGCTATTGCATTTGCTTTGACTCCTTCCTTTAGTAATTAGATAATTATGTATAATTAGCACATTAATTATGTGCAACAGCTGAAGTTGAGTGTGTGTGTGTGTACAACTGCCTGAAAACAGCAAGTGAGTTCACTACTAGACCCATGTAAGTGTTCTCTTGACATGTTTTCACCATTAAATGGATATATATATGTTTATATATATAATGTGAATACATAATATTTATAAATTTCATATATAAAATGTTATATGTAAATCATGCATAAAATACTTCATGTATTGTACATATTATATGTGTATACATATATATGAATATATGTAAATGTATGTGTGTATATATGTAAATGTAGTTTCCATGGTTGGAAATAAAAACAGTGTAGTCAACTAGAAAGTAGCAAAGGTGAAATGCTCCTGCTGTCCTCCAGTGCACTGTCCTGTTTGGAGAAGGCACTATTCCTGTCCCTCTGTCTCTTGCTCTGGGTGCTGATGACAGCTGCCTTCCTGGTGAATGTACCAGAGTACTTCCTGTTCTAGGACCAACTAGTGAGGGTTTTGATGCATTGAAAAAAAATGCGCTGAATGTTAGTGAAAGCCCTATTGTATGTTTTTAGGTGGGCTAAGCCATTAAAGAAAACCAGTGTGCACAGCGTAGTTTTCTGACTCTATAAAGACATAGACACAGAAAATAGACACAGGCAAGTGCTCCCCTGAGCCCAAGGCCTGCCTCCCTTCTCTCAAAGCTCCTGTGGAGACCTGTGAGGCCCCGCCCACCAGGAGGTGCTGGGTGTTAGTGTGTAGCAAGGTGATCTGGTCTGGGTCTGGGGGAGTTGTAGGTATTTTCGTCAATTAAATAACATTTTTGTATCATTGACTATTTTCTGAAATGAATTCATCACTTTTACAGTCAGAAAAAGGTGGTCTTGAATTGTATGTTGGGGCTTTTAAGAGATCATAATTTCACGTCCACATCAGGCAGGCAGCTCCTAGTATGTGCTCAGTGAACTCTCACTGAATTACGTGGCGTCCTGTTTGTGCTTGGGAACAACTCTGAGAGGTTTGCCATAATGGTTTCTGTGGGGTGGTTGTCACTCTGCTGAAGGGCCCAGGGACGGTGAGAGAGTTAGCCATCACCAGAGGATTTCTTGGGAGCCCATCTCTATGCAGCCTGGGCCTGGGGTGGGTGGAAGCCCTCCTTCACATGCCGCCTCCTCTCCTTCCCTGCTCCCCCAGCGCCTGCCTTGCCCTGCCAGGCCCCAGGGCCCCAGGCTCCCCGCTCAGCGGTCCCCACGCTCCCTGCTCAGTGGTCCCCACGACTGGTCTCTAAAGGCGGCTTCACAGAGGCACCCTTTCAGACAAGTGGGCACCTCCTTTCCAGAACCATAAAGCCACTCCCATTTTGGCAGCCTGGCAGCATTGGAACACCCCAGAGTGAACCGCCTTTGGCCATCAGGAAGGTGTGTGGGGGCGGGAAGCTTCTCTCCCCGCCCACTTCCCCTTCTCTCTCTTTTTAAATTTTTTTTCTTAAGACTGGCGTGTACTCACTACAGTCAGTGAAACCACGCTCGTAAAGAGCAAAAACAAAGTCCCTGGCACCTCTTTCCTTTCCTCAGTGACCAGACCATCTGTCCCCACTCTCCAGTGACCTCAGTAGACAACCCAGCCTGGAAAAGGCTGGGGGGGGGGTGTTCCCACAGTCCTCAGCTCTTCCATCCACCAGTGGACGTCCTTGCCAAGCAGAGGAGGGCTGCCGTGTGCTCCTACAAGAACACTGTCCTGTTCACCTGCAATGCCGAGCCTCAGTCCTCTGTCTCCCTGACCCGCGCCCATCATAGACAGCCCTCGGCTCAGCAGACACAGGGCTCGCTCATTTCCTCTATGGCTGCGTAGGACTTCATAGTGTGGACACTCCATGATTCACCGTGGCTTTATTTCTGCCTATTTTCAATGCTCATGTTCAGAGGGTTTGGGGCACTTGGAAACATTTTATGGGCTCAAGTGCCCTCTATGCTGTTGAACTCTTTAGAACATCCTGTACACTGGTTCCAGTGTTCTGGTCCCCAGAGGCCAGGGCTCTCCATCTTGCACATGCACTGTCTCCTCCTGTTGTTTTGACCCTTCCTACAAGCCTGCAGAATAGATATTTTTCCACAGGCCAAAGTCCAGCTGAGAAAATACTTATTTAGCATAATTTAAACATGAGGGTTCCACCTCCTTCTAAATAATTAAAAAGTTTGCTGTGAGGTTTCTGACTGCTGGGAGAAGAGAAGTGTCTGTGATTCCATCCTTGAACTTGAAGACAAACCCCTTGTCCACTGGCAGCTGCAGAGCACAGGGAAAGATCATGGCAAGCGCTGTCTGTGTCAGCGTTGTCACCTGCTTGCCTTTGGCTTCCTTGGCACCAGGGTCTGACTCTGAGAATGCATTGTTCTCCTTAGAATGGTGGATTCAATATGGTTTTAACTTTGCATTATTTCTTTGCTTTATATATTTTTCAAAGTTTTAGGACAAAATCTTGTATGCTCTTTTAAAATTTATCAGAGTAGCCATCCTTCAAATGTGAAGCAGACACTTCAGAATGTTAAAATCTGGGATCTCATTTATAATGGCAAGAATGTTTCTTCTGAAATTGGCATGTCAAGGAGCTTCACATCTATTATTAAATTACCTTTACCTCAAACAAACTATTTATCAGTTGTAACTCAATACCCCAAATTCTATTCTTGCTGTGACACAGGTGTGTGTGTGTGCGCGCGCGCACACACACACACACAGTCTCACATTCACGCCTATGCCCTTATTCTTGGTTTCCTACTGTATTTTAACATTAAGGAACCACAGAAAAGTTATAGGATGAGCAATTGAAAATCACCAGAATTGGAATTATTTTGAGCTATGTTTAAACCCGAGTGTCTTGTTCAAGGCTGAGCAATGTATTTATGGCTGTGTGATATGGTTATGGCATCCTAATGAATGTCTGCTGAATTATGTGGGATTCAACCAGGGATACAAATGGATGTGAGTCCTGTAACTGTCATGTTGTGGTCCAGAGAGGGCGGAAGCTGAAATATCCCCCTCCCTGAACACATTTGTCAGAGGTCGTCCCCAGCACTCCCACTGATCTGCGTCTGTGGGAGTGTGAGGTAGACGAGCTTCGGATGGAGTCCACATCAGCACAGGTGTTAAGAGGGGAGCACAAGTCATGCTCCAGTTGTGCTTCATGTGGCTTTGGGGTTTCCTTGTCCTATATATATATATTTTTTTTTTTAAATTTCCCGAATGCCTAACGTTAAATGGATTGACCTGGATACTTTACTCTTAGTCTTTATCACTGAATGAGCATGTGTCTGTGCATCACAGGCATGGGCGAAAAGAGAAGGGACCGCCCTGGCTTTGTATACCCGTACCCTCCGGTTGGGTGACTAATACCGTGAGCCTCCGTTCCTCCTCTGCTGCCTGGGAACACTAGCCTTAGCTTTCTGGTGTTCTTGGGAGAGTCACCATTACATGTACTATCACAGTGCCTTTAACTGAGGCTTACTCTATGGGAGTTGCTGCTGTGATTGTTATTAATGGTCTCTTTATATACAACACATGCAGTTCCTTTAGGAGTAGTTTTTTCATTTTTTTAACTAGTAGAAACTTGTAATTTTTGTATTAGCAACACATGTTTCCTAGGCACTCAGATTAATTCACTTAGTAGGTACTAGTCTGTACCAGGCACCATGCCAGGCCCTGGGGAGAGAAGTCAGCAACACATAGCGAGTTCTTGTCCTCAGGGAGAAGTGAGCAGTCCCCTCCCCTCAGGGAGGTCTCCATCCTGCTTCTTACCAAGGGGCTGACCACAGGCCAGGGATTCTCAACAGGCAGCAGAGTAACGTACTCCCTGTGGCGTCCCTGAGCACAAAACAGGATTTCAGCCATGAACCAGGGAGGGACATCCATGTGCCCTGTGGGCACCCACTCCCGGGCACTGAGGTTTACAGCTGTGTTCTTCCCAGAGCAGGAAGGGGTGGCTTGCCGCACACCGGGAGTGTGTTGGGAGCACCCTCGAGCACGGCTTCCTGAGCTGCATTTTTACCGCCTGCCAACCACTATTACACAGAATCAGTGAGGCTGAGTTTTGACAGGCTGTTCCTCTAGTTAGATCTGGTGACTTCGATGGCTGTAGATATGGCAGTGGTCTTTGAAACAGAGGTGATTGAGTTAACTTTAAAGCTGTGCACCCCTGGTACAGGGAACAAATTTCCCTGACCTCATTTTTCTCTTTTTTTATTTTCAGCAGAACAGAATCTCACTGAGTTGTTTAGGGTCTTGCTGATTTGCTGAGGCTGGTTTTGAACTTGGGATCCTCCTGCCTCAGCCTCCCGAGCTACTAGGAATATAGGCATGCACCACTGTTTTAATGCTTGGGGAATCAATGCCTAGGTCCTAACCAGGGTTACACGACTCTTTCTTATTACTATGGATAGTGCATGAAGGTGGGCACATATAAGTATCATAGGTTTCCTTTGATCTGAATGTGTGTGTCTCCTTCAGAATTGATGGGTTGAAATGCTCCCACTGAAGGTGTTAGTACTAAACAGTGTGACCTTTAGGATGTGACCAAGTCATGGGGGCAGAGCCCTCTTGAATGGGATTATATATATCGCAAAACCCTTCTATATTTATTTAATTTTCTCTCAATAGCTGTTTTGCTTGCCAAACCATGGAACCATTTTTGCACACTGTTTTATATCTTGCTTTTCTCACCCCTTGGTAGCATACTGTTCCATGCTGTGAACGTATGCAGCTAAGGATATCATCCGCCATATTGAACGTAATGACATTCTCTGAGTTTCAAAAGTTTCTCTTTCCACTGCTGCATCGGCCCTAAAGAGTGATGTGGTAAACATCCTATTCACATTTCTAGACCGAAGCTTTTACTCCTAAGAGATGGGTTCCCAGGCTTGTGGTAGTTGGGCCAGACTCTAAATTTTTTTTTTTTAAAGAGAGAGTGAGAGAGATAGAGGTAGAGAGAGAGAATTTTTTAATATTTATTTTTTTAGTATTTGGCGGACACAACATCTTTGTTTGTATGTGGTGCTGAGGATCGAACCCGGGCCGCACGCATGCCAGGCGAGCGCGCTACCGCTTGAGCCACATCCCCAGCCCCAGACTCCAAATTTTTAAAATGGATTTTTATCATTCTAATGGATCGTGGTGAAGAGAGCCAAAGTTTGATGGAAACCCTCAACTCAGAGTGATTTTTTCAGATATAAAAGTAGATGGTAATTAAGAGGAACACATTAAAAAGGATACTTTGCCCAGCATTTCACAGTATTCGTTGGTTGTAATGTCTCTAAGACTTTGGATTCCATTTCTGAGGGTGTAGAGGCAGGTGGAAATCCCACGAGTTATGTACACAAGTTTTGCACTCAAGGAGTACAGAGGATCTAGCGTACTTTTGCTGGTAGCTTGGTAGAACAGAAATAGCTCAAAAAGTGTCATCTTGGATGCCAGGCACAGGTGGGCAGTGGCTGCAGAACTGTAGGGTAGAAAGCACGCTGAACTGGCTCTGGAGCAGGGAGGGGCAGTGGGCAGGAGGACCGTGCCCGTTGTCGAGCTGGTTATGAAGGACAGGGTGCAGGGACAGACAGCATCACAAGTCCGTGTGTTTGCTACCCCTGCACCAGAGTGGACAGTTCACCCTCACCAAAGCCTAGAGCTTGTCCGTCAATATGGACTGATTTTGTATTCCAGGCGCCAAAGCTCCAACTCTTCTAAGCTTCTTCTGAGAAAGGGAGTCTTGCTAGTTTCTGGTGGGTGAGAGGTGAGTTTAAGCAAAAGGAACCAAAAGAGCTCAACTCTGCAGAGGGCTTGAAAAGGGTCAGGGGAACCGGAGAAAGGATTGATTGTGCAAGGCCAGAGATACCCCTGAGCCCTTCTGGAAACATCCTCAGCCCTGGGGGACCGAGCTGATTCGGTTAACGACAGTAATGAAACAACTTCTTGCTTTAAGGTTTTGACGGCTTCCTTATATAACTTAATTCTTGGTCCCAGTGGATCTTCCAGAAGCTTCAGCAGTCATTGTTTATCTTCTCCTCTTTTCAATATTGCTTTTTAGCGGGGGTGAGTGGGAGGGGAGGGTACGTGCCACAAGAGGATCAGAAAGTACGGGGGTGGCTGGAGAAGGCAGCAGGTTCAAAGGCAGAGCCCAGGTTCATATTCTGATGCTCCTACCTGGCAGCCTGTGCCACAGTGTAGTGCAGGTTAGTGAACTGGAGGTGCTAGCACATGTAGGTATGTTCTGAGTAAGTGTTAACCAAGGCGTGGGACGCCTGGTGCTGGTGGCTGACTTACTGGTATTCTCACGATGCCCGCCCTTACATGTACCCTTTTTTGTCACCAGTTCAGGCTGAGTGTCCCTTATAAGAAATGCTTGGAACCAGAATACTTCTGATTTTGGAGTTTTCAGGTTTGGGGACATTTGCATAGACTTTGCTAGTGGAGCATTCCTAACCTGGGAATCTGAGCCCTGGGATGCTTTACTTTTTGAGTTCTGACATACACTCAAAGAGTTTTGGATTTCAGAGCATTTCAGATTTTAAGTTTTTGGATTAGGGCACTTTACCTCTCTCATAAACAGTGTTTCTCAAAGCATTAGGTGGGATTTACTCAATGCTTTAAAAAATGACACCTTGGTGGGGGCATAATAAACCCTCATAAAGATGCAGTTCACTGCAGCTCTGTGAGAACTGGTATGTTTTGGGGGATGGACTGCAGGGTGTTGATGCTTGTCTGAGTTTTTCTTAGTGTGCACATAGTTTGGGTTCTGGTATCAGGGAAAGTGAGCATTTGAAGCTATGGCATGTTTTGGAAATCTTCAGGAAGCTAGGCTTTGGGGAGCTTAAATTGTTGGCCATGAGTCACTGTGTAGTGAGCAGTGGAATTGGCTACAGACCCTAGCCTGTCTACACCCAGAGCTGGGTTCTTTTCACACACATAGGACTATGGTGGAGAAGACAGAAGGTGGGTGACATTTTTTTTTTTTTTTGAATGCAGAAAATTTGAGATTCATCTGACTTTGTTGTATACACTGTTACTTAGGAAGTAGAGTCATGAAACTGGGAAGGCATTGAAACATAAGGATCAGAATTTTTTAAAAAGTGGTTAAATGAGCCTGGCATAGTGGGATTACATCTGTAATCCCAACAGCTGGTAGGCTGAGGTCAGAGGATTGTGAGTTCAAAGCCAGCCTCTGCGACTTAGCAAGGCCCTAAGCAATTCAGAGAGACCCTGTCTCTAAATACAATATGAAAAAGGGATGGGGATGTGGCCCCTGAATTCGTTACCCAATACCCCCTGAAATAATGGCTAAATGAAGACAGAATTCAGTTCATTGAAGGCTTGTTCTCCATTGAAGAACTGCAAAACATAATCCTTGGGGTGTCTTTCAGGCCTGGCCTTCCCCCACAGGGTGCCTCCAGCCAGGCTTCTGGAAGCTTCTTCCAGGTTTATTGGAAATCCCTCGCCTGCTCCCAGGCTCAGCTGCAGCCTCTGCCTCCGTCTCCGATGTCGCCCTCCTCTGCTTCCCCAGAAGCTCTTACATGACCTCCAGATCTCTCTCTGACTCCCTGTATTACCATTAGAAGACATCTACACTGGGAAATCGCTCAGTTCCTGTTTTTGATTAATATTTTATCAGCCGCAAGAGGAAATGGTATTCTGTAGCAACACTAATAAGTAATTGAGCAGATGAGATGCTCTTGCTAGCTTTGGTAAAAAGTACAGGCAAGGTTGCGACTGCAGA
Source organism: Marmota marmota marmota (assembly GCF_001458135.2). Classification (NCBI taxonomy): domain Eukaryota; kingdom Metazoa; phylum Chordata; class Mammalia; order Rodentia; family Sciuridae; genus Marmota; species Marmota marmota. Next base: position 8,253,942 of record NW_026000222.1, on the reverse strand, counting down.
GCCGGACTAGACTCCGGATGATGATTCCAGCATCAGAATGGAATGTGGCAGCGTTGTGTCCTTCACGGGTGTGAACAGAAATCAAGTGAGATGCCTTTCCTGAGCAATGCCCTACCGACCTGTATTTGTTAACAGTAGTGGTAGTAGTAGTAATAGTGGTGATAATGATAATAATAATAAAAATAAAAAATAATGCCACATACCTAATCTAAAGGACTTAAAATATTAATTTTTCTCAGTGATATGTGCCCTTATGCATGAATGCAAGATGATTAAGTGAGTAGCTGTAAGACTGGGTCCCTGGCCGTGCCGTGCCCAGCTAGTGCTGAGAAGTCCCTTCACCCTACCGTGTTCAGATGGTTCTGTTGGAGAGGAAGTCTCACAGCTGTCAGTAACCATGCCATCCGGTAATTACTGAATCATAAATGTTTGGGGGGGCCGAAGGTCGCCGGCTTAGTAGCAACCTCGTCTGACTCTGAATTTTAAATGCTCCTACCCTATATCTGGGTGGTAGCATTTCAGTCCCCAGTGGAAAGTCTGATGGCAGGGGCAGTATTCTTCCATATTTATTTTTCATTATCGTGGGCAAAACCACTTGGTCTTTTGTAACACGGGAGGGAGATGGAATGGCTTCTGCACACCACAGGAAGGCTTCGTTTTAGAAAGATGCCCCGTTCCGACCCTCACGCGGTGTCCAGCACAAGCGTCTGATTTAGGAGACCATGACCTGGGACCTGGGAGCAGCTGCTCATGCTCCCCGCAGGAGGCTGTTGCTCACAGGAGAGGCCCAGAGTGCAGCCAGGAGTGGGAGCTTGGGGTCAGAAAGTCCACCTTCCCCGAGTGTGGCACTCACACGCTGCCTCGCTCGGCCACAGTTCTTGTGTTTCCCACGTGTCACATGGGAGCCCTCATTAAATTGTGGCGGTTCCAGTCTGTGTGGCTATCAAGTCCACATAAAGTAACAGGAAGCGTGTTTAGTTGCAAACATCCCTTTCAGTTCTCTCATGTGTGCAGGCTCATTCCCTTCTTCCTGCCGCTTTCTTTTTATAAAGTTACCAGCACTGCTGATTTTGGTTTTTAAGGGACATTCTTATGGCATGGCTGACATTGGAACCATAATGGGCAATTTTCTTTTTCTGATGTTTAAAAAAAATTATTTTTTCCATAAGACACTTCCTTCTCAATTTCCTTCCATTAAAAATCCAACTTAATTAGTAATATTTAATTAGGAAGTTGATATTTGTATTTTAGCCAACGAATTATGGGCACTACAATAAATAACATTGAATTCTATAGTAATGAGGGTTAAAAAAAATACCAATGATTTAGTTTCGTTTGATACTATGTATATTTTCTTATAAAGCCAAATAGTCTTTTTCCTGCAAGAAATGATTCCTACTTTTTGGTCAGGATTGAGCAGTGCAGTGTCCAGTCCCATGCCCTGCATTTCGAGGGGGACGATGGCAGGAAAGCACCAACAGCTTCTCTCTTTCCAATCGGTTTCCTGCACCTCTGCTGCTCCAGGACCACAGTGTGCTAGAGTGAGTGTTCCCCTCCCTGGGTCCCATCATGAGCCACCCATGCTACCTGACCTGTGGCCAAATCCCCAGGGTATCATCTCCAACCCAGGGTATCCTGACTTGAGACTCACCAGAAATTTCAGGAAGGCACACCACTTTAAGAAAGATCAAAGAGAAAAATATAATTCTTTTTCTTCTAAATGGAGATATAAAAATCATATAAGCATGATTTATCATTTGATTGGAACATTATATTTTATGCCGTGGAGAACATGCATCATTCTATCTGCCTCTGACATCCAGCGAGCGGCTCTGGCTTTTGTAATTTTGATGAAGGAGCTTTCCAGAGTCTTCCATGTGCACATGCACAGCCCTGGTCATTAGCCTGCACTGGAGCACAGGAGGGTGCCATCAGCACTGAGGGCGGGCCCACTCCCCGTGGTGCAGGGACAGTGGGGGGAGAGAGAAGCAAGACAGGAAGTCAGTGAGGGCTGATGGGGGCCCCTCCTCACTGCTTCTGGCCCCTTGTTGGGTGGATGGTCTAGAAGGTTCTATGGGTTTTGATTCTTGCAGTTGTTCTTGATGTCAGGAGAGATGATGGTCTTGAGCCGTCCTTCCTCTGGCTGTTTGGAGCAAGGACACCAGTGCAGGGGTCAGCTGCAAGAGGGTCCCCTACTGCACGTTGAAATGGGAAGTCCCAGCAGGGCTGGTTGTCTGGTGTGCCAGGCCCCCTGCACACTGAAAATGCAGCTTCCTGCCGGGTTCAGGGAAGTCCATCTCCCCTTCCTATGGGCCTGTTTCCCTTGCCTAGATGGACAGGTGTTCCTCCAAGAATTGCTGCCTCCACTCTGGAACACACTCTGGGGCTGGCTCAGGCTGAACAAGAAACCCTTTGTCCAGCCCAGGATATGAGGGGGCTGTTGCCTTCTTGACTCCCAGCTCTTCCCCTGTCCACACCCAGACCCCACAGGAAGGTAACTAAAGGAAACAAGTGTCCCCTGCTGAGGAGGCCTGAGTTGAAGGTGGTGGCATCTTGATGTGGGGCCTACAGGGAGGATCAGACTCTGGCCAGTGGGCAGTGAAGTGGTGGCCAGGAAGCTGTCCTGGAGCAATTGAGGAAGGGTCAGGCACACCAGTAAGCTGAGGAGCTGTTGTCCCAGGCCCCATGCACGGGTTCCTTGTCCCCACAGAGGTGGCCCAGCAAGCACAAATGAAAGTGCTGGGAAGGCGGGACAGCAACTCCTGGCCACCAAGCCCCTGTGGTGTCCACCGCCTGGCTCACCCATGGAACCCGCCCTCCTCTCCAGGAAAGCTTTCCCCATCGATCATCAGGGACATTCCCAGGAGGCCACATCACACAATTGTGAACTTAATGGAAACGCTTTTGACATGGAATATACCAAAAGCTGGTGCTTATTTCAGCAAGTTGTGTGTAAATCTCATGGGCGCATCCTGCCCTTGGGGGTTTGGTGAGAGTGGCAGGTTGTGACACCCATCAGGACACAGAGCTTGTGCAGTAGAAACAGATGTGGTGTGCTGGGTGTGAGTTACCCTTCAACAGAATTGATTTAAAAAAAAAATATCCCGCTTAGGAATGCGAGCGTCTACACAACCTCTGGACCACTGAACCCACTTCCTCTCCTTCAGTACCAGCAGCAGAAGCACTTGAGTTTGGTTGGTATCCCCTAGTGGGTCTTAACTGCACTTAGTTGTGTATGTGTCCGTCTCCCTGTGCACCTAGAAGCACACTAGCCCTTTATAGAGATTTTCAGTATTACGTTTAATCTCCATAATAGCCAGATGTAGACGCTGCTCTTTAGTCTCGTGGTTCTCGGCCAGGGGTGACTTGGCCGGCCAGGGGAGGTTTGGCAGCATCCAGAGATACCTGGTGGAGAAGGGAGGGGAGCCGCTGGCCTCCGGCAGGTCCAGATAAAGCTGCTGCTGGACATCCTACCAGGCCAGCCCCGCCCTCACCACAGTGCTCTGTCCATTGTGCATTGGTCCAGGGTAGTTATGTCAGGGGACAGGAGGGGTGGCGCTTCCCCTCCTCTGTGCTGGGTCACGGGGGAAGACTTACCCACAGATTTCCCTTCACGTTCCCATCTCCATGGCTCTCATTCGAGGTGCTAATTAGAGTGTTTTGTTGCCAGTAAAAACAGGAGTCAGATTTCATGATTGATTCATGATGATTTTAAAATTAATGCTGGGATTATCATACAGGATAGTGGGCAGTGGAGGTGGGAGGACGTCCACCCCCGGAGACCGCGTCAGCAGCGTGGCCCACACGGCGAGCCCGCGAGCCCGTCACTTCAGCTGATGCTCTGTCTCTTCCAAGCCCTTCTTAGGTGCCTTTGAGCTTTTTAACATTCTTTGGCAGTTGTGGTTTATTAATTGATTTTTAAAATTTAGCTTGTGAAAATGAACTTTAGCTCGGGCTTTGAGGAGGACGATAAAGCCTGTTGGTTTCCAGCTGGGGCTGGCACTTCATGTTCAGCTCTGGAGCGTTGGGAGTCAGGCTCCCTGGGCCTGTGGCCGCTGGGCACTCGGCTTCCTCCCAGGGCGGATTGAAGAACAGTTTGAGTGACCAATTCTCCATTGTGTAAAATTTACTAAAAAGTGGTGGGGTGGCGTGAGATCATCAGATGCACCCTAGGGTGACCTCACGGAGGCAAGCTCTCCTGCCATGTCTATGGCTGGGTCCTTAGGTATGTTCTGCTTTGGGTTTTGTTTGGTTGTTTTGTTGTTGTCATCCGTTGGACCCCTTCTGGCATTCTGTGAATCCTTTTGGACCCCTTCTCAGGGTATTCTTAGATGTACCCGATAAGTGTGGCTGTGACCCCAGATTTTCAGTGCAGCAGAATAGCAGGTGCTGCTCATCAGACAGTTTGTAGTGCTGTGAGTTTGGAGATGTCCTGTGTTGACATCTGCAACTCTTTTATTCCTGTGAAATCGAATCTGCTGATAGGGACGGTAGTAATAATGATTTAATATACATGGCATGATTATAACATTCCAGTGGCTGTGCTAAACATTTTATATCCATTGTTGTCCAGGAATGGGATTGAGCCCAGGGCACTCTACATCCAGGTCTCATTAAGTTTCCCAGGCTGTCCTCGGACTAGCGACCCTCCTGCGTCAGCCTCTTGAGTTGCTGGGACTACATGTATGCAACACCACACTGGGCAGACTATGATATTTAATCTCCACAACCCTCCAGAATAGTTCATGCTCATCTGATGGGCGAGGAAACTGAGGCTCAGGGAAATTACGTGGTCATGCAGGGTTTGCCCCAGGGTTTCAGAGCCAGCTTGAAGTCTGACCCCCTTCTGGGTTCATTGTCTACTGATTGCATTGCAGCTGGGTTTGGCTCTTTGGAGTCCTGTGTATCCAGGGAGCCTTCATGTGTATTTGGTGGAGAAACTTCCTTTCGACGTGACCTTCTGGCAGGGAGAACTTGGGCAAACCCAACACAGAGGTCTCCGGCTGGCCTTGTGCGGGTGCATATCTTCTTGAATCCTGGGTGTCTTCCTCCTGTGCTGTGACAGCAAGGACAGCACTTCCATCTCCAAATGGTTAATTCCATTAATGTGTCCTCTTCATTGTTCCTTGGGATGAGGAGAAGGGAGCTTTCCCTTAGGTTAGGCTGGTTCCATTGATAAATTATGCAGCCCGTTTGGTTTAACAGGGGTACAATGCGAATGTGATTATTAGCCCTGCTATCTAATCTAATTCATTATTATCTTACACCCAAAATTATCTTCTGTATTTTGCTACTACTTCTTTTACTATTTCCCAAATGCATGAAATTGGATAATTATAGGAACAAATTATAGCGAATTGTTTAAATCTGACAAAGTAACTTTTTGAGTCTCTTTCACCCTTTTCTGCCCCTCCTGCAATGGTGGGGGATTGCTAAAGTAAGGCATGGAACAAGGACATCTGGGGACGGATGTGTAGACGCAAGTGTTCAGGGGACAAGGGTGCTTTTCCTTCTCTGTGCAATTGGGAGCCAAGGTGCTGTCAGAACGCTGAATTTATTTGATTTCTAGTGTCAGAGACATTCACAGTCAACCTCTCTCCTTTGTTATAAAATCATGTTTTTATTAAATCACCTTTTATGGAGATTGTCATTTAAATGTGGAAATGGTGACTTGCAAAATGTATCGAGGGGGTCTTAATTTGGCAACAGATGATCTGGGTTTAGGGGCCCTGTCTGTCATGGACTTGCTTTGGAACTAGCCAGCTGCCCAGAGTCTTCATGTTCTTATCTCTGAAAGGACAGTATGAGTTTTAATGTGGTTCTCTCCAGAAACCAACATACATGGATGTTTTTTAATTGTTATTTTATTTTTTTAAGGAGCAATATTAGGGTATTGATAAGAAAAAAAAAAGGCACACTTCTATGGAGAAAAGCTTAATGAAGACCTATTAACAAATCTCTAGACAGTCTTCCAGGAGACCACCCAGGGGCCCAGGCTGGACAGGGCAAGTGGAGGAGGCTCCAGCCTGGTGGAGGTGGTCACCCCTAGTAGAAATCTGGTTATCCATTAGGGAGGGAGGGAGCATAGAGCATGTGGTCCTGTATCCCCTTCCAACCTTGGCTCTCCTGGTGTCCCCCAAAGGTGAGAGCACAAGGGAGCCCCCAGTACTGTCTTTGGAGCTCAGCTCACTGGGGACAGAATTGACCAGGAGGGAAAGTGACTGGATTTGGAAGCGAAATTAGAAAACATTTAAGAAGTGCTGCTTGCATGCAACAGAGTGCTGTTCATTGAACATAAACAAAAATACATGGTGTTTTCTCCCCATTTTGTAAATAAAGCTACTCAAGCTCCCTGGCTTCCACCACCACCTCGGGGTGTCACTATGCACATGTGACTTAGTCACTCTCTACAGATGGGAGGGAATCCTCTAGCAAGTCTGGGCTTCCACCATATGCAGAAAAGGTAAGGGTCACTCAGGGGTAAGGGACAGAGTCAAGGAAAACGGGGCCCTTTAATCTGGTGGCCACAATCTGCCTGCCCTGTTGATGCTCTTGGAATTCAGCTTGGGTCTCTGCACGCCCACACGGGGTTCTTTGCAGAAAATCGCCAAGGGGATGGTTGGGTGTTCAGCAGCTGGTCCTGCTAGCCTGGGTCTTCAGGCTCCGGTTTCTGTGTTATACGTTTTTATGTTTTCACAATGCCCTTTTTCTCAATTGAATAAAGCAGGGCCAGAGTAATGCATGGATCTAGCAGCCAGTCAGTCCCCATGTCCACAGTGGAAAGGATGTTTCACAGATGTCACCATAAAAACAAAGGCCACAGCCTGTGTCAGTGGTCAGTCCTGGAATGCTGGGGATTTTTTTTTTTTTTAAGTTAACCAGCAAGAGAGGAAAATGCTTTTTAAGGTTTTTTTTATTTTTAATTTTTTTCTAATTAGTCATACATGACAGCAGAATGCCTTTTGTACATTGTATACAAATGGAGCACAACTTCTCCTTCCTCTGGTGTATGTGGTGCAGAATCACCAGTAGTATAATCATACATGTACATAGGGTAATAATGTCCGTCTCATTCCACCTCCTTCCCATCCCCACAGCCCTCTCCTCCCTTCCCCTCCCCTCACTCCACTCTGCACAATCCAGAGTTCCTTTATTCTTCTGTATCCCCTCCCATTATGGATCAGCATCCACTTATCAGAGATAAGTTACACTCATACACTGCTGGAGGGACTGCAAATTGGTGCAACCACTCTGGAAAGCAGTATGGAGATTCCTCAGAAAACTGGGAATGGAACCAGCTATCTCACTCCTTGGTCTATACCCAAAGGACTTAAAATCAGCACACTACAGTGACAGAGCAGCATCAATGTTTATAGCAGCTCAATTCACAATAGCTAAACTACTAAACTATGGAACCAACCTAGATGCCTTTCAACAGAAGAATAGATAAAGAAAACGTGATCCATGTACACAGTGGAAAATTACTCGGCCTTAAAGAAGAATGAAATTATGGCATTTATAGGTAAATGGATGGAGCTGGAGAATATCATGCTAAGCGAAATAAGCCAAACCCCCAAAACCAAAGTCCGAATGTTTTCTCTGTTAAGGTTATTTTTGAAGAAGAGAGCCTTGTGCTTGAAATGCCCAGGACAGTACTATGAATTACGGGTGTGCACAATAACTAGTTAAACACGTATGCTTGCCAGTGTAATCAAGAACTTGCTAATCAAAGGGTTACTTAGCAGAAAGAATAGCAGTCACCGTCTCACCCTTCTTGGAGAATGACCTTGACCTCTAGCTATGTCTGTCCAAACTTGAATTCAGATCAGAACCTTGTGGAGATGCTTGTTGGAAATGCAGGACTCCCCTTTCCTGGGTCTTTTGATCGGAATCTCTTGGTCTCCCCAAGTTGCTCTGTGGCCTCACTGAGTCTGGATGTCACCTTTCCCTGAGAAATCTTTGTTCCATCTGGGGGCATTCCATTTGGGGACCTCCATGAAGAAACAGAGAAGGGACACTCAGTTCAGGCACGTCTCTGGCTCTTCGTCTCTGTTTTTGTTGGATGTTTGTTGATTGTCCCTTCGTTCATCTGGTTGCCAAGTGCCCATGGACTGTGCCCATATTTGGCAACAGCAGTATCTGCACTTCCAGTTCCTGCCAGGATTAAAACTTGAGATCCCTGCTGTCCAGTGCCGATCAGGACATTTGCCTCAGTCACGGGGAACCCACCGTCCCTGTTAATATTCTGAAATACCTGTAGAACCCACAGGACCCCAGGAAGAGGCTCCTTGGACATGTGCTTGGACCCTCTGTGTAGTGGACTGTGCCGTAGCGCTGGAGGGTGCAAGAAGAAACAGCCACCCACAGACTGTCCCATGTGCTCCTGTCACCAGTGACACTGTTATGGAGTGAGGTGACATGGTGGTTTTAATTCCTGCATTTATTTGTACAAATATTGCTTGTGAATGTGAGGGTGAGCACAGTGGGTCCCTGGTGCCCAGGACAGGGAAACAAAGCGACCCTTACCCGTGTGAATCACATGCTCCCCGTGGCTTAGAGGTGGCCTTTGGGAAGTCACCATGGTTCCTCCACAGTGTGGAGTGACAAAACCTCCCTGCTCTGGAGGCTCAGGGGAGCAGCGAGGTCTCTGAGTGAGGGATGGTTCCCTTCAGAGGAGATTTATAGAGTCATTGAATCTTGACATGTATCCGCCACCATTCATATTTGGATGTCTTTCCTATTTTCTCCCCACAATTCTTAATTTTCCTTTTATATTTTGTACTTGCATAGAGTTTGGCATCCAATTCGAATTTTGTTTCTGCAGCATATTTTGAACTGTGTCCGTGGTATTTAGCGCCTCATGCCATGGAGCCCGCAGCATGGTTTGCTTAACAGTTCCACCCGCCAGGGCCCGGGGAGCCTGGTGTGGCATGACTACGTGTTGCAGTGAGCCCTCAGCCAGAGCCTGCTCTCACTGGGAATTGGGCTTTGGGGTTTTGTCTCAGAAGCAGCCAAGAACCACCCCGTCCTAGGAAGTGAAGCTCCCAATGAATCTGAACCAAGGGCAAGTTAGCGAGGTCCTGTCTCAAAATAAACTGAAAAGGGCCAGGGAAGTGGCCCAGCGGCAGAGCACCTGCCTCGCACACCCCGGGCCCTGGGTTAGTTTCCTAGGGCTGCAACATACAAACCAACAAAAGGCTGGTGCTTATTGGAGAGGGCTGAAGCACAGAGTTGTGTCCCTGGCAGCCCCGTGGCTTTTGGGCTTAATGAATATGTCTCTGAGCTGCAGGTGACATGATGTGGCCAGGTGGCCCCAGGGCCTGGGAGCTGGCTGCAGAGCAGCACGGAGCTGGCCTGCAGGCGGGCTTGTCCCCCACCTGGAACACACATAGGGGTATCCCTGTATCGTGCACTTCTGACATCTGGGCCTCTAGACAAGTCCACAGCACAGCTGGTACCTTTTCTAACAGATTCTCCAAAGTGGGCTGCGCGTTTGAAGGACTTCTAGTAAGAGAGGTGTAATTGGGAAAATCATAGCCTGGCCTGAGGCAGACCTGTGATTTTTCTACTCTTTGAAAATTGTCCCTCTGTACCTTTTTCCCCCAGGCCCAGCCTCAACTCATCCTTCAGGTCTCAGCATAAATGTTATTCCCTCCACAAAGCCTTTTCCTGTGATGGGGGCAAAGATAGAGACCCCTCCCAAATGTTCCCTCGGAACCTTCTAGATCTGCAGCCTTGCTCTTAGCACACTTGATCATCATCAGTTGCCTTCACCTCTGTCTTCTCCTCGAGCCTCAGGAAGACAGACACATCCATCTCGTTAACAGAAATTAGTGCAACGCCAGGTAAAGAAATGGTAACCCTAAAAGTAGCTGCCAAAACCAAAGATGAATGAATACAAAGAGAGTTCTTAGAAGGCTGGAGGTAAGCCAGTGTAATTAATCAAGTCATATTAGGAAAACGAATATTAGACTCATTGAATCTCTGATTTAAAAAGGAATTTAAAACTCTCTGGCTACTCAGTCTGAGGTGTTGATGTTCTAGATATATTAGCTGTGCAACCTCAGACCAGAGGCTTGATGTCCCTGGGTCTCCTCCTATATTTTTTAAAAACAGGAAAACCATCTTTCTCAGAATGTTGTGAAGATGTCATCCACCAATCAGAAGAAAATAACCTGCCCAGTACCGTGCAAAGTGTAGATGCTCAGTAAACACTAGCTGTTCTTTATTGTAGACCCCACTTGTATTTTAAAAGCCTGACGGCTCATGGAAGCAGCCGAAAACCATCAAGAGGCTGATGGTGAAAGATGACCACTGTAATTTCCCTGGAAACTCAATTTTGATTCAAATGTCCACTGCATCTCATTTCCACTTAAAAAAGAATTGAAAGTGACATTTAGCATGATTAGACCCACAGGAAGAAGCAGCATGGGGAGTATCCTGGCAGACTTAGAAAGAAGCTCAGGGTAAACAGCCGGGCAGAGGTTCTGCCTGCTGTAAGGATGACCTTTCCATGCCACTTGTCCCAACTCGGCCTCAGTGACTTTCTCAACACCACACGTCTTGGGAGGATGCCCTGCAGGGTGCTTTCTATTTAAGACTATAGACTAACACCCTGGCCCCAAGCTCCTGCCAGGTGGAAGAACCTCAAGCTGGTTCAGGTCTCTTCCTCTCCCTCTTCTGGCTTCTTCTCTTCTGGGCATTGAGACCACCCAGATCTGCTCAGGAAGGTCGCATCACCTGGTCCTTCTGCCTCCTGCTTCAGAGTCCGAGCCCGCTGAGATGGGGACCTAGGCTGGATCTGGCCTCCCTGGTGCTGGTGACCAACAGCGTGGATGGTGACCAGGAGTTTGGTCTTCTCCCCAGTTGCCCCAGCTCTGCTACCCGCTCTCCCTGTGCTGGAGCCAGGGTCCCACTTCTGCGTGGAGTCAAGCGAGGGATGCCACATGTCCCAGCCCTGCTGCCCTTCGACACTCCACCCCCACCCTGCCACTGCCTCGAAACGGAGGGAAGGGAAGGGCACCTCAAAGGCCCTCTGCAGCGTGATGCTGTTTCTGTCCGACGTGGCTGACCTTTGAAGTGTTTTGAAAAGCCGGCCTACTGCAGCTGATATCTTTGACTGTTATTGAATAAGGGAAATGGACACCATCTTTTCTCCCCTGTGATCAATAAGCACAGGGTCTTTGTCACAAGGTTTGTTCAGAAATTCCAGGATCTCTGCTTTTGTTGCTGGCAGGGTCAGGAAAGAACAGAACTGGGGGCGGGGGCTGGTGGAGGGAATCCACTCCTACTGCTCAGAGCGGTGACCTTGAACACAGCCCTGACTCAGGCTTCCAGGGCTCGCGTTCCAGGGTGGCGAGAGGGGACGATTCACAGAGCTCTGTGCAGTTCAGTGCACAGAGCGCCTGGGTGCCCAGGGCAGTCCGCCCAGGGCAGCTCTGGTCTCAGCACTGCCGGTGACTGTTGGCGACATGGGCAGGCATCTAGAAGTTCAGCACTTGCTTTTGTAAAGTGCATACCACAGGGCCTTGTATGCAACAGGCGTGTATTAAATTCTGGTTATTCTTATTATCCATGACTTCAAGGTCCATGTGCCCTGACATAAAACCTGGAGCACACAAGCCTTTGAAGGCTTTAGGAACTCCATGAGCAGAAGCTCCCTGCTGTATGCCAGAACCCCAGGCCAGTCTGAGAGGCCGTGGTCCGCCTGTGGCCATCTGAGGACTGGCTGCCATGCGTCCTCTCCATGGGCGTTGCTGACTGAGCGGGCACCTACTGAGCGGCACCTCCTGCCTCAGGCTGCTCTGACTTGGGTACCATGTGGGGAAAGTCACCTGATTCTTTTTCTAGCTGTCACTCACTGCTGCCCACCCATGTCCCAGTGCAGGTGGCAGCCAAGGCCACTGCCAGCCTGGTCTTCCCTGTTAGTTGTGGCACAGCATCAGAGCGGTGCCTGCACACTGGACCCAGCACAGGACTGTACGGTACCACCCACAGAGGTGTAGTCTCTGTTGCTGATCGTTGGGGTGCAGAGGGGAGCAAAGAACAAGGAGACCTGCTGAGGCAGAGCAGGCGACGGGCCTCTCGCTCAGTGCGTTCCTCTTCCACGTCCACACAGTCTGATCACAGATCTTTGAATAACAATATTGGGAGCCCTTCACTGAGCACTTAGTATGTGCTGGCTGCAGAGCTCAGTTCTTTGAAATGGAGACTTCAGTTTCCTGCCTTTCCTCCTCTTTTCATTCCATCCACCCTTCTCTTGGCCCATCATCTGAATTGATCCATAAAGCACACCGAGAGGCCTGAAGTGCCTTTTCCAGGTGCAGAGAGGAGGCGAAGGAGGCGCTAACCTGCCTTGAGTCACCTGTCTGTCAAGGGGTGCACCTGGCTTTCCTACAGACTGTAGATGCTGGACCCCTGAGTTTCAACCCAGGAGACGTGTGGTTGTTTTGTCCTCCTTGTCCTCATCGTGTGACCAACCTTTTCTCTGGCGTCAGGCAGTCCAGTTGGCCACAGTTCTGTGAAAGCTCACCCACAGGCAGGACTGGGGCGCTTGGTTACGCTGTCATCCTCACAGCTGCTCCAGGTCCTAGGGTTAGTGTGGGGTCCCCGCTGCCCCAGTTCCTGGAGGGCTGGGCCAGCATTGCTGGTGAGTGCTGAGAAGCCTGCATCTGGCAGCTGCTGGGATCTGGGTTTGGAGGGGACCCACATCCAAGGACCCTCCACCCACACATGGTGCCCTTCCAGGGTGGAAAGCCATTGGCCTTGGCCTTCCCAGTGAGGTCTTGGGAGGCACGAGGGGGCCTGCTTTCCCATCACAGCTCGTGGCCTATCTCCCAGGAAGCCTGTTGATTATCAGAAAATGAAATTCACCTTTCCCCCAGACCCCGAGAACCGAAAGATGAGGGTTGAGCTATAGGGCACATCATGAACACTGTTTTATTCGAACATGGAATTCCAGGCTGCACAGATGGGAGAAATTGTTTTATTTTGGAGAACAAATTTAAGTTTGGCAGTTACCTGAGAGAAAATTAAGTCGCTGATTGCGAAGTCCATTCTCTGGTCTTCTGAAGACGATAGATTATAATCTTAATTAATCTATCACTCACACCAAAAAAAAAAAAAAAGGGCAAGGGCAGAGGTGGGGATGTTCACAACCATTGATTGGGGATGGCTGGGGTTGTGTTGGCAGCCCAGGTCACAATGGCAGGCCTGGCTGCCGGCATTCCAGACCTTGCCCTTTGTTTAGTATTGCAATTTCCTCCCAAGTCCTGAACCTCCTCACGGTGCCTGCTTTGAGGCCTGGAGTGTGCACTCTGGCCAGGGCCTTCCCACCATAATGAAGATGGAGCGGCTGTAAGGATGACCTTTCCGTGCCTTTGTCTGCGGCCTGCCCTCCTCTTTAGCTGAGCACCTTGCGAGCGCACATGTTCTGAACTCTTGAACTGCTCATTCTGCTCGCTGAGCTCGCCGCTCAGGCTGCAGTTTATCATCCTGCGCCTCTGAAGACTTTGTTTCCTACATGTGACATCGAGATAGAATTTTCCATAACCCTTTACTAGTCATAAATTTGATTGTTAAGGGACCGGGTTAATCTTATTTCTAATACCAGCCTCTGATTTGAAAACTCTGATTTAGGAGCATTTTCTTTCTTCTACCTTCTGAAAACTCGTGGAGCGGGGTGGGGGGGGGGCGGTTGGGAGGAGGTGGTATAAAATATGTCAGCTGGTATTGGAGGATTGCTTGTTTCTGTTCATTTCATCCTGAATAGCACCTAGGAGATGCATTTGAAAACTTACCTTGTTTATATGTTTCTTCTGTTGTAATTTCATCCATTACCTGAACCAGTCTCTGGACAGAAAGCAAAGCTGTGCTTTGGAAGGACACAGTTTGGAAACCACGGGGTAGGGGGGTGGGGGGGAGGCATCTCCTGGTAGGAGTCATATCCTTGTGTGGCCTAATATTTAAGGACTTGCCCCATGATATCTCACCTTGGCCTTTCTCACAGGTCTTTCACTACATTTTATTGAAATTGTTTTATTTCTCCTAAAGACTTTTAATTGCATGGCATATAGTAGGTACTGGAGAATCTGTGCTGAGTTGAGCTCTGGTGTATAGGGCAGCAACTAGATGCACAGGCAAAATCTCTGTGCTTCCTGAGCCTTCCTCCTCTACGATGGACTTTCCAGAGGAATCGCTGAAGCAGCTCACACACACCCAGCTTTCCGCTCCTCTGTGGGGGGCTCTTGTCAGAAGCTGTTGTTGCAGTTCTAGAAAGAAAATGTGCAGCACTATATATTTTTTTCTTTTTTTGTGTGAGGAAGGTTGGAGTAGAATTTTAAAGTGTACATTTTTCTTCTAGCAAGCATTTCTGCATTGGTCCAAAGTACGCAGTGCAAAATATTTTGTTTATTCTTGTTGACAGGTAGGAATTCAGGTCCAAAGACATTATATATCAGGGTGTACAAAGTTTATTTAAAAAAAATTCTAAAACTGTCTTCCATTTGTAAACAGGTTTGCACACGTGCTCAAGTGCAAGCCACTCTCAGTGGCTCTCCAGGAGGGAAAGGTTCATCCCTCCCCAGAGCATATTTTCCCTCTAAAGAGAGGTTCCTGCTGATTACTCATGCAGATTCCAGGCCGAGGTGCCCTAGGTGATCTAACACCAGCAATGGCTCCAGAGCATTTATATTTGATGCTGGAATGTGTCCGTTTCCTTTCTCTTGCTATTAATGCACCTCTGTTGAGCAATTTACTCTTTATAGATAGGATCAGGGCCAAAATAAACTTAGACCACCACACTTACATGTAAATACAAAGCAGCTCCCATTTCTCTTTCTGTCTTCCCTCTTCCTAAGTGCACATGTGCACACACTTATGCACACACTTGCTTGAGTTACAAACCAACCTAAGGAGTGGAATCAGCATCTCTTCTCTCTTTTCCCCAGCAGGCTTCCTCTGGCTGGTCCTCAGTGTCTGTCAGAGCGAGTGAGTGACATATGCGCATATGTGGAGTAAAAGAGCCCAGTGGGACCCTGATAGGACTCCTGTGCCACAGCAGGGACCACAGTCAAAATGGGATCATGGCCCCAGGTGCTTTTCCTGCATCCTCTGCGGAGATTGTACATCCAGCCCCACCACCCTGTCTTGGGGCCTTGGCTCCCCCACCTGTGTTATGCGTGGTGGTCAAGCTCATCTTCCACCCACAGGTCACCTGTCCCTGCTCATGGACATGATGGCGTTTGTGAAAACTTCTGATTTGGAGAGAAGTAGGAGAGGATTCATTTTTGACACATAAATCACAGGCCATCTGCCCATTGTTCGTTAGTGCTCTTGCTTGCTAAGGGTCTTTAACCATGACTGCTGGTCCCTGTGGGAACTCTGGGTATCTGGGGATCCCTACACACTTGTACTTACTTTATCCAGCAGATTTTTATGAGACTTATGTCTCCCACCATTATTGTGGTCATCGTCAGCTGAGCTGAGGACCAGTGGGTAGACTTCCCAGAGGTCTTTAAGGATGGTCAGAGATCTTAACATCTATTGAGATCTTCAGTTTCTTTCTTTCTTTCTTTCTTTCTTTCTTTCTTTCTTTCTTTCTTTCTTTCTTTTTCTCTCTCTCTCTTTCTTTCTTTTTTAAAGAGAGATAACAGAGAGAGTTTTTTAATATTTATTTTTCAGTTTTCGGTGGACACAACATCTTTATTTTATTTTATGTGGTGCTAAGAATCGAACCCAGCGCCCCGCGTATGCCAGGCGAGCGCGTTACCACTTGAGCCACATCCCTAGCCCGAGATCTTCAGTTTCAAATGTGGAAAGCAGTTTACAAAATTATGTGCTCCATGATCTGAAGTCAGCCTATTCTCTCAGTTGGCCCTTGAATTTGGCCCTAGGTTTCCTAACAGGTAAAGCTACGTTGCTTCTTATTGTCAAGAAGCAAAAATGGCATGCTAGAGGCCTATGGCAGAGGGGAATGATTCCCCTAAAATCGGGGTTCAGCTGGGGGCCACTTCACAACACCTCACATGCAGCCATGGGTAATCCAGCCAGCAGAATTGTGCTCAAGTGTAATTTTGTAAAAGACGCAGAAATGCGCTTCAAATAGTTTTCCTCCCTCAGCCTCCTAAACCGCATAACCTTGAATCACAACACAGTGAAGGCATTTCTATAAGAAGCAGAGATAATAAGCTCCAAGTGCTTTCATTTTCTGTCTTTCTTCCTTAATGCAGAGAAAATCGAGATGGGACTCTCCGTGAAAACCCAGATGAGGGGCCTGGGCGTCATCACAGTCTGATCCCCCAGGACATGAGCCCAATCTCTTTCTGTAGCCAGAACCAACAATGAAATGGTGGGAGGACCGTGGAAGCAGAATGGCAGACATCTTTTTCTTTCCTCATATGGAAGTGTGTTTATGTACACGTGTGTGTGTGTGTGTGGACTGTGGGTGGGGAAAGGGTGGTGTTAAGCACACTACAAGTATCCTATGTCCCACTCACACTCCACGCCCAGTGTGGGGTGGCAGGGTCACTACTTCTCTACACACAGTCACGTAGGGATGTGGGCTGATGGGGTGTCCCTGGTCTCTGAGGTGGTCTCTGAGGCGCACTCTCAGGCACTCATGTCCTCCTGCACCACTAGAGGGAGTCACAAGAGCAAGCAAGTGCTTTGGTCTGAGGTGTCAGGTGTCACTTCCTCTCTGCAGCCTATTGGCTAGCCCGGTCACAGGACCCTGCAGAGGGTGGGAAGTGCAGTCTCCCCTTGGGTCAGTAGAAGAAACCAGGTGTCTGTGGGCCGGTCTTCACTGCAGTGACGCTCCTTCTGCCCACCCAGAAGGGGACAGAGAGGAACCTTTGAGTTGGTGGATACAGGCACACTTGGGTCAGAGCCCAGGCGTCGTTGCTCGGTCATTGGAACCTCCACCCACCACATTAAACAGTGGTCTGGACCCTCACCTGCAAACTTTTCAGCAGTTGCCAAACTACATCCTAAGCATTGAGTTGACTGTGGCGTACCCCACAAGACCTGGAACACCACAACCTGAACGCGAGAGCATTCCCAGTGTTAAATCCTCCATAGTGGTGGAGGCTCCAGGGACCTTACACTCATGAGACCTCACCTGGAGTTCTTGGGTTGTGGAAAGAACATCCATCCTCTTAACCGCAGCCTGTCAGATCTCTGGTGTGCTGACAATACTTTGATGGGAACTAGTGCCCCATAAATCGCCCCAGGCTGTAGCCGCCCTGCCCTGCTGCCTATGAGTCAGAAGCCCTGTTTGTTTGTATCAACGACAGTTGATACTTTAATCATCAATAAACTAACGTTCCAACAGCCTGCCATAAATTTCTTGCCAAAGAAGAGACGATTATTAGGATGCTGTGAAGGGAGAGTATCTGTACCTAGACTTACAGCCCTATTTCCAAGCCCCCCGTAGTGGAGCCCAGAGGTCACTGCAGTGAGGAGGGCTCAGTCAAGCAGAAACCCTTGTCTTCTACTTTCAGAATACCTGCAAGTTAATTTACTCCTGTCTTTTGGCCAGTAGCACAAGCTCTTAATTTTCAATGAATAAAAAATTGAGTTTTGAGAGCAAATATTTTGGTAAGGAAATAAAGAACTGATAGTCATATTCTCTGATTGTAATTGTCAAACAGGAGTCATCTTTCAGTCCAGGCTAATGCTGCATTAACTATTAATAATAAAATCCAAGACAGTCACAGCTAGGGTTTATCAAGAGCGCTTCCTCTGGCCTCTCACAGCCCTCCCCTGGGATTCCAGTAGCCTCCTGAGCTTTTCTTTGTCTTATTAAGTAGGTGTGTCCTCATTTGCCCATGAGGAGACTGTGGCTGACTGGGTTGAGGGACTGCTGTAGTCACACAGCTGCCAAGTGGCAGGGCCACGGCCTCAAATGCACAAGCACTTTCTAACTCACCGTCGTGTACGGTGGGTTAACAGGAGGATCATTAAAGAAGAGGGGATTTCCAGAAGAAAACAGTCAAATTCAAATTTGAATTTTCTTGCTTAGGTTAAGGTTTCGATTTCTAAGTGGATACCCGTGAATTGCTGGGGCGGTTCGATTGCTGAGAACGTGGCATCTGAGCATTCTAGGATAGTCCAGGGTGCCATGGCAGCCAGTGGGCACAGAAGGGTCAGAGGTCATGGGGGTTTTGTTTGGATTAACAAGGGCCCAGGTCGCAGGTCAAGGGTGTTGTGTTGATTCCAACCTTGACTCTGAAGAAGGAGTTACCTGTCTCACCAACATGGCCTCCTGTTCCTGGAATGTTCCCCAGATATATCGTGAGTAGAGAGAGCATGGTGCTGCCCAGGTACAGGGTGATTGGCCATCTGTGGCTGCTGAGTCTCCATGCTGGAATAGGCACTGTGTGAGTCCCCTGGTGCCACCAGAACACAGTGCCACACTGATGGGGGCTGCAGCAGCAGAAGTGCATTCTCTCAAAATGCAGATTTGGAACTAGGAGATGAACTTGCTAGCAGGGCTGGTGTCTCCTGAGGCCTCTCTCCTTGGCCTGCAGGCGGTCACCATTGTCCCATGACTTCACATGGTCATTCATCCCTTTGTCTTAGGGTATACATCCTGCATCTCTTGCTCTTCTCATGAGGATACCAGCCTGGTTGGATGAGAGCCCTACCCTTCTGTCCTCACGTAATCCTAATTACCCCCCGGGAGGCCCTGCTCTGAGCCAGTCACACCAAAGGTTGGGGCTTCAAGATATGAATTTCGTGGGAACAGAGTTCAGTCTGTAACGCATTCCACGTTGGACGTGAAGAATGTCATGGTGGATGGGGAAGATGTGGTCCCGGCCCTCTGTCAGTTTTCATGGAAGAGACAAGATGTCCTCAACCAAACTAGCACATTGTCAGTTAATCACAAATAGCTGAAGCAAGGACAAAGAAGGTGAGGTGCTAAGGCAGCTTCAACAGGTGACTCTGAACCTGCTTATGGAGTCAGGAAGGCTTGTGTGAGGAACCTGGGGTTGGACTTGGGCACGAAGCAGGAGCAGGAAGGGCTCCGCAGCAGGGCTGGGGAGTGGGTAGTGTGACAGGGACTCTGAGGTGTGGTCCTGTGGGCAGCCAGTACCAGAGCTGACAGGGGGCCTGCAGCAAGCATGCAGGGAAATGGAGGCAAGAGACTGTCCAGGAGAACACTGGTCTAGAGCGTGTCCCTCTGCAGTGGTATTTAATGGGTGCTGTTGCAACTGATGTGCCCAAGAAAGTGGTTTGGGATTCCTTTGTTCATCTCTTGTTTGTTGAAATAAGTAATTCTCAGAACTTCTAGAGCCCTGAAACTCAACTAGGAACTAACTTTTTTTTAAATATATCAGGCTGGTCCAGGAGCTGTGTCTTTAACCAGCACATCTGGTTTTCTGGCACAGATTGTCCAAAGACCACTCTTTGAGAAACCCCGATCTAAAGACATGCCTTACTGACCTGTGTTATCTGGAAAAGCCTGTGCAGTTGGGTGTAGCGGTAGTCACAAAGAACTGCTAGACCTTTTGGAAAGTCTGCCAGCTCCAGCACCTGGGGACAAGGTGAGGCTCACCCCCAGAGAGTCCTTACTCTGGAGACGCTGTGGGGTCTCTTTAAAATCATATCAGCAGGTTCAGTTTTGCGCAGCAGTCCTGCTAATGGAAGGGCGATGGGTGTCCCCATTTTGCAGGTGAATACAGTGAGAGACAAAGAGGTTAGGTGCCTGTCTAAGGTCACACAGCTCATATGTGACAAAGCATGTGACCAAACACAGGTTCAAATGAGCTTAGGGTGCGTGGTCCTGCAAGGCATGATGGCCAGCACTGTAGGGCTGCTGTGTGGGCTGCACTAGCCTCAGGAGCTTCTGCTTCTCTTTCATTAGATGATCCAGAAAGTCTGCGTCTTATCCTATTTCTGCTGCTATAACAAAACGCCATAAACAGGATAGCTTATAAACCAAAGAAACTCATTTCTCATAGGCTAGAAGTCCAAGATCAAGGTGGCAGCAGAGCCAGAGTCTGGTGAAGGCCACTTCCTCGTAGATATAGTGCCCATCTTCTCACTGCGTGCCTACTTGGTGGAACTGGTGAGAAATTTCTCTCTGGGCCTGTTTTATGAGGACTGTAATCCTGTTCATGAGGTCCCTACCCACATGGCCCACTCTTGTCCCAAAGCCCTACCGCTTTCTTAAGCCATCACATTCGTGACTAGATGTAAGTAGAGGAATTTGGGTGGTGGCCCAAATCTTTAGACCAAGGCACACTGAGCCAAAGGCATGATTTGAACCTTGACTCCCCTGTGGACTCTTCAGAAACCCAGAAACTGCCCTGGGGACTCATCTATTCCACCCACCTGTCATGTGTTTTATCAATGTTAATTGTTAAATAATGCAGATTTCTCAGAAAATAAAATATGGACCACTGAGGACAGAATCCGAATTTCTAAGTAATAGCATTTTGATGTAGGATGAATTCAGCCCCAAAGCATTTTGAATTTAAAGGAAAAGAAAAATTAAAGTAGAGCCCGCGGGCGTGATGGTGCATGCCTGTAATTCCAGGGAATTGGAAGGCTGAGATAGGAGGATCGCGAGTTCAAAGCCAGGCTTAGCAACTTAGTGAGGCACTTGCAGCTCAGTGAGAGCCTGTCTCTAAATAAAATGTGAAAAAGGACTGGGGTTGTGGCTCAGTGGCTAAGCACCCCTGAGTTCAATTCCCAGTACTGAAAAAAAAAAAAAAAAGGAAAAAATTTAAAGTAGAGTTTATTTTTAAGAAAACTGCCTTGCACTCTCCTTATGAGCATGTTGGTGCCTGTTGGGTGAATCCGCTTTTAACCTTCCTTCCATTCACTGCAGTACCAGCTCTGGAGGACCTGACAGGCCGCTAATCTAAACGAGCCTGCCTTTCACGCAGCGTTGTTCTGTCCGCTTGCCACGGAAAGGATTCCAGGTCGTTCCAATTTATTTAATTAATTTTAGAGATGGAATTATTCTGCCTGATAACTAGAATGCTAATGGGACTTATTGGAATGGTTCCGTTCAGGGTTGTTGGTTTGAAAATAAACGCCTTCATTTCAATATTTGCCTTTCGGCTGCAGCCCGTTACCTGGTCGTACTCTGTGACCTCATTAGCACTGCGGCTTAATTGTGAGTTAATGTGCACCTAGTTTCCATAAAGCCAGCTTCTGGCTTAGCTGCCAATTTTTGCCCCCTAAATGCCCCCGTGAACTGGCACTCCCAGCCGATGGAGGGGCTGGTGAGACGGGAATTCATGCTTTTCAACATGATCAGTTTTATCGGAGCCTTGATCATATGCATTTGAACTGATTTCTTAGAAGTTAGAATAAAGTGAGGAAAATAAATCTCAGCCCGCTAGAGCGTAATGGTGGAATCCTTGATAGAGGCGCTCTACATCTGCAGTTGGGAAAGGTTGCCAGGGCTCAGTGCGGGACAATGGGGCCTCTGCAGAATCGAAGGCAGAATTAAAATCTGCATGTTAATAGCTTTCCTGCCAGTCTCGAATAGATTCATTCTTCACATCTTGGATATGTAAAGCTTATTTCAAAATAAATTCTGGGGAACGTTCAACCTGATTGAATCTGCTGTAAGCTCTGTTAATATATTTGTTCGAGTCACTTGCACTCAAAAGCTTTTTAGACAGAATATCACTTTTTTTTATATTATTCATGGTAATGTGATTCCCCCTTTAATCTCTTCAGGGTTTCCCATTAAGTCATGATACACAGTTCAGAGAAAGTTGGATCGACCATTAATCACACTATCTGCACTTGTGTGTGTCTAGTTTTTGTCCATCTCTTAAATCAGTCACTTGGCAGCAGCAAGACATGTGGCCACTCTAGACCGTTTGATCGAAGAGCTCTCGTTAGGAGATTAGGTTGCTAATCTGCAGGCCAGCTAATGGAAATCATTCTAAGCAAGGAAATAAAACTGAACAACATTAGCAAAATCACTACATGTTATAGGAATCAAGTGTGTTCCAAATGGCTTAATCCTACAGTTTAGATATCAAGCCTCTGGGTAAAATGGACTTCTGAGATGATCCGAGTTATCCAGAGCGCCTGTAACAGGAATTGTGTGATAGATGGATGTGGCGAGGCACACATATCAGAGGGGGAGATGCTTCCAAGACTTTTATTGGACCAGGCAAAATAAACAAGAAAATAGTGGATTAAAAGAAGGAGAAGGAGGGCAGAGAAGAAAGGGCAAAGGAGAATGGGAGAGAGGGAGGGAGGAAGAAGGAAGGTCTGAAATGTTTTTTTCTCTCCACTATGAAAGAAAAGGCTTTGTCCAAAACCCTTGGTACATATTCTATAAATGCTTGTGGCTGAGTTGAGTTATCTGGTATAGATCTAATCTTTATTTCAAACATAGAAGTTGTGAGTCTTTTGAAAATTCTCTGACTTTGTCTTCTTCTCTAAACCCAAATTAATAATTCATAAACGTTCTCATTAAAATGTTCTTATTCGGTCATTCCATTTATTGTCCGGGAGTGACAAAGCAGATGTAAGTATTTGAGAGTTATAGAAATTAATTTTCAGCTTAAGATAGGGTCCACAAACTTCATAAAGGGCCAAATGGTAAATAAGTTTGGCTTTGTGGTCCCTTGGATGTCCATTCTAACTATTAAACTTTGAAATATAGTGAAAGCATCATAGGTGACCTGTAAATGACTGGGCCTGATTATGTGACAATAAAACTTTATTTATAAAAAACAGACATGGGGTTGGATTTTTCCTGTGGGTTGTAGCTTGCTAGCCCCTGGTCTAAAGTGTGTGTTATATGGGACACTTAATTTCAAAAGCTGTTTTCTTGTTTGATTCCATGGTTTGAGAACCATGGGTGAATGCTCATCCTTTGAATTCTCATTTTTTCCTGCCACAACTCAAAGCCCTGGCTTTGGGATTTCCGATTAAACCTGACACTTCTAGTCCCATATCCTGCCCTGTTGGTGGTGCTGGGAGGGCAACCGTGTTGGGGGGCAACTAAAGGCAGGAGAGGTGGCAAGGAACTTCCACAGGAGACAGCTTGGGGATGAGTCAAGAGTTTGGAATGAAGATTTGGAATACAGAGTTTGGCTTTGGCCTCATTTTTTTTTTTTTTAGGATAAGGAGAAAAGAAAATGTGAAGAGAGCTGATGTGCCTTGTCCGTGGCCAGGGGCTTAGGATTTGCTGGGGAGTCTATGCCTGAGAGGGGTCTGAGTGACAGCCAGTATGTCTCACGAAACAGGTATTATAGAATCGAACTCTTGATTTTGGGAAAAATCCTAAGGAAAGCAAAATTCTCCCAAAGATTGAGAGACTTTTGTGTGTTATGTGGATGTCACATCTTCTAAACTTTTGCGTATCACTCTCTGAATGGCTAGTGGTCATTTGAACTCATATTTATCTTTATATATGTAAGTTTTTAATTCTAAAATTGACCCAGAATAATAAGGAAGCAGGAGAATGTCTTTCTTTCATCTTGGAGATGGAGCATCTCTTAATGCAAGTGCTGTAATGTTCTAGGGAGGCTGGGCAGGCCTGCTCCTGTCACTCTTGGAAGGCAGGGCATACCCTAGACCTTGACAAGCAGGTCTGGCTGCTGCTCGTTCTTTGTGCCTCTGCTTTGGGTGGTGGACACTGTACGCCCGAGGCTGGCCATTGGCCCCACCACTGTTTAGATGGCACCCACAGGCTGGCATGCACTTGGCACTCAGCCTCCCGGGAAGCAGCACTGACCGAGCGGGCACTGCCTTCCCCGTCAGCTGTGTTGTTCCTCTGCCCGAGGACACTACCAGCACGACTCCTGTCCCTTATACACTCAAGATCAAAATGGACAGAAACCAATCTCACTCTCCCTTGCCAGGGTAAGCGGGTGCAGTTTCTAATCGGCGGCACACCCCTTCCACACATGAAGGCAACAACGGAGATTTTGAGGCCTTGATGGGGGACTGGCCTTAGTGAGAGGCCCCGCCTTCCTGGCCTGCTAATCCACTCACTTCCTTACACATTACCTGGGCTCCCTCTGGAAGGAGGATGACAGAGTGGTCACTTGGTGTTCCCAAACACCAGTCACTCTTTACATGGACCCAAAGTCCACATGTCAGTTAAAGCTGAACTTGCCTAACCTTCTGCCCCCACCCCCTCATATTATTCTGGCAATACTGTTCTGATAAAGCCATCTCCCCCAGCCCCCATTCTGTCATCTGATTTACACAAAGCCATCTGCTCCCATGTGGGTGTGTTATTTGGGATCCAGGAGGGGAGAAGATGCATCTGCACCTTCCAGAGCATCTGAATCTTAATGAATAAAATCACACACGGTTATTTAAAAGGGGCAGTAGGATTCTATTTATGGCATGACACAGTTTTGTAACGCAGCTCCACGTTGGATGGTGTCTGTCAGTTATGTGAGGAAATTAGCTTCTCTGCTGGTTTCCTTAGTCAGGAAGCGACAATCAGGGAGGCCCAGGGAGCCCCCTGAACATGGGGTTTTGGATGGCGGTCAGGTTTTCCCATTAGAAGCTTCCCACGTGTCTTGGATGTGCATGTCCCCAGCCTGGGTGGAAACGCACTTCTGCGTCTCTGTTAGTTGTTTCTCTTCCAAAGACAAAGCAGGTTTGAGTAGGTCGTCCTTCTTGCCTACCTTTCTCGTCCCCTCCTTCTCTTCCTATCGTTGCCGCTCTTACTGTTTAGTGTGCTAAGGCCCCAGTCCAGGAAATGACTGCCATTGGAAAGATGGTTTGCCCTGCTCATAGGTCGAAGGGCTTTGTCACACCACAGGGAGCCACAAGGGGAAGTGCCGGGGAGGGATGAGGCAGAGGGAGAGAGCGAGGATGATACTTTTATGATGTTTTCATGGGGAGGAAGGGGCCAAGCAGGCAGGCTCAGGATTGGCTAGTTTGGGTCATTCACTGGCTCTGGGGCACAGGGCTTGCGTATGGTTTCCGGTACATGGCCCTGGGGTGATTAGGGCAGATGGACAGTGGCCTGGAGCGTGAGGACCCAGTGACAGAGCTGGTTGGCATGTGGGCTCAGGATGGTGGCTTGCCTCAGAGAACCACGCTCGTGGCTAAGCTCCAGGAACTGGCACAGACCTAGTAGAGAGGGCAGAGGTGGCAGCGTCCCTGGGCAGTCCTCTGGGAGGTGTGGTGCCCTAATCTGTACACATGTGTGGCCTGTAGGCAGGACTCCACTTGACCCTGGACAGAGCGGTGCCCTAGGCAGATGTGTGGGGGCAGTAATGAGGAAAGCACTCGGGGCCCACATGCCAACCTGGTAGCTGTCCAGTGGTCACAGCGGCCATTGGGCAGCGTAGCCATGTGGAGGAGAGGACTTGGTGGCCTGCTGCATTCGGGCCTGATGGAGGGAGCCATCTTGGGGTTTTCACTGTGGCTGCTATAAACCCTGCAAGTTCCTATAGTAAACCCAGGGTCTGGAAGCAGCTCTGGCTGATGACTGGCAGAGTGATAGGTACATTTGTAGAGACAGACACAGGTCAAGATACAACAGGTACACGTATGTGATGTACACACGAACATAGACTTATGTGTGCACACTCACATACACACACGTCTTTGGACAAAGCTTGGCCTAGACGATCTCCTTTGGCTTTCAAAATGGTGGCGTCGACAGTGCCCATGGAGCAGTCCTCCTTTGGGCATGCAGAGATTCGTTCGTGCATTTCCCCCCTCCTGTAGTTCTGAGTCACTCTGGGGCTCTTGGCTTCCAAGAGCCCTCTGTCTGCCCACAGTCTCTGGCTCTGAATGATGACCCAGTGCTTTCTGATGGCTGGGTTGGGACCTGGTGCTGGAGACGACCCAGACCCCACAGAAGCTGTCAGTCTTACCCAAGCACGTGTTTGGCTGCCTAGGCAGCCTGCTCTCCCACAAAGCTCTGACTACGAAGAAAAGGGGCCCAGAAAAGCCAGCAGGGCCTGGCAGACAGCCTGTGGCTGCCTTGCCCTGGGAGGTCCCCAAGAAAGCGGGGTTGTCCTGGGAGCCAGGCAGAGTTACAAACGACAGCTCCTTCTTGCTTGCTTTGGTCCCCTTCACTTTAAATACTCTGAAATTACTTATAGGGTTAGTGGTATGAATTTGTTTAAAAAAAAAAAAAGTTTCCCTCTAGTTTTATATAGTCCTTGTTGGAGAACGCACATTTCTTGAATTAAGTGCTCTCTCTCATGCTGACTGAGGAAAGGAGCTAAACTAAAAGCAAGGACAGGGAATCTCTTCTCCGCTCCTATCTGGAGCTCTAACTTTGATTCTTAGTGTCCTGCATTCGGATCTTGCATCTTGTGACTTAGGGAAAATTCCTTCTTCTCTTTGCACCTCAGTTAATTCACCTGAGTGATGGGGACAGTGGCATTGTCCACATCTCTGGGCTCCTGCGCATACTCCCTGAATTCTCCTGTGAGGGTCTGCTGCACACTTCCTCAAGGAGTGGCCCTTCTCTTTACCACCTGTGTTCTTATCTTGTTGCCCCTGAGGCTCTCATTCTTTATCTGACCAAAGCAAAAAGGGCAATATTTATTCACAGGTCCGAATCAGAATTCTGAGTGATCTCAGTCCACCTTTGGAGTGCTTTTCCTAGGAACTGGGAGAGGCCTCCTGGTTGGACTTTGCCCACAGATATCAGAGGAGGCCTCTGGTAAGAAGCACCAAGGAGAAGAGCAAGAACCCAGGCTTCCACCAATGTCGCCATTTCTGCAGAATCGGGATGTCTCTGATTTTTTAAAGTGTTTACTGCAGGGTATTTATTATTCAGTGATAATAATAAATTGGGCTTATGAGATCCAGGGAATTGAGTGTCGTGATGGGAAGGAAGGAAAGTACAGGAGGAGGAACTGCGAAAGACAGAGGTCCAGGCAGGGCCGGGCTATTAATCATCGCCCTCCATTATTTCCTGAAGATTCATTCATTGTTCCATAGGTACCTAGAGGGTCAATTAGAGACCTCAGACAGGCTTTTTCAAAGACACAAGAGGGTCAATTAGGCCCTCCTTATAATTTTCTGCTTTAACAGCAAATGCCAGCATATCACACATCAGATGCAAGGGAGTTTGGAAATAAACAAGGAACTTTACCTCCCCCTTTTAAAAGCAAGAAAGGAGGAGAAATCCAACCAGGAGAGATGGAGGCAGCAGCATCTGGCAGAATGGCAAGCACTGGTTCAGGGAGGCGAAGGGGCATTTTATCACCGGCTGAGGCTTGTGGGGAGCAGGGTTCTCATGGGGATTCTCGTGGGGTCAGAGCAGCAGGAACGGTCAGGGAATTTCCATGATGGAACACTCTGTTCCCCTGTCCAAGGCGATTCATTTATCTTGGGTGCCGTCTTAACTCTGCTGGCCTGAGCGGACAATTATAAAGATCTGCAAATGCCACCTGGGATCAGTGTGACTGGCACAAGCAGAGATTGGGCTGGTGAAGGATGCCTCCATGCCCCCAGAGCTACGGTCTGTGTGTGGGACAGGGTCTAACCCACGGCACCTGTGTGTTCTTTTGCATGATACCTCGTTTTCTTTCGTTCCCCTGACATTGGCCAACACACTTTGCAGAGCATTGTCACTAAACAAAGAGAAGGGAATGGGCTCGGGTAAGCAGCAGAGTGGGGTGTGGAAGGGGTGCTGGAAGGCCACACGTCCCCCTCCGGCTGTTTTTTTTTGTTTTTTCATGTGGGGCGTTAAATTCTGTCTCTGAATACCCAATCTTGTTGACCAAGAGGAGGATTATTAGTTGCGTTCTTTGACCTCGAGACCCTGTTCTAAGAATCTACCTTCACACAGACATGTGGAATCAAAAGAAAAAAAAATGGTTTTAAAGTATTAAAAAGCCAGTTCTAACTTTAGTGATTTTTTTTTCCCTCATGGATCCTGGCAAGATTTCTTGTTCCTTTATTATCAAGGCCCTCAGCAGCAGCTATTCGTTGAGCTCCAGCTCTGTGTGGCTCTGTTAAAGGTGATGGGCAATGGAGCCCAAAACAAGAAAGGCAAACGCTGTGCTCTTGGGCCCTGGAACATCAGAATCCCAGGGTACTGAGGCCTCTTTCACTTCCGGGTCAGGTCCTTTGTCCTACATAAATCTCAAAGGCAAAGAAAGTGAGCGCCTGTCTTTAGGACCCTTGGCCCAAACCACTGAAGGCTGTCTGTTGGTTCATTCCTCTAGGGCAGGGATTTGGAATGGTGCCCAGCACCTAGAGGGCCCTCCATGACTATTTGCTGAAATAATGAGCCAGTGGACATGGGGTGTGATCCTGTAGGTCTGGCCCCCTTTAAGCCTTTGGAAGCAGCAGCTGGGCCCCCGGCTGCCTCCACTGCCCTGCCAACCGCTCTCTTTTCATGGCTCTTCCCTTTGATCCCGAGATGAGAAGCAAGACAGTTATCCTGCCTGGGGCTCCATCTCTGTGCCACCTCTTATTCTAAGAGTGCAAATCAGGGGTTTGCAGAGTTCTTTTGTTTGGTTTACTATTTTTTTTTAATGAATAAGTTGTCTATACTTTAAAAATTGGGAGACTTCAATCAAAAACTGGGATTTTCTGCTTTTCATGCAGAAGCCGACTTGGTGTAATTTGCCTGCAATTCCACTTGGTACCAACTGGTGGTGGCGGCCTCTCCTGAGCTGGACACAAGGAGCACTCTGGTTTTCCAAAGGCCCTCTGTCCCATTCCATTCATCAAAGGCTCCGCCTGACCACTGAGGCAATCAACTAATTCACAAGGTCAGGCCTTTGTACGCACATGTCTCTCTGCCTGGACTGCTCCTGCACCAACCTGGTTTTTCAGAAGACTCACCTGAGCCAAAGCCCCTTCTTTGCAGCCTGATGTCAGAGATGGCCAGCACCCATTCTCTGTTGTCCCCACTGGCCATTCCACACCGCCACCCCCTGACAACAAGGACTTTCGGCTCATGGTCACATTCGGAGTGTCAATCCAAGGACTGTCCCCTGTGTGAAGGATGCCCAGCTCAGTCTGTGGGAGAGGGACGGTAATGGCAAAAAGGGAGACTAGAGACAGGAAGTCCCCAGGTGCCCCAGAAGTGCCAGCCAGATTCTCCATCCTCTCTTCATGGGAACGAGAGGCTCTGACTAATGGATCTTGTGGCCTCTGATACTTCATAAGCGGACCAAGCACATGTTTTAGGAGCCCTCTGGTTTCAGTGGACGATAGGTCTGCATGGGGCAGGACTGGCAGCCGGCAGACTCTGAATACGGTCCAGGTTAGCGAGAGCGTGGAGCTGGAACTGGGAGGATGCTGAGGCAGACGTGCCTTGATGGCGCACTGAGGAACAGGTAGGTGGCATCAGAGTGTGAGGAGGGAGGGGACATCACCCAGCCCCTGGAGTTAGGACGATGACCACGCCCATTCCCCCTGCTTCCTCCCAACCCTGAGATACTGTCTCTGATTGAAACGGGTCAGGATTAAAATGGGCACTGAGAGCAGCATATGAGTTTGAAGCAGGACTATTAGCAAACAGCCACCCGCCTCACTTTTGGTGTGTTTGTATATTTTTGTATGTATTTTATGTGGATTTTCTTCTCTTTTTCTTCTTTTTAATCTTCTTCCTTAAGGGAGCCCCCGCCTTGCAAGCTTCTTGGTAGAATGTTCTAACTAATGACTTTAATCGTGTGAATGTGGAACAGAAATGGACAGGAAAATGCTCAGCCCATTTATCTTACAGACTCCAAGTGAACAGGCACAAAACCACAAGTTCCTCCCTCTCCCCTCCCTTTATTTTGTCTTTACCTCCATTCACGAGTTGGCGCACAGTCTGTTGTAGACAGCCCACTCCTAGCTTCCTCCTGAATCTGCATTTTGCTGTTTTATCTGAAATAGCCAAGGTCTCAGGAGTTTGCTGTAATATTGCTTCAGAGAAATTAGTGACATTGAAAAGCTGTCATCCTTTTTGTTTTGTTTTGTATAGTTTTGGTTGTAAGAGGAAATTTTCAAAGGCATCCTCCCCCCAAGTCTCTGCACATCTGGGGAGTTTATATCAGATGGTGTTCTCTACAGAAAATACCCATGATGGAGCCTTTTGCAACCTAGTAGCTTAGAACAGATGAGTGCCTCAAAACAGATACCTTTTGTAGCATAAATACCAAGTTCTGTTTGTATCTGAAGACTTTGTTGTCTTCGTATAAAACATGGCAGAGAAGAGTCATTTCAGCTCTCACTAGCTAGAATGTCATGACCATCATAAATAATCATAGTGATCAATACTATTTTGGTAGCAATCTTTTAATAATTAAAAAAATGAACGTAGCTATGGTGATTGAGTTCCTAGGTTTAAGAATTTTGTATTTCGAAGGCTCAGTGATTATGGAAGCCAAAGAGACAGGTAGAAGGGAAGTTGTTTCAGAGACAGGGTGGTTGCATGCTGTTGTGGTGTGTTTTATTGGCTGTGTAACAAGCAATGCCCAGCTGTTAGCTCCAGTTCTGTAGGTCAGAGGGGCCAGCACAGTGCCTGAGTTCCCTGTTCAGGGTCTCAAAAGGACAAAAATCACAGGATAGGCTGGGGCTGCCTTTCTCCTACAGGGCCTGGAGTAGAATCCACTGCCAATCCCAGTTTTAACACTGGGGCCTGGTTCCTGCTGGCTGTCAGATGGTAGCTGCTCCCAGCTCCTTGAGGCCACCCACAGTCCTTGACAAGTGGCCCCCTGCCTCTCTAAAGGGAGCAACCCCCTCTCCATGCATGGATTCCCTTTGGTGCCTTGTTCCCCCTTGTGTATGAAATCTGACTTCCCTTGACTTTGTCATCAGATTTAAGAGCTCCTGTGATCAGAACCATCTCCTTATCTTAAGGGCAACAGATTTGGAGGCTTAATTAACATCTGAAAAATCCCTAACAAAGGTGCATACACGGTTGAATAGCAGAGTAGCTATGTATTGCCCTGGGCTGGGAGCCTCGGAGCCAACTTAGAATTCTAACTACCAAAGCCACAGTTTTAATACCAGAAAATAAAGCCTAGATATTTTCAGAGATAGAAAGTTTAGTATAAAAGGAAGGATGTACTTGTACCTTGGGGAGATCTCAAAGAAAGAAAGGATGCCTGGGTAGGACACCGGGATGCCATCAGAGAGCCAATCCTGGGCAGACCTTCGGTTGTGAGCCAAGCACGGGGATTTTGTTTGAAGAGGCAGAGTGGGCGGGGGAGGGCACTAGAGGGCTCACCATCCTCTGTTACCTGCAGAGAGAGCTGGGCTGAGAAAGGTCCAAGCGTTGCGTGACCTGGTTCCATGCATGATCGTCTCTGGGCCTCGGTGTCCCAGTCTGGAATGGACGAATATTCAGGACTGCAGTAATCATTAAGCAGTTATAAATGGACATTCACTTGTTCTCCCTGTTCAGGTATACAGTGGGCACTCAACAAACATCCCTTCCATTGTCCTTTTCTTAGAGACAATTATCAAAGCAAACTGAATGTTAAGCCCTGGGTTTGGGCCCGGCCTTCTGAACGTGGCAGACTTCTCAAGCTTTTCCATGAGGGAGTGCTGGCAAGGGACAAGAGTCAGGAGAGGCTTGGGAGTCTGGCTCCTAGGCCACATGTGAAATTCCACTGAAATGTCCCTTTCTCTCAAAAAACCCATATACATTCTGCATTCGACTCTGGATGCCCCCATGTTGCACCAGCCCGTGAACTTGTACTTTCATTCTTACCTGTGGCCGTCCTGCCCAGGGAATGCAGGTGCTGCACATGACACTGAGCCAGCCGGGCAGGGGAGTCAAGGAAGGCACCTCTCACAGTTTCCTGTGAGTGTCCACCTGCCCTTGCTGGAGCCGAAGCTTAGATGTTCACCCTGGTTGTCCTGCTTGTCCCCGACCCCCAGGCTGATCCTGCAGGACCTGTCACACATGCACACCATATGGAGATCTGGCACCGTGCATGGCCCCTTGCCTGATTTTTCACGCCTGGTTCATCTCTGTATTCCCTCTAGGCCACCTTGGCCCACTGAGGATCCCGTAGCCCCACCTTAAGGGAGTGAAAGTCTATTAGCCAGCGTCATGATCTTTGGCTCAGAGAAGCCCACGCTGATGCCCACTGAGCTCCTCTGTGTCCTGACAGAAGAGCCAGAGCCTGTCCTGGATACAGAGTCCTCCCCGCCTGTAGCTTAGGGACTTGGGAGCCCCAGGATGAGGGGGGGAGGCACGTTTGTTAAGTACATGAAGAACTTGGGCAAACCAGGTAGCTCCGCTCCCCCTGCCTGTGGGGCCAGCTCCCTTGGAAGCGGATTACAGATGTTCTTCTGTTTTTTTTTTTTTCTTTTCTTCCTTCCTTCCTTCCTTCCTTCCTTCCTTCCTTTCTTTCTTTCTTTCTTTCTTTCTTATTCCTCCCCTGTCTTTCTTTCTTTGCACCCACAGCACTCTGCACTTCAAGCTAAATATAATGTATCTGATTTCCCATCATACATACTAATCAGGTTTGAAAGTTGTCTTGTGAAGCTTTAAAAAGCTAGCCAAGAGCGGTGCCATTCCTCCAAAAAGGGTGTCTGCAATCAAGATGATTACATGGGGAAATAAATCATAATTTATATTGCTGAAAATGTCATTTGCAAAACACTCTGACAATACTCTCCTTTCAGTCGATTTTTCTGGGTGTGGGATAAGTGCTGCCCCTTCTGCAACTTTCCTTTTTATTTTATTTATTTATTTCTTTTTAATGCTGTGAATATCATTGAAGCAATTACGGTTCCAGGGCCGTGTGGGGTGGTTCAGGAACACAACTGAGAAGCGTGAAAGCCCAGCATTGAACAGAACCAACGCGGATGTGGCAGAGAAAGTCCAGAGATGCTCTGTATTTAGCATCCACACACCTGCAGGCAAGCACATGCCACGTGGACGCACACACATAATGGCTTTTTCTCCTGTTGAAAGAATACTTAAAAATAGACTTTGAGAGCCAAAAACTTTTAGGAGCTCATGTTTCTTTACCTGTCATGGAGCTGGGGTATTCCAAGAAACTGAGGCACTGTGAAGACCCCCTCTTCAAACCCTGATTCTTGGGATCAAGTCAGAAAGATTTCAGATATGTCACTCAGAGCAATAGGGGTAAGTTTATTGACCCAATCAGGAAAAGGGAAAGGGGACACTCTCAAGGGAGAGAGTGGGTCTTCTCAAAGAGGAGAGGGACAATGTGCCTCTCCTGAACTCCAGTTTTTCTGGGGATCCCAGAGAGTCCCACTCAGGTCCACCTCTTGACTTACGACTGATAGAAAGGGGGACGTCAGACTTTCAAGTCCTCACTGTCATGACAGCTAGGTCACCTTGGCCCATGCTGACTGGTTCTAATTGGATTCTAAGCCATACGTTCTTACAGGTTTTAGGGTTAGAAGGAACTATCCTTATCTCCCAGAGTTTCAGGATCTGCTCACAAAAAATCTTCTGGGTTCCTCCCATGGACATTATCTGGGGCCTGCATTTCTCCTGCAGTGAACAGGTAGTTTGCTAAGGAATGTGGCGTGTTCTGTCTACTGAGACCAGGCAGGGCTGCAGGTAAACTGCTTCTTGGGAAAGAAAGCAGGTAGGGGTCAGCATAGTGGGCCAGTTTACAGGATTATTCTCTTAGCCTCGTTTTCCCACCATTCACAGCTGTCTGTTCCCTAACGTATCCACCTACCTTTGAGTTGAAGAGACTATAGTAAATTATGCAAGAGAATTGATTAGTGATCTGATTCATTAATATCCCTTGGTGTAAAGAACTATCACAAATATCTGGTTAACAGATTTTAAGTCCTCAGGTGCCCAGTGTTAATATCTGTGGTAGATGTCAGCAGAGTCACCAAGTCTTGCCTCTCCCCCTACAGCAGCACCCTTGCATCATGAAGTGGCAGATCTTCCTCTCCAGAGACAAGCCCCTGAAAGTCCACATGCCTGCGAGCCTGGCTTTGACCACTCGGGCAGCTGTAAACCTGAGGTGAGCAGAGGCTTGCAGAGCGCCTCGGTGTTGGTCCTGGCCTGTGTGTCGTGCTGGGAGTGAAGGCGCCTGCGCTGGCCTTCTGGGTGAGGGGAGCCATGTGGCCACACTGCCCAGCCACGAGCCAGCCAGGCCCTGGGAGCAGAGCGGACAGCAGGCACCTGCCTAGCTGAGCCCAGCTTAGATTGCTGACCCACACAGTCTTGGGCTAAAAATAAGCAGCTCGTGTTCTTACCCCTGATTTGGGGGATAATTTGTCACACACAAAATTCACCTGGGCACTACTCATGGCTGAGGCCATCAGCCAGGTGTTGAGAAGGTGTGTGTGAGCTATTTTTTGTTTTTCTCCCCCTTTGTCATGGCTGCAGACCTGGCTTGTGGGAGAGGTCAAGAAGTCCGGGATTTGGGGCGGCCGCTGATGATGCTCTTGCAAGGGAAGGACCAACTTTCCAGGGAGGAAGCAGAGGATCTTAAATATCTTGACCTGGCCAAGGAGGGTCAGGAGGCGGGTCGAAGGGCCACCAGAGGGTGGTAAAGGCCATGGCCCAGAGGAGACCTTCCTTAAGGCCACTTGTCAAGAAAAGATGCGTTTCTCCCTAAGCCAGTGGCTTTCTTTGAAATCTGAACCTCCTGTCTGGGAGTCTTTCCTCTGGTCCTTCGGGCCACATGAGAGCTCCGAAGCAAGTGTTTAGCGTCCTTCTCCAGGAAGGTCACAGTGCCTCTCTGGGAGCTAATTTCACATTTTGGTTTTTGTTTTACTTCTTCGTCTCTTTCTTTTGATCCCCTTTCCTCTCGTTCTTTCCTTCCTGTCTTCCTCAGTCAAGTTCAGCAGGTGTTTGTGAGTGCCAGCTGCAGCGCCCCCTCCTTCTTAACAAGGCAGGGGGAGTGTCAGAACTAAAGCCAGATACACCTTGAATCCTCCTGCTCTGGGACGGGAGAGGCGTGCGGGCAACTTCCTGGGTCGCCCCCTGCCCTCCCCGATCCTGGACTGGCTTCCTTTTGTTCACTCCTCAGAGGCAGCCAGGTGGAGCAGGCAGATCTCAGACAGAGTCAGTGGTTCTAGGTTGGAATTCCGGCTTCATCGCTGCATCCTTTTCCTCTTGCTGCTATGACAAATGACCCAATGCCTCTGGCTTAAAACAGCACACGTCCATTATGCTGTGGTGATCACAAGTACAAACGGGGTCCCCCTGGGGCTTAGTGTCAGGAGGAAGGTTTCATCTGAAGGTTTCCTGGCTCTTCTTGGCTTCTAGAGGCCACCTGCTGGCTGTGTTACTGCTGTTGACTGGTGACGAGTCCTTGCTTCCCCAATGTTGAAGAATAACACCAGAGAGCACACCGAGGCAAGGTCAGAGTGGAAATTAGAAGTTTATTAAAGGACAGCAGAAAAGACTTCTCCTGGAGGAAGAAGGGGACCCAAGAGGTGGAATCCGTGGAAGTGCGGTTGTCTCCCCTTTTTATAGTTTTGGTGATGGAATGTAAGGGGGAAGGGTTAGGACACAGGTAGGCCAAAAGAGGAAGGACTTAATTATCACTTTTTGGGATGGGCTTATCACTTCTCTGGGATGGGCTATCTCCAAATCTGTTGGGGGCTGTTTCCTGGGTTCCATTAACATTTCTTTGGGGTGGACTTTGGCCTAGGGCCTTTCTGGGATTTCTTTAACATTCCATGAGTTGTCCTGCATTTCTGGAATCATTGTCAGCATGGCCTTCATTTTAGATTTTACTCCATATTAGACCCAATTTACCTAACTACACTGACTACCTAACTTTAAATCTGGCTTCAGCTGGGCTGGTGGCCCCCTGCCCCCTCCTTGGGGACAGCAATATGTCACCATGTGTCCTTTACTGACACTTCTGTGCTGTCCCACCACCTTCTAATCTGACCTTCCTCCTCTCCTGGGGAAGGACCCGGTGATTCCACTGGGCTCGTCTGAATGATGCTGAACATAACCGCATCTGCAGAGTACCCGCCGCCAGGCCAGGGCTCAGGACCTCAGCTGCTGGGACAGGACTGTAGACACGCCTGGTTCTGTGCCCCACGTCACTCACTCTGGGCTTCAGGTTCCCTCATCCAGAGAGCTGGAGGAATAACACCCACAGGCTGTTGGGGGAGTAGAAAGTACCAGCTCTGTCTGGAGGGTCGCTTGGTGACCCCTGGGTCTGTCCTGGGCCCACCCTTCAGGACTGCTCTGGGCAAGACCGTCACCTTCCCCACCCAGTGTTCCCTGGGCAGATAGTTAAACCTGGGCTCTTGTCCTGTCTGCCTCAGCTGCTTCGCAAAACCCCACGCCCTGGTCTATGCTATGTCTGCCCGTCTCAGGACCCAGGGGCACACTGGGGCACACTCCCTGTCTGCTGAGGGTCCTCTTTCTGCTCCAGATGGCTGCCTCCTTGCATCCTCCTGTGGCAGAAAGCGAGAGGCTCTGGTCTCTTTCTCATTTTAAGAGGATACTGACCCCATCTTAGGACTCTGTCCCTCATGATCTCATCCAAACCTCGTCACTCTCAAAGGTCCAACTTGCAAACAGCAGCACGTGGAGGCGGGGGGGTCAGGGCTCCAGCATATGAATTGGAGTGGGGCACATTCTTCTTTAATAGTGGTCTCACCCACATCTCTATTTAGAGATTCAGAAACAGCCAGTGTACTGGGGAAAGCAGGGGAGAGCCCCGGGCTTCCTTGTTTGGGCCCAAAACAAGCTGTGCCATCTTGGGATTGTTGCCTTACCCCTCTCATCTCCCATAGCCTCTTCTGTGAGACAGGCACAAAGCATCCTCATTGTAAGGATGGTTCTGAGGACAGAAAAAGCCAGCTGTGCCAGATCCCTGGCCAGTGGAGTGCTCCCAGGCAGCAGGGGGCCCATGGCCTCTTGTCCCCAGCAGGAAGGAGCTTCCTAGTCAACAGATTGAGGAATCTTAGTGACATCAAAGCAGGTGCTTCCTCCTCCCTGAATTCCTGCCAGGTAGGTGGAGATATGCAGTTAATTGAGCACGATGGAGGACCTGGAGCTCTCTGATTGCTTTCTGTGCATTATCTTATTCATCAATCAGAGGAGGGCATGGCTGTCATCAGTTTACAGTTGAGGGAATTGGAGATCAAAGGGTTACATCCCTGTGACTGGTAGTGGTGGGAGCAGCCCTATTGATAACAATCAGAGTGGTAATTAAAATGGTAGCAACCACCAGAGTTGTCATGGCAGAAACCCACATCGACTGTGTGCTTCCCATGTGTTAGGCTCTGGGCTGGAGCTGTGCCTTCATTATTTGCTCCCACACTACCCCCAGGAGGCAGGTACTCTCCTCACCCCCAGGGTCAGATGAAGAAATGGAGGCTCAGATTGGTCCAGTGATGATCGCAAGGCCCACCAGGCCAGCAGAGCCTTTCCTCTTCCACTCCCAAGGAGCAGGGCTTGTTTTGTTCTGGAAGGTCCCTGGGCTCACGCCTGCCTTCTGCCCTCCCAGGCTGGTATATATTTGTGCCCTTGGCTGCATAATGAGGGCAAAAGGAGAACTGGCCAAGGGGACACCCACCTGGCCCTCTGCCTTTGTGTTTTAGGGAAAAGGAAGGTTTTCCTCCTGCAGCTGCGCTGGTGGAGGCCCCAGCGGTGTGGTCTCTATGAGGCCCATTACCAGGCTGGAGTGACAGAGTGTGGCGAGTCTGCAGCTCGGCCCGTGTCTAATGGGACAGAAACGAGCACCCCACTGCCCTTGCTCTCCATGGCTCGCCCGGGCGCTGCGAGGTTTATTAATCTTAGCGTATAATGGAAAATGTGTTGCCACGTTAAACCCAGAGCCTCTGCTCACTACTCGGTGATTGAAGGCGGCAGGAGTCTTTGTCTTATTTACTCACAGTGCCTGGAGAGACGTGTGGGCAGAACCATGCCATCCCAAAAAGCTGGGCGGAATTCAGAAGAGCACATTAAGGCACATGGCCAGATGGCTCCAAAGTACGCCACTTTCACCAAAAATCATCCTCGGCCCCCTTCTGAAGAACAGGGGCTGTGCATGCTGATGGCCTTGATGAGGGCTGTGAGTTTAGAAAATGGACAGGGTGGGGCTGAGGATGGGGGCAGGTGGCTCCTGCTTGTCACTACGTGGTCCCTCTCAGCGCCTGCAAGGAGGAAGGCCATCCACAGCAAGGAACCATGGCCATGCTGGCCATTCAGAAGGGGCCAACTTACTGCTTTCCAATTTTTGTATTAAAATACAAAAAAAAAAAAAAAAAGGCTTCCAACTTCTTAAGGGCCCTTGGCAGCCTGCTGTTGGTTAGATGCCACTGTGTGAACGCTGGTGCCTGCAAAGTGTGTTCCCTGGTTGTTCTCTGCTGGGTGGTGTAACTTCAGGGCCATCGGTCCTGATGTTGATGGCTGATGATCCCAGTGCTGTCGTCTGCACACTCAAGGCCTCATTATCCACACTCCCATTAGCCACATAAACAGACGAATGACATCCTCAGATTTCCTCAGTGCGTGTGGCATTCACCAGGCTCAGTGAGACTGGCATTGGCTGTTACCCTCTGAGGCTGGTGGGATGGTGAGGACATCGCCATGAGGCAGGAATCACGGGACAGGCCACTCTGTCCAAGGATTGCTCAGATTTGCAAACTATGGCTTGGAATTTCAGGAGATCTGGGGACCCTTTAAAAATAGAAAAAATGGCCAGGCACTGTGGCTCTCACCTGTAACCCCGGGGGCTGGGGAAGCTGAGGCAGGAGGATGGTGAGTTCAAAGCCAACTTCAGCAAAAGCAAAGCACTAAGCAACTCAGATCCTGTCTCTAAATAAAATACAAAATAGGGCTGGGGATGTGGCTCAGTGGTCAAGTGCCCCTGACTTCAATCTCTGGTACCAAAAAAAAAAAAAAAAAAAAGAAGAAGAAGAAATGTCACTTTCTTTAGTGCAGATGTAGTTTCCCATGGAGAAGAGAGGGACGTGAAGAAGGGCTTCTTACTCTCCCAGTGTTGTGGTT
The DNA here is from genome assembly GCF_001458135.2 of Marmota marmota marmota. Classification (NCBI taxonomy): domain Eukaryota; kingdom Metazoa; phylum Chordata; class Mammalia; order Rodentia; family Sciuridae; genus Marmota; species Marmota marmota. Next base: position 8,215,094 of record NW_026000222.1, on the reverse strand, counting down.
GAATCGAGCTTGTGTTTGCACTGGGCTGAAGCGTTGTTTTCCAGACAAAACATCCTTTTTCACATGATTGTTGAAATGGCCCACCTACATTTGAGTGTGTTTACAGTTTTACCCTTTTTGGACACTTGCCTCTGAGCTTTGCCGCGGGTCTTGTATCCTCACGTATGGTTACCTTTCAGGGAATAAAATGAAGAAAAAATGTTGAACGTTAACGATTCCTAACTGCAAGTTCCTCAGCTCCGCTTTGTACATATATGATTAGGAAGCAATTTGCATGAAATTTACACCTTTTCAAATTTTGAAAATTGCCTTGTTGAAAAGGAATCGCTGCACTCCTCAATCCCACACTGATTAATCACAGTTATAGAGTAGACATAACATTTTTATTAAACTCTCAGTGAGCAGGAAAATTAGCACTTCCTGCAGTAACGATACTAATTTCATTAGTGAACGTTTTCATTTATAAAGTGCTTCTTCCTTATCTTGAACCTTTTATCCTTTACTTATTGACCAAAGAGAGGGCATCTCTTTGGAAGCTGTAATAAACCATATTCGTAGCACACTGTGACCTCATTGACGAGCCCCCACTTCTAGCTGGTCATCTTCCTTGATCATAAATATCCATGGCTACCTCTTGTCACATGGTGCTCGGAGCTTCCTCTTTGAATTTCAAATGCAATAAGAAATGGTTTCCATCCTTAAGAGCTTGCAGTGGATGGTTATTGGCATGATTAAAACTCTAAAACCATCAAGTGGATATAACGATAAAGAAAACACAGTGTTTTGTTGATTTATGTTCATATAATCTCTTTATTGAATGCTCAGGATAAAGAATGAACAGATGATAATCCAGGAAAGACTCGTGCTCCTCTTTGCCTCTTTAGAAATCAAACGGTGCAGGCCAACCCCAGGGGATACTAGTGAGACTAGGGCTTCAGGGGTCTGTGACCGGTTCTTATTCATGTATCAGCTTGCACATAAAAATCCTGGTTCCATCGCCAAGCCCTTTGGAAACCAGTGGCAGATGAACTAAGACAAGGCTTTTTTATTCACCACGCTCCTGCAAGAAGCCAGGTGCAGCAGCAGCAGCAGCACAGGCTTTGGTGTTCCAGGTAAACTAGACCTGCTGGGCGTCTCCTCCCCAGAGTTTACCTCCCAGCAGGGGAGCCAGGCAGGTCCAGGCACAAGCCAGTGACTCCATCAAATATATCCCGTGGCAATGCATGTTCAGAAGCAAGGTTGCTGGTTGGCAAGGAGCTGCAGGGGACAGGAGGGGCTGCGACCGTGAGGCTTTGGAGGTGAGCAGAGTGAGGCCAGGAGCCCAGTGGGGAGTGTCAGGCAGGAGGACCAGAAGGCACAGAGACACCCTGCCCAGGCGAGGGTCATTCTTGTGGAGAGATTGTGTTGACCAGAGGGCCTGTTCCTGTGCCCTGTGATTTTTAAATTTAGAATGAGGTCTGCGTGTGCGGGGAAATATTGATCCTTTCTTTGTGTCTGTGAAGAGAGCTGCATATATTCAGAGTTTAAGATAAATGTACATTCTAATCGTTAGCAATGCGGATAAACTTTTCTTCATGTCAGTGTTTGTGTGTGGATTATTTGACATTTTGTATGCCAGTTGTGGGTTAGGAAGGTAAAGGACTTGCTCAAGGTCATGCATGACACCTGTGGATGTGAGAGCCAACATTAATCATAAATGACTTTGTGAGATCTCTTCTGTATGTATATATACACATATATATACATGTATATTACATACACATATCTGCATATATGTACACACACTATAGATTATGTCTTAATACATATTCTTTACTGCATTCTGGGTTAACCTCACCAGTAACTTCTCATTGGCACCTGTTTTCTTTCACCAACTTGCAATGCAGATAGGGCAGATGCCTGCCTTAGGGTTCTGGGGGTCCTACAGAGAATATCACAGGATTGAAAACAAGCCCAAATTCCCCAGCAGAAGGCACTGCCATGGCAACCACAATGAGAAACGACTTCCTACTCTCTAGACAGGAGGCATTAGATAGCCAGGCAGTAGCAAGCTTGGGCAAGGATGTGGAGAAGTGGGGCATCTTACATCTCCCTTGGGTGTGTGAGCAGGTGCAGCCATTCTGGAGAAGGCTTCGGGGTTCCAGCTAAACTAGTGCTTAATGACTGCTACAGTTTCATTTCTGCAACGTGCATTCAAGAAACTATGGAGGTTAGGAAAAGTTCTAGGATGTTCTGGGGCAGTCTTTGTGATAACAAGGTGCAGAGAACTCCCTAAAGCCCATCCCAGTCCTGTGGGGGGTCAGGTGGGGGGGGGTCAGGTGGTGGGGGTTCCAATGGTGGGTATTCATATGATGGAATTCTAGAGAGCCATGCAAATGGAGGGACCGCAGACATGTGTCAGCATGAAGGAGCCTCCCAGTCATAACACAGGATTCAAATGGTGGTCGCACAGAGGAACATAGACAGGCAATCTACAGGAACCTCACAACGTAAGCAGAGCTGAACATACCATTTGAGGACCCAAGGGTAGATGATAAAATTAAAAAGAAAAGTGAGTAATGTGTCACAGGACCATGAGCTAGAGCTTCCCACTTGCTGGGAGCCCAGGAGAGTGGTGGGGGACACACGGGAGGTGCTCCTCAAACTGAGCGAGGGGTCCATAGGTGTATTCATTATTATTTTACATGTGTATACATTACATATGTGAACTCTTGCTATATGTGGCACATCTGATTACCTTTAAGAATTGGTTTCCAAGATTAAAAGTTTTGAAAATGTTCTAGCACCTTGAAGCTGAATTAGGTATCGGATGCTCTGACATTTTGGTCTTTTCTCCTTACCCAAAACCCACTGTGAGCTCTCGCTTGATGAAACACAGGGCACCGGTGGTATTGCCCTGAGCTTCACATTCTTCCACATGCCTGTCCGCCCCGCCCGTCGGGTGCCTCTTCCTAGACACAGTCATTGCCTTCTGCCTCCTGCTCAGGAGCATCCGCAGCTCCCTGTGGACACCAGGTTAAGGCTACGCTGCCGGCTCCTCATTCCTTCTCCCGTTCTACCTTTTGTCCCACTCAATAGTTCATCCTTTCTGTACATTTTTTTTTTCTGGTTTTGCAGTGTTATGGGTTGAACTGAAGGGAGCTCTACCCCTGAACCACCTCCCCAGTCCCTTTTACTTTACTTTTTTGAGACAGGGTCTGGCTGCATTGCTGAAGCTGGCTTCCGACTTGTGATCCTCTTGCCTCAGCCTTGAAAGTTGCTGGAATTACAGGCAAGCACCACTGTGCCCGGCTTCAGTATAGTTTTTAATGCGTAGTTCTGTGGGCACCTCAGATGGTGGTGGGGACACAGTATGAGCCTCAAACCCATGGCTTTCTTCATGCTTCCTGTCTCCCCCACCCCCCTGTGCCATCTGCTCATTCTTGATCTCTACTTGTGCACTCTCCAAGTTCTCTACTTGTGTACCATTACCATTCTTGTGACCCAGATTAGCACACACTTCACAGCTTCGTGGACACACATTATTTCTCGCGAGGTGGTAGTCAGACATTGGGCAGGCTGGGTTCTGATCTGGTCACTGGACTAGGGAGAAATCTGCTTCCCAGATCACTCAGATGATGAGCAGAGGAGACTGGCTTGCAGCCCGTTTACTGAGGGCCCCAGCTCCTTGCTGACTTCTGGCTGCTGCCTGGAGGCAGCCCTCAGCTCCTGTAAGTCATCGTCCATGCTTTATCACGTTGGCTTTCCCAGCGTGGCAGCTCCGTCAAGGAGAGCCAGCAAGGACAGTCCCTGCAGCAAGTCTGCTGGCACAGGGATCTGACATAGGTAGTGTTCAGGGAGGTGACAGTTATCACCTTCTGTTGGATGACAGCAAGTCAGAAGACCTTTCCACATTCAAAGGGAGAGAATTACACAAGGTGTGAATACCCCAAGGTGAGGGCTGTGGGGGCCACCCTAGAGTCTGTGTGGCACAACTGGGGGGTGTCTTCCCTTTGCTGACAGTTACCACCCCTGAAGATTCTGAAACCCAGATCCCATCTCAAGCAATTCCATAACTACTGTCTCCCTAGAAGGAGCACAAGGTCCTCGAGTCTTGTGACCACAAGATCTGCCTTCAGAAACTGGACGGGACTCCGTAATGTCCGAATAATATGCCATTGTGTGTGGGGACCACAATTTCTTCCTCCATCCCTGAACTTGGAGGACTCTGTGCTAAGAAAACTAAGTCATGCAGAGAGAGGCTGAGATACTGTGTGATCACACCAAGACGTGGCATCTGAAAAAGTCAAACTCAGAAGCGAAGAATAGAATAGTGGGTGCCAGGGATTGTGGGGTGCCGAAGGTGGGGAGGTATTGAGCAAAGGATGTGAACGTTCAGTAATCTGATGAACAAGTCCTGGGGATCTAATACACAGCACGGGGGGTGGTGAAAGTGTCAATTAATTTGATTGTTACACATTACACAACACACCCATATGTCAAATCAACACTGTTCTAAGCCCAAGATACATTCAATCTTGATTTGGCAATTAAGTGTGTATGTGCGTGTGTGTGTGTTGGTGGTGGTGCTGCTGATGCAGGTTGAACCCAGGGCCTTGAGCATTCCAGGCAAGGGTGCATCCCTCCTCAGCCTGCAAGTACATTTTTTCTTTTTAACGCTGCTATCTGAAGCCTTCAAATGTAAGTGGAAGACTTTGCCAGGTTAGCTGTGGCCCCACAGGCTTTCTCAGCTGGAATGAGGAGTCTCCTGGAGGCTAATCCCACTTTGGAGGCCAGGGGCAGAACATAAATCAAAGCTGGCTGGCTTGTTTCTGTTTTTCCAAATAGAGTTCTTGGGGACTGAAGACCAGGCTCCCTGGCGGTATCCATCTGAGGCACTTAGGAAACAGTTGTTCAGAGGACAAGGGGCTGCAGTAGACGCGTGGCCACATTGTCAGTTGCACGGGGGAAGTTGCTGATCTTCATCATCCAGTCCTCCTAGGCTGGGATTTCCCCGGATGCTGCGGAAACCAGGAGGATTTCTGCATCAACAGCAAACTCCAAATGGCCTGGTTTTATCCCATCCTACAAACCCGTGGCTTCAGCTTTGCATGGAACTGGAGTGTTTGTGTCTCCATTGCCTCTCTTAAGCCACACATTTGGCCAAATATTTAGTAAGCACCTACTGTGTGCTTGGTACTGCTGAAGACCCTGGCACGGATCTGAAAGCATAAGCTAAAGAGTGGATAGCACAGCCGTAAAGCCACTCTCTGGTCTGGACTATTTTAACACTATCAAGAAAAATTTCATCAAATCAAATCACAACAACTCCCTTCACTTCCAGTCCCATATGGTGAGGTTCTCAACGCGCGGTGCCTCTCTGTGCTCACAGATTGAAAATGCCTGGATAAATACAGCGAGGGGCATTTCCAAACATGTAAAAAATCAATTTTCATAAGGTTACATCTTTTTACCTTTTTATATAAAACATGCTGTATTAAAAGAGAGATTAAATTTTACTCTGTGGAGTAAAATGCAAACACAAAATTATTTTTTCATTTTTCAGAGCATGGACTGGATTATCATTTATTTATGAGGCTTTTTTTAATCTAGAATATATGGAAATCTTTTCTTGAAGCACAATATAATATTGAATTGGGAATGTTGTCTGACAGTTTCCTTCTTAGAGTTGCATAGAATGATTCTCCTGTATGAATTTTTTAAAGAAACTTCAATATTCTCTGCATTTGAAAGGGAAGAAGTTATCATCATAATCTTGAGGAATCTCTTAAATGGCCTGCCTTCTGTGTTTCACCAACTTTTCTGCAACAGATGAGTTGCAGTAAGTGAGAAACCTCCATGGTTTTCCAAAACTTGCCAAATATCCCCTTCATTTGGTCAAAATTTAGACCCGGGAACCAAGGCTCACCTCCCAGAAGACATTGCCTGGTGGACACTGAGCTGTGATGTGGTTTCTGTCTGTTTATTTCACATTTTTCTCCTCCTTTGGAGGCACTGGGCTTGGAAGAGTGTTAGTGTCCCTCATTCTAGAATCTTCTGAGGCAGATACTTTTCCATTTCCGTCCCTTGAAATGTAGGTGGTGATACCTGCACCATTCAAGCAGGGGCTACCTAGAAGTGCTGACTCGGGCTGGCCCTGGGTTCCCTGGAACACCACAAAAACAACCCAGTAGCTGACTTGGCATCTTAATCCTGTCCTGGTGGTACCCCCAGGTTAGCTCCCCTACCTGCCCCACAGACAGCCATCTGTGCACATCTTTACTGCTTGGCGGTTGCTCCTTGCAGTTCACCTTGCTGTGAGAACCCACAGAGTGGCCATCGGTCGGCAGGTCGCCTGTGGTGGCCTCACTTCACCTGCCTCGTTTGGAGCTAGCTAAGGCCGAAGGAACACTGGGGAGTAAGGACACATTCCTGCCATTATGCAGACAGGCCGTGCCTGCGTCCTCTAAGGGCTAGATGCAGGCTGAGCATGCCCCACACTCTCAATGGCCAAAAGTGGTTCATGGCTAAACTCGACTTCCACTGGGGAATTGTGCACCTTCCAAGGAGGCAAGAGGATAGGAAGAGTGTTTGCTGAATGGCTTACTTTTTAGTCTTTTGGATTTGAGGAAGAGGTGGGGTGTGTGTGTGTGTGAACGTGTACCTAAATCTTGTTCAAATTTTAGTCTCCTTCAGAATCAAACCTCCAGCATTTGTCCCCTAAGTCCTATCCCTGCAGCCCTGAGTAAAGGGAGGCCTGACACCTGGTTCTTCATTTGACTGGCTTGCTTTTCACCCAACCCTGAGTTCACCCAGAAGCAAGTTTATGCAGCGCTGGGTGTGATTCTCCGTGTTGGAGGTGATTAGCTAGCAGTCAAGGCCCCGCCTCTTCTATCTCCCAGCTGTGTAACCTTGGACAATTTACTTAATCTCTCTGAGTTTTGGTTACTAAACCATTTAACAGAACATAATTATAGCCATGTCCATCCTTTGCACCTTTATTAAGATGTTTTGATGGTTTCCAAATGGTGAGTGCTGGTGCTCCCTTTGACCCCAGCACCCTAGCAGCCTTGGGGAACCTAGCATGTTGAGACTTCCTTGCTAGGGAATTCACTGATGTGACTCAGTTTCACACATGCATTGGTGAGCTCTTTGAGGCTTTGTGCGGTTGGTAATTCAGTTTCGTGACTTGACTTTGACAGAATGTATTCAAATATGTTTTTTTTTTATCAAACAGCCCCTTAAGACCACAGTTCTTCCAAACAACCAAGACTTGTTAATTAGTACTTTCACAAGAACATTTGTCATGTGGGTCCAATTCCAAAGGGGGAAAAAACCCACATCCTTTTGTTCTTGTAGATGTTTTATAGCAATTAGAGCAACGTCATTTGACCACTTGCTTCAGAAAGTACCTAGATGATGTCTGATCTCAATGTAAGATAATATGCATTGATTAAGTTCTTGATGATGCTTTTTTGCCTTTCTGACAATTAAAAATAACTTTTTAAAAAATTGTGGGATTTTTGGGGGGAGGTTGGTACTATGGGTTAAACCCCAGAGCACTTTACCATGGAGACACATTCCTGGTCCTTTTTATATTTTAATTTTGAGATAGGGTCTCACTGAGTTGCTTAGGGCCTTGCTAAGTTGCTGAGGCTGGCCTTGAACTTGGGATCCTCTTACCTGGGCCTCCTGAATTGTCAGATGACAGGTGTGCACTACTGTGCCCAGCAACAATTAAAAACAATCTCTACAGTTAGTCTCTTGATATTCAAATTTTATATTTATATATTATAAATAGGTAAGAATAACATGTTATGCATAATGTGTCTTATAGATACACCCACTCCTCAAATTTACTAAGATGCATAGACACAAAGAGGTAGTTGTCATGAGCTGTGTGAAAGAAATTCGTTTGCAGCTATAGGTCATTCGGGAGACGATCAATAGGATGCATCAACATCATAAGTTACTGAAAGCGAATGGCACCTCCAGCTCTCTGCGAGCATGGTGTTCTGTGTGGCTTTCAGCCCTGCGCTCCTGGCACCTGGAACGGGGGCAGCCTGCTGCAGGTTTGCTGGTGAGGCAACATAAATACACCCTGAGTGAATATCCTTGCCATGCTGTTGGAGCTTTGTTGGCTGTTAGGATTAATTACGAGCTTTATCCTTTCCAGAAACGCCCAGCACAAAAGAAGGGATCATCATGAGGTTAGATCCTACCTCGTCCACATTGTTTCTGTGTTTCCTTGGCATCTGTAGGTTAGTTGGTTGGTTTTTACTGTTTTCTTTTTTCCTTATTGTCAGTCACTCTGTCACATTTGGTTTCCCATATTTGGTCTTGTTTCTGGTTTTTGTATTTTGGAGGTGTTACATTTAATGATTCAGGAGTGATTGCAAAGTTGCTGCCTTGTGGTGTTACTTTACCAAGTACGAGGTATGGAAGGGCAGGTTTTGATGGGTGTTTTTTTGGGGGTGTGGGTAATGGGGATGAACCCAGGGGTGTTCTACCACTGAGCTCCATAACCAGTCCTTTTTTTTTTTTTTTTTATTTTGAGACAGGGTCTGGTCAAGTTTCTGAGGCTGGCCTCAAACCTGGACTCCCTGTGAGTCACTGGGGTTATAGGCGGGTACTTTCGTACTTGCCCATTGCTTTGTTCTTAACTCACAGCTGAGTCAAGGAGGTAGATAGCTGCGTGACAGGGATGTTTAGGGTATGGACAATATAGAATAAGAGGTGGGAGAGGGAGGCTGAGCCTGCTCCCAAGTCAGACACCTGAGCCAAGTTGAATGGCACATAGTTCACCAGGCGAGGTAGGGAGAGGCCCAGGCTGGAGGAGCCTGGGAGGGATGGGGATGGGGCTCTTCAGAGGCGCAACTTAGTCTCACTTAAAGATAAGCCCGGGGCAGGAAACAGCAGTGGACGAGGGTGGGAGGGGGAAGGACCAACAGACAGGGCGGTGGTGCTGTGGGAACGTGGAGGTGGGATCCCAGGAAGGACGAGGAACCTGGCCAGGCAAGTCCTGAACTTCACCTTGTGGGTTGGACACTGATGGGTGTGTAGAGACCATCTCTCTCTACCACAAATGGTGGCAAAGGCTGAGGAAGCCTTGCATCTCCACCTTTTCAGGTTTAGAAAACAAATACTACCTGCCTTCCAGGGTAGATGTAAGGAGGGGCGTGATTGGAACTTGGAACGAAGCTGCTGGAAAACCCCCTGAAACCCAGGAGAAGTGTCTCCGTGCAATTGCTCCAAAGCAGAGACCTCAGTCCTAAATGTCACAGCACCCGGGCTTTGAGGGTGTCTTCTCACTGGGGCAAGGTGGTGAGGCGTGGTGGCTGCCTGCTCTTCCTGGGTCCAGGTTTCCACACCAGCCTGCAAACGCTTGGAAAGCCTGGGCCATATTTGCCATTTTCTTTGCCCAAGAGGGTTTTGGTCAATGCCGAGAAGCCCTTGTAGATTGTGTGCCTGCCCCCGTGGTTCCAAATGAAGAACACCCCCTTGCATCTGAGTGAGCCCCTCCCCAACAAGGGGCAGGTGCCTGCGGTCCTCTCACAGACAGGTCGCCTAGTGGAAGGCCGAACAAATGGCACAGAAACGATTCCTTTAGCATAAGCCTACTTTTCTACAACATTAGCTTTCTAATTCAAAAGCTCTGGTATTAGTAAATTATAGGAGCAACTGTGACGCTCTCTGGTTTGCAGAGGACGTGAAGGATTTCATGTTAAAATTCAGCTCCATGGAGAGTGCAGTGGTGAGAAAATGAGGAGAAAGAGCAGTCTTGTGTGAGAAGTTTTCAAATTATTCTTCACTTTATAATGTCATTTGTGGCGGCATTTGCTGGAATGCATCCTCCCTCAGAGCGTGGGCCTCACCCCCTCTCTGCCCCTCCCCCCTCACTCAGGCTCACCTTGTCACTTCCTGTGGTGGCACCTGCCCACTCTGGTGGGAAATCCTGCTTGGAAGTCCAGCCAGGTAGATGTCTAAGGGGCATTTGTGAACTTATCACATGAAAATCAGCCTTTGGTCATATTTGAGTTGGATTGGTGGTTTAAAAAACAAAAACAAAAAACATTTGCTGAAATTAAAAGCTTTATCGGTCATTTTCAGATGTTAATTGTAGAGATAATATCCTCAGAGCATGGGATAGGTCCCTAACAAGTATTTTAAAAATATTTACAATTCTGACCTTATGAAGAAAAAAAGTTCTGTATGGTCATTTGAACTAATTGCTAAAATGACACTACATTTATTAGATAATTAAGGGTCTGAGCATGTGGCTATTGTATTCATTGGGCTGGAAGCCAGCATTTTCTATAGCTGAGAAAATGGGTTAGCATAATTCAAAATCCAATTGCTGTACCCTTTTTCATATGAATAGATAATACAGCATGGGCCTTAAATCTGGATTGGAAAAGCTAACAGGAACTGGTTTTATTTTAATTGAGTTTAAAAGCACTTCTGGGCCGCCACATTGTCTCTGTGGTTTAACCCTTTGAATTGTGCCCACCTGCCTGCTGGTCTCCTTATCACCCATGTTATGGTTGGAATCTTTCTAGATTATTGAGAAATAAGAATATGTTCCTTACCTCTAGGAATATGTTATTTACCAGTAAATTCCTTTAAACATGAAACCAGAATCCCTTACTCTTCTCCTCCTGTCCCCATTAGAAATACCACCCCCTGTAGATTGAAACTACGTCTCCACTGCACCGTGTAGGCCTCTTAACTTATCAAGGTTAAGAGATTCCCTCTCGTAACACACCAGGTTCCTTCCTTTTAAGTGACAGGACTTAATACAGAAGTTTTCCCCATACCAACTAGTAGTGTAAGTTGATTTCATATCCTTTTATTTTATAAAGTTCTGCTTATCAGGTTTGTCATCCTCCATTTGAAATTAAAATGTGTGGTCTCAAGATGACCTTAAAGTACCTGACCCCCAAATCTAATCACTCCCAGCGTCTGAAAATCGACAAATATGTCAGGTATAACTTGGGGGCATCAAAACATTGTTTTAAATATTTCATTTGTAGGCAATGCAAAGATCATTTTCAGGTTAGTCCTCTGAGGAGGGACGTGGCGGGCACGAACATCTTTGGCTTCTCTGTAATCGGCCCTCATCATCTCTGGGCTTATATGAGCAGAAAATGTGCAGTTACGTTCTGCACGAGTGCCTTATTGATTGGGTTTATGGCCAGAAGAATGTTCCTAAGTGGTCAATACATGGCCAAAGTGCACCAGGTGGAGTTAAAAATAAAGAGAGATCTATACTTTTGATAGTAATCACTGTTGGGTTATGGAGGATACTGTTGGTCATAGATTTAAAAAACTGTTAATTATATTAACATAGATGACACGCGCCGTCAGAGCACACTCCTTATCTACAGGAAGCCTTCGTGTTTTCTCATGTGTCAGGATTTTTCCAAAGATCCTGTTGTACCTGGGAGCTGATAGCACCTGGCTTGTCTGAATCATCCTCGGGTGTGTAAGGATACTTGGATACACTCAGCTTTGTGAAAAACGATGCCGTCCCCATGTCTCTAATTCTTTCTGGATCAGTGACAACTTCCCCAAACTGTCATCAGTCTGTAGGACGTCAAGGGGCCCAACCTCTCCCAGATACAAGCCTCTCTGCTTTGTCATTTGTAGTAAGTAGCTGGTGACCTACTTCTTGGCCCGCTGGTGGCTCTGCGTGGTTGGACAGGGAGGTCCTCATCACGTTGTGGGCTCCCAGCGGCTCCCATTCATGAATCCTAATTCTTCCCCGATTGCCCAGTGGCCCAGTGACCTGTGCAGGTCAGTGATGCGAGGCCCTCCTTCTGATGTACAGGAGACTGCTGTGTGCGGGGACTCTCGGTTTCTGGAAGAGGAAGAGAACAGTCTTGTCTCCAGTCCTCCTCTCAGTGCCAGTAGCACATTTAGTAGTAGCTGAGGGGGGGAAGGCACACCTTGCTGGCCGTTTCTTCCTTCCCCTCCCTGAGCAACCCTCTGGAAGAAAGGCCTTGAGAGAGGGGACTCTAGTTCTTACAGCCTTGTCCTTGGTAAGTCTCTTAGTGGGAGCATCTTGTAAAGACTTTGAAGATGTGTGTTTTGTCATAACCTAAATGCAGACAGCAGCTTTGCCGGGAGCAGAAGGGGGCAAGCAAGAGCTGGGGCAGTGACTGGCCCTTGTCCTCCTGAGGGAGGGTCCAGCGGACTCCAGAGGAGGTGCTAACACCTCAAAGGTGATGCTGACAACCCTGAGGTTTGCTTCCTGTGCCAACTCTAGGCCTTGCTGTCAGTGTCAGATGAGAGGCCTGTAACATCTTTAGGGGACACGAGAATCACTTCTTCAAGATTCTACACACAGGAGTTTTTCTTTTCTAAAGTAGAATCTCTGGTCATAAAATGAAATGTAGGTTGTAGGTTTTGTGGCAAGACATACTTGGCAGCGATTCCTTGAGAAGAGGCCTGGGAATGTCAGGGCCCCAAGCTCATCTTCCCAAGCAGGGACTGACTCAGTGATAGCATAATGATAATGCGAGTCCATCAATGTCACAGCATGGGGAGGGGGTGTCTGGCCCTCCCACCCGGGCCTGCTGCCCTGATGTGGTGTTGGTAATCCAGAGGGTTTGAGTTAAGTGCTTTTGACATGCAGAATCCAGAGTCAAGGGCAAAGCTGTGTTTTAAACGCTCCTTGTGAGGAGTCCACTGCCGATGGCTGTAATTGAGCCTCGGGTGCAGGGCTTATGAGCAGAGCTAGTCTGCGTTGCACCCCTATTGGGGGGAATATTTTAGGCATCTTCGCATAACTGGTATGTGACATTGCTGAAGGTCCTCAGCCGTCTTGCTCTCTAACAGTTCCCAGAGGAAGAAGCCATCGCAAAAGTGTTGTTCAAGTTTCAACAGTCACTGTGGTCCAAAGCAGCCTGTCCTTTCCCTTTGTGGTCACAATATATAATCATAAAGTTGTTTGTGTGTTTATTTTCTGTTTTCAGCACCAGGCTATAAGATCCACAAGGCCCAGGACTATGTCTGGATTGATCCTTTCTCCATCCTCAGCGTTAACACTGGGCCTGGAATAATCATGGTTGTCTCTTTTATCATTAGCACCACAGTTAAGACATTTTGCCATCTATAGTGCGGCAGACACAGTAAGAATAAGAAGGGCTTTACATGAAATGTCACCAACTATAAAGTCAAAAGTGGAAAGCCAATTGGCCAAGAGAAAAAGATGCATGTTAGAATCCAGACCCTCGGCGGATTCATAACCCCATGTGCTAATTTCTAGACTTTGGATTTCGTGCCATGTCACCTCATCTCTGTTAGCGTCCATTTCCTTGTCCGTAAAGCTGGAATAGTCATTCCTAGCTGCTGAGTTTGCAGTGAGGATTAAACCTGGGGAGTGGTCTGATCCTGGCGTGCGGTGGGAGCCTGATGCGAGGAATGAGGTGTGATCTTTATGTGAGTTGTAAAGTTTGAGAGGCGGGCATTCTGCTGCGTGAGAGAAGCCAGGCACTCGGCAGAGTACAGACTGTACGACACCACAGAGGGTCAGCCGCTGGCCACAGATGTCAGGGCAGTCGACGACCTGCCCAAGGGCTGGCCTTCCGGTGCAGGAGCATTCTACATATTGACCTGGTGGCATGACACACCCACACGTTCCTCATGCTGTGCCCACAATATTTGTGCACTTGACTACACGTCACCAATACTTCCAAACATTATTTGCGAGAATTTTCCAATCTTTCAATTGTCCTCCTGCCTCAGAGCACACCTGTGGGTTTGACCCCCAGCAGAGGTGCCTGAGGGCTGGTGGTAAAGGTGCCAGGAGGTATAGTGACCTCCTGGCCTACTTCCCAATTATGCTGCGGCTTGAGCCCCTGGCCATTTCAAAGGCAGTTTCAGATCTGCTACTCAAAACCTGAACCTGAAAAGAAATTCCTCAGCCGTGCCAGTGTGGACTAAATATAGTGTCAGATTTACAAGGCTGTGGTTCCGACCACCCCCGGGCTATTTCTTACCACAGGGACAGCTTAAATGGTGTGGCCCATAAAAGTAACCTGCACACTCAGGCCAAATGTTGATCTATTTAGGGCCAAGAGGAGGCCGGGCCCTGACAGCCATTCTCTCCTAGGTGGGAGCCTGAGCGGAATGGAGACAGTCGCCCCTGTGCTGGCCAGGCGGCCAGGGCTCCTTAGCCATCTGTCTCTTTATGGTGAGCCTCTTAGTTGTAGGGTGGACCCATGCAGCCATGGACCAACTCCCCAAACAGGATTCCCTCCTGGGCCTCCAAGATGGACCATTGATAGCCAGAACTCGGGGTTATATCCATAGCTGGGGTGGGGGGTCCTCTGCATCTCGTTCTCTTTCCTCCTCTTGGTGCCTGTGGTGGTCCTGCCAGGCTCCTGGACTCGGTGCCCTCTTCCAAGTGGCTGCACAGCACAGCTTCTTGACTTATGCCAGCCCAGGCTCCGCTGCCTCTTCCCCTGCCCGGCTCCAGACGTGGGCATCTTCCCAGTTATGATGCTGTACCCTGGCCAGATTCCCCGAGCTCTGCACTGCCACTCACTTGCATTATCCCCACATCGTCTCCTGCTCTCATCTAAGCTGCAGATCTTCCTCCCCCTCATGAGGCTTGGGCCAGGCTCCCTGATGAAATAATTCTCCAGTAACCCGAGCCGAGATCAGCCCTCCCAAGCCTCGGTTTGCTTCCTTATTAAATATGGGAGTAAGGCTAGGTTTTCTGAAACGTTCCTTGGGTTTTGTGCCTCTGGTCGAATGCTAGTCAGCATCTTCGGCACCTGCCCCATGCCAGTGGCTCTTCCACTCATATCTAGTTTAATTCCCCAACAGCCTGGAAGCATGTTCTTACCTCCAAGTTAAAAATAAGTTGGCGACAGAGATTCAGAAATTTCCCAGTGCTCAGGAGGCCTAGGCAGGAGGATCTCGAGTTTAAAACCAGCCTCAGCAACTGAGCGAGGCACTAAGCAACTCAGTGAGACCCTGTCTCTAAATAAATACAAAATAGGGCTGGGGATGTGGCTCAGTGGTTTAGTGCCCCTGAGTTCAATCCCTGGTACCTAAAAACGGGGGGAAAAAAAAAAGATTGAACTTGCTCAAGGTGACTGAGGCAGAGTTTGAGTATCAGAATAGTGAAAACCTGTTGGGCACCTGCTCATAATTGGGAGGTAGCCACCCTTCACATAGATACTCTTGTTTCATCTTTAACCCTCTGATGAAGATGCCATCATCATCTTTTTGACATGGGGAAGTATTGATTTAGAACGGCTAAGTCCTCTACCCACAATTACAGGTCTATATAATTAGTGGAGGCTTAGTTTCAGATTCAGGTTCTTGGGAGTCTCAAGTTCATGCTACTGCAGGGTTGGGGATTTAGCTCCGTGGTGGAATGCTTGCCGAGCATGTGCACAGACCTGAGTTTGGTCCTTGGTCTGAAACACAAAAACAAAATAACAAAGAAATCCGTGCTACTTCTACTGAGTACCACAGGCCATCTCTCTTTATCCTCCATGAAAAATACCTTCTCCCCTGGTGACCTCACATACTCCTGTCCTGAGATGCCACAGCATCTAGATTTTGAAAGTCCCTAGGAAGGCACGAGGCCATTCTGCTCTCTGATAATGGCATCATACACTCAGCATTCTTTTAAAAAGTTCTATAACATTTCAGGGAAACCACCAAAATGGAGCATAACTCTGAAAAGAATTTTTAAAAACAACAGTCCAGCAACTCTCCTACAGAGTTTTATCATCATCCCATTCATAATTGATTCCAAAGTTGCATGAATCTTTCAAGATAAGTGTCTTATTGATTATCCAGAAAACAAGCAATCACTGGGCATCCTCAACTTCACGCCCCGCCCTCCCCGGTTACTGTAAGCCGAGCTGTTGATCCGCAGAAATGTCACTCTCTCTGACACTGAACTTGGGGCACTTAGAGGCATTGCGTTTGGGAAGCAGAAGTGACCCCCGTTGAGAAGAGCACCATCAAAGCTGTGGCACTGTTTGGAGGAGTGGAGGACAGATGTGCCTTGGGTAACAAGTACAGTCTTGAACTGTTTGCCGATCCTTGTACCAGGACCTCTTCCCTGTGAATGCGCAATGTCCCTGTAAATGCCAGTTCATTGCTGCCAGGAAACAGGAAGTCTCTTAAGTGACCTCCTTTTCCTGCTTGTTGACTTATGTCACGTAAATAAAGCTGGCCTCCCTTCTGGAGATGATCCGAGTATTTACAAAGGACTTTACCTGCTCTTCTGTAGTTGTGGCAAATAGATAAGATATGGAAGTCCCTCTGCCACTCAGCATTAGGAAGCCATGTCCATGCCCTGTGTGGCTAGGGGCACTGCCCTGTGGCCTTGACCCTTCTGCTGCCAGTGGGTCTTGCTGGGGGCAGGGAGGGTTGATGCTGGCCAGGGAAGTGGAGAAGGTGCCTTACCCCCGAGCCACTCCCAGTGGAGGCCCTGGAAATGCTCTCCAGATGACGGAACCCCCAGCTTGAATGGGCTGGGCACTGGGCACACAGGCTACCTGACTCATGGTTTTTCAGTGTAGATAATGGAGATTCAGACCTTTGTATTAAATTGACTGTCGGGTTTCTTTTTTTTTTTTCCTTATTTTTTTTAACTTTCCACTTTTTTTTTTATTGATGCATTATTATGGTTGTAGATAATGATGGGGTTTGTTGTCTTATATTTGTACTTGCAGCCAGTGTGACAATATAATTTGGCCAGTGCACTTCTAGCACTTCCCCCCTCCATCCCAGTAGTGTGGTTTCCTGAGAGTGACACTGGTGAAGTGCTTAGTGTATACCCAAGTGAGGCTTGCTCTAGGAAAACCTCATTCAACAGCAAACTCTGCCCTGATTTGTTCTTGGAAGGTTATTTTTGAAGTGGTTTTATAACTCGCTTGATGCAGATCCTGGACGTAAGCGAAATGCTTTCACTGCTAGAATCATAGAATGCACCAAAGTCCCCCTTGAGGACCAGCTAGTCTGCTTTTGTTTTTTTTTCCCCCCTAGATGAGGACATCGAGGCTCAGAGAAGGTGAGGTCACTCAGTCCCTTGAGTCTTTATCTGGTGTTCATTCCTGCTGGGGTGTCCCAGGTGCCTTTTAAAGCCACTAACATCTACTGGGAGTGTGTCACCGGTTCACGAAGCATCCCTTGTGGCACCTCCCAGGCACTGAGAAAGGTACTGGGCTGCAGGAGCTAGATCTGGAATGGTCTCTGGAGAGGCACAGGTCTCCCTGTGGTGACAGTGGTGGTGGCAGAAGAGGAGGAAGGGGATGAAGAAGCAGTGACCACGACTTCCTGTGCCTGCTCTGTGGCCTGTTCAGCAGCTGCTCTGCAGAGCCTCTTCCTGGGAACATGGCCTCCACCTGAGGCTTCATCGACCACCTTGTTCTGATCCTGTCAGGCCCCTGGAGACTCTGTCAGTCTTGCCTCTGTGTCTTCTCCATCAGTTACGTTGTAGCACTCAGGTATGGGCAGCAGTGAGTCTAGTGTTTCTGTTGCTACCTGGAAAGCACACAGGCCAGCCCTGAACTTACAATCCTCCTTTCTTTTGTTTTGTTTTGTTTTCTTTTGTTTCCTTTTCTTTCTTTCCTTCCAGGGGTACTTAACCACTGAACCACATCCCCAGTCTTTTTGTTTTTTATTTATTTATTTTTGAGACAGTGGTCAGCTAAGTTGCTTAGGGTCTCACTAAGTTGCTGAGGCCAGCCTTGAACTTACACTCCTCGTGCCTCAGCCTCCTGAGTTGCTGGGATTACAGGCATGTGCCAGGCCTTTTTCTTATTTTTTAAGAACTTCTTTTTGTGGTAATTTCTAAGGAGGGAGCAGAAAGAGAAGGGTAAGGTGGGAGAAGGGAGGAACAGAACAGAAAAACAGTGCTTCAGGCCATTCCTCACCAATCCTCCTTGGTGACCACACATGGTGGCCCCCACCTGATTCATCTAATCTTGGCTTCATTGGCAGTCACTGCTGTCCTGCTGGTGTCGTGAGCAGGACTGAGGCCCCCTCCCTAGCTCGACGTGGACATGACTCAGAGGCACCCACCCAGCAGGTCTGCCATTCATCAATGCCTCGTCCCAGTGCCCCTGGTCACCTCCTAGCAGCTACACGGGCAGGCAGTTGCTTCAGCCTTAGTTTTCAGGAAGGGCATGAGGGCATCTGTAATTGGTGATCAAATCCCTGCTTTCCTGTAAAAGTGTGGAAATGGGACTTGTTTATGTGACTCTTCATGGCTCTCAGCTCCCCTTATTTAACTCTTCGTCACCTGTCTACTGGCTTTTTTCCCCTGACTCTCTACTTTCTGTAGAATGAGAAACATGCATGTTAACCCCGTTGCTGCTGCTTAGCTGGAAGGTGAGAGGAGACGGGCAACTCTGAGGCAGAGGCCCATTCCTCAGGTGTGGTGAGGGCCAGGCTTCCCCAGAGACTCTCCCTGTGGTGGGCGGCACATCTTCCAGGACCCTGAGCTCTGTGATCCTGCAGCATATTTTGTGCTACTTCTTCTCCATGTCAGGCCCGGATATAGACTCCTAGGACCCCAGAAAGAAGTAAAGTGTGATTCCTGCTCTCAGGAGGAAACACACAGCCAACAGCCAGCCACGAGTGATGGGTGCTCAGCGAGGACTGCTGAGGAAGCCATGCAACCAGTACTCCTCCCAGAGGTTCATCAAGTCTGTTAAGAGGTGCCCGGTATGCTGGACAGATCCAAGGTGGCCACAGTCAGGAAGGGTGCAGGGAACACCCTTAAACCCTGGTGTCACTGGGGCTGCTCACTGGAGACTGAAGAGGATGGTCCCAGGGAAGAGGAAGGAAGGTTTTCTAGGGAGAGGTTGGGCAGGAAGAGTAGAAAGTACCCTGTGTATTTCTTGATAAATTGAAGCACTGGTTGAGGAGGCATAAGCAGGTCCCCCTGGAGTGTGTTGTTAAAGTCAAAAGAAATGTCGTGTACCTTGTGCATGACCACTGAGCCACATCCCCAGTCTTTCTGTATAAATCAATCTGTCTAATCTATTGCTTTACTTTTGAGACAGGGTCTAGCTCAGTTGCTCAGGGCCTCATTAAGGTAAAACAGAATTGAAGCTCAGGGGCCTGGAGAACAGAAAGCATCCTTAGAACTCATACCTTGCTTGAAGGAGTTGTGAGGTCAGGGGGAGGACATCTGCTCATTTCTTGTGGGTTTCACTTGTAGAACCTGACTTCCGGGAGCCCGTGGTGCAGGCCTCCTTGGGAGGTGGCCTAGGGTGGTTGCAGAACTCTGACTCCAGAGTTCTTACCGTGCTAGTTGCTGCATGTTCACACTTAACACTCCCAAATCCAAGTTCTGGGACCTACTCACGTCCCTAGAGCTGCTCTGGGTGATGTGAAGTGGGAAGCTCAGCTCACAGTGGCTCCCGTACTATGGAGATGTGCACCTCGCCCAGTCTGAGGAGGGTCATCAGAGGCAACCTGTCCTGCTCTGGCTTCTCTCCTCTGAGGATCCCTGCCAGCTCCTCCTCCAACCAAGGCTCCCTTCTCCGGCCTGTCTGTAGTTGGTAGCCATTCCAGACATCCTGACCAGACGGCCTGTTGCTGAGGAAAGAGACACCACTCTTCTGTGTGTCTTCCTTAGGAACAAGGGGCCCTTTCCCCACAGCCCTCAACAGACCCACCCTAACCTGTCATAGATCAGAATAATGTCAAAGGTCTGCATCCAAACAGCAATTGGTGAGGACCCAGGGGGGTGGGAGCTCAGGCCCTGAAGCTCCACAGCAGGCAGTGAAGGTCACTTTGTAGATCCGTCTGCAGCCACAGCCCCCTTCCCCGCCACTCACCTCTGTCACCTAGAGTGCCGAGTTATGGTGCCTATTAATAGACACATGCCAAATTTAACCTCAGACAACTGGGTTTGAATGCGTGGTTTTGAGTTCATCCCTGTACCCCTAGTGGGATCCCTGTGCTCGCATCTCAACTTGCCAAGCTCTCCAGCGGGGACGACCCTTCAGTCTTCCCTGAAATGGAAGGACAGACCCCAGTGGGCAGCGTGGAGCTGCTGATGCCAGAGCTGGTCCCCTTCACGTGCGGCTTGCCTGAGGCTGTGTGCTCCGTGGGATGCTAGGTGGTGACAAAACAGAGGAAAGGGCACCGGTTCAGCCTCTGAGCTGCTGCCACTTCCCCCAGTTCTCTAGGAAGCAGCCCCTGACCACTCGCTGCAGGAATGAGCTCAGGCGACTATAACCGCGAGTGTTTGTAACAATGCGCCTATTGACTTCTTATTTCAATAGATATCCAGATTTATTATCCCTCAAGGTAAGCATCGATTTTACCTTTGTCTCAGTCAATATTTACCTCTGAGGTCAATACATGTGGATATTCACCTCAGCTGCAGTCAATATCTATTTCATATTACAATATATGATGTACATATGTGAAAATAGGAACACCGTGGTGTTAAAAACGCCTGCAGTCGAGGAAGCTTTGAGCACAATGGATGGGTTTCTATCGGTTTGGTTTTGTTTGGACTGCTCACTGTTTAGAGGGCAGAGTCTTTCACCAGGTAGAGAACAGGTGTGTCCCGCCAGTAGCTGGGATCTGGGGAAGGGACACGTGATATGAAATAAACAACCAAGCGGCCTCAACACATTGACCTCATGCAATTCTTTGAGAATCCCTGAATTAAATAAGAACATGTGCACATGAAGCTTACAAAAGCAGTAAGAACAGGGACACGGATGTGGTTAGAACAAGGAGTCGTTTCTCTAGTGTCTGCAGCCTCAGAGAACCCTCTGGTTCTCAGAGAACCTGGCAGTGAAACAAGAAGAGGGAGGCAAGGAGCAGGGGGGAGGACAGGAGGAGGAAGCTTGGGGGAGGGCCATTATTATTATTATTATTATTATTATTATTACTACTACTACTACTACTACTACTACTACTACTACTTACGACAGCTAGGGCCAGGAAACAAGGCCTGGCGGGTCACGGCAGACCTCAGTGGGAGCCCAGGTCTGAACTTCAGGTGTCGCATTGGAATGCTAGGAACAGATCCAACCATCGTACAGAACTCAGCCACTCAGGGCTGGTCTGGCCACTCACAGTCATCAGTGACCCTGGATCCTTCTTTCCTTCCGCTTTGCCACACAGCTTCCAATCTTAGGGTGACCCACTGATCCAAAATGACCAGGCAGCATGAAAGGGGAAAGGGGGCTGAGCCTCTCCCTTTCAAGGAGCCTTCTAAGAAGCCCCGCCAACCCTCCAGCATCCTTCTCCTCGGTCATTATTTAGTGCTGGATCACCAGTAGCCTCCAGGGAGTCCGAGAAGTATTCCTATGGTACTGACACCAAGCACCCAGGTAAATAGGGGAGCTATCTAGCCAGGGAGGAGGGAAGATGAGCACTCTGGCCACTGGGAGTTGGTGCCCCGCCAGGCAGCCCTGCCCATCCTCGTTCTCCTGAGTTACACTTCACGCTGGTTTTCCATTGTTGTAGGAGAGTGGTATCTGCCCGGCATCTTTCCTCGTCGCTTTGTACCATTCACAGGACCTCATTTTCTTTTGGGATGCATCTCAGTTTCTTCTCCCAACACATGGGAAAATGTCCATGTGAAGAGGAGACGTGATAATGTTCATGAAGTCCTCAGCAGGCTCGGGATAAAGCCCCTTCCTACCTTCTCCTTCCCTGGCTTACTAATGCCCATCCTTCACCCCGTCCTCAGCTTGCTTTCTTGGAATCCTTATGCCCTCTTGACCTCTATCATGAAGCAAGCCCATGTGCACATGCAGGTGCAGGAATTCATTTTGCCCTGTGAGGTGCTGCGGTCATTTCTGGAGATTTCCCCAGGATCTTCCCGCAGTTACCCGTGGCAGCAGAACCCAAATCAGGTCATCCTTTGGCATTTCCCACTGTTGGAGACCTAGGGGAAAGAGACCTGGCCCAGGCCTCCAGGAAGGTCTGACCCTGCTGGCTGTGCAGCCTGGCGCCAGACGAGGAGGGGTGAGGACGGCCCTCCCAGGCTCCCCAGTTGTTTAACGCGATTGACACACAGTGGACCCTGGACACCTGCCACGGTACACAACCCTCGATAAGCATCAAAATCTTTAGGTTGCCCCAGCTCACCCCCGTAGGGGATGTAGCCATGGCACTCCCACCTGCTTTTCTTGCTGTTTCTGGAATGTGCTGATATTCCCAGTGCAGTTCTGTATTTAAAAGAACCCTGGACATGGTATGGGCAGCTTGGGATCTAATAGGTGGTCATAGGCCACACGTGGCTCCTTTGTCCCCTCGTGCAGCTCATAGGCTACCTCCAACTTGATGCTCTTTAAGTTTTTATTTATTTATTTAGCATTCAGAGAACTCGACAGCCTCAGTCTCTGGGGATGTAAATTAAAGCAATTTCATTTTCATAGTTTCTCTGTTTCAAATCCCTCATTGTTTATTTAAATAGCAGCCGATGCGTATAACAAGTAAAGAATTATAATTAAGGGAATGGGAAGGGCTGGTCTATCAGGGTAGCATGATTTCCTTTCACGGCACCCCCATCCCTGCTGCCCGAGACCTGGCCCAGGACTCCGGCTGCATCTGGGAAGGCTGTCAGTGCAGTGGGGTGCTGCAGGAGGCTTATCAAACCCTGCCAAGGCAGCCAGGAGAGTGGGGAGGCTCCTGTGTCCTGCCAGGAGCTGCCTCCATGGTAGATTTGGAGTTAGAGAGCCTGTGCCCAGCAGAAGGCCCAGGGGGAAGGAGACGTGGGAGGCAGCGAGGGCAAGGGCAGCTGGAAATGCTTCTTTCCTCTATCCTGAGACTGGGGCCAGTTCTCCCAACCCATGTCTTCTCCTTGGTTGCTTTCATGCCTCCAGCTGGAAGCAACGGACTCCTGTCACCTTCTAACATGTGACATGCAGCATTGGCTGGGACTGTGCCTTGATCTAGGCTACCCAGGTCTTTGCAATGAATGTGCTCATTCCACCATCCCGAGGCTGTGTAGGAAGCCGCATCTCTCAAGGGTGAGGTCCTCCGTCTCCACCTCCTCCCTCCCCATCTCACTATCAGAGGTAAACAGTGTCCTCACGATAGAGCAGGGAAGGCTACCTACCTCTTGGCTGGCCACAAGGATGCCTTGGTGTGTGAACCCTACTCAGATGGCCCTGAAGTGGCTCCCCAAGGAGCAGTTATCAGAAACCAGATTTCAGTCAAGTGGAACAAGTTGAACTTCAGAGTTCAAAGGGTGTAAAGTATATACTTAGAGTGGGACAGAGTACTAAGTTGTGGGGATATGAGTAGTTCTCCATTCTTGGTTCCTTCTACTCATTTTCATATTCAAATTTTCTGTGATCACATATGACATGTACATAACTATGCACAATAGGCTCATTTTTTCCCCTAATGTGAACATGGAAAACAAAACCAAAGACCGCATCTGCAGTCTCCCTGTTTGGTTAGGTACTTTGGATTTAACTCCTTTGTTTGTTCACTGGTTTCCTGCATTAGATATGTTTTGGAGTCCTGTCTGGCCAGGCTCTCTGCTGGGCCTCCGTCTGCAGTGATTTAGTTGTCAAGGTCTTGGCCCTTCCAGAGCATACAGTGCAATGGAAGTGTGCTCTAGCAAAGGGGTGAAAGCCGGTGGTGGGATGGCATGGGGCAGGCGGGCACACCGGAGGTGCTGGGGCAACTTCCAAGGGTGAGGTTGGCAGGGTGACCACCCAGACCTGTGGAACTTGCTGATGTCTAGGTCCACCTGTTTGGGGGAGAAGTGCAGACTTTGTCATTAGACACCAGCTGGGGGTGGGGGAGAGAGGGTCTCCTAGAAAGAGGACAGACCCTGCTTCATGAGTTGAATGGCGGAGTATGGTGAAGGCACACCCAGGAAGACGAAATCCCAGAAATCTGCAGGCTTCGGCTCCTCTTGTTTTTCTGCACCGTTCAAAGCAGTGATGAGGGCTGGCTTTGAGGGGACACCCCCACACACACCCCATCAGCTGAATCTTCAAGGCACCCCACCCACACCCAAAAGCCTTCCTTCATAAACACATGGTCTAAGTCACATCCACGCCCTAGCTCTGCAGATGCAGTTTAACGACAGGTCCTTTGAACCCTCAGCACACTATGCCCTGCTAAGAAAATTCATTTCTGGCCCCCTGCTTCTTATGTGTGGACATTCTGAAACTACCAGCGTATCCAGGTGCTTACAGTCTGAAGCTGCTGCCTTGGCGCCGAGTGCTCCCCACCTAGGGCTCCGCCTGTTTCACCAGTGTTCGGCTTTGCAGAGGGAAAGAGCTTAGCAAGCACCTAGGATAGACCCAAAGTCCCCATAAGCTCTTAGGACATGCACAGAACCTGTTTCCATTGCTTTTCTGCTCCCTCATATACCTCTCCATCCTTTCTCCTTCCTTCCGTCCGTCCATCCATCCCTCAGTCAGTTAGTTAAGGAGACACTGTTCCCGCCTGCCATGGGCGTGGGCTGCGCTCACTGCTGTTTGACGTCTTTGGACTCCATGGTGGCCTTTTGCACCTTGCCACTCTCTCCTGGACAGGTGTTGCCTGCACTCCAAGGGCTTCTATGCAGCGCCATTTCTGAGCAGTGCCCCTTGTCCACCATCAAGCACCCGGCCACCAGACCCACCCCGTGCCTCGCTTTCTGCTTTCAGAAGCCGGTGACTGTTTTGAAAAAAGGTTGAAAAGTCAACACTTAAGATTTTTCTGGAAACCTTGAAATTAACCTCATTAGGCTTGCTTTATTTATTTTCTTTCATCTTTTCTGCTTTTATGTTTTGCGGTGATCTTCTACAGCATGACTCGATAGTCAGTACTTGTTTATTAGGAATCACAATATGTGAGTTTACAATATATATATATATATTTTTTTTCCACGAATATACTGAATGTTTGCCAATCTCCCCCATTTTACCTTTTTAAATTCAGAAATTTCTAGTTGTGTTTATTCCCCTCGTCAGCATACTTTATCATATCAAAGCCTTTTCAGACACTGTAAAACTACTGAGTTATGTTTGGGTCATGTTTTGCGGTGTGCCCTTTAATACTGTAGCTTTAGAAATGCAATTTTCAGCCTCTGCTTATTAGAATATGATAAAGTATTCCTGGTCTATGTCCAGCTCCACTAATCTCCAGACTGCGCTTCATGAATTAAGCATGAAGATTTTAGTCAATGTGCTTTCAAAGACCAATGTTTAGGGAATCATGGATTTTCTACAAGCTGAGGGAGAAATCTATAATAGGAGGAACTGATTTTCAAACATCATATTCCCAAGAAGAAATGACCAGTTCTGGCCCAGAAACAGAAAATATTTCACTATCAGAATATTCTAGAACCAGTTAAGACCACATTGTGCGGTTTGGTTTGTTAAAGGGATGGTGTTTTAAAATGTGTAAGGCTGTCTGTCCTGCAGGAGGATTTCAAATGACTGCTTATTTGGGAAAGTTCATGTAGATTGGGTTAACAGCAAGAGTGGAATGCAAATTGAATTTATAAGGTATTATTAACTTCCTCTCCTTCCCCCTCCTCATCCCGTGCACTTTGGTTCATTTTGCTTTATATAGTTCAGCAAATAGCCAGAGATCTCTTTCCAGGATGAGAGACTCCATTTGGGACAGAGACTTGGCTTGTGACTCTTGTGGCAATTGGCAGGCCAGTGTTCTGAAGGGAAGTCTCCCTTGCGTGTCAAATTGCTGCATGAAGTCGGGGCATCTCTCCACCAAAATGCACGAGGAGGTTAAGATCCCAGTGACTGTGGAGTGCCTGGGAAGGGCCCTGGGGCCATCTGCATCAAGATCATCCCCTGGAGTTGTGCTTCCTGTGTGGGGAGACCACGTCTGGTCTTCTCACGGTCCCCTCTTCATGCATGATACCCTGTTCTGTGCACTTGATCTCAGGAACCCACTCAAATCCCCACTTCTCAATAGGGCAGCTGAGCACAGTGATGTGCTCAGGCCACTGGTAAATGGCAGAGTTGACACTGAGGCCAAGACGTGTTGGACCTATGAATCTGAACAACCAGATGGTATTTTGGGGCCACAGAAGCTGGTCTAAGCCTGGAAGGAGTCAGGTGAGAACCTGGATAGCAGGCCGCAGCCAGAGAGCTGCCTGGGGCCAGGCCCCAGTGGTTACTGATGGAGAGCATCTTGTCCCCTCCTCCAATGCCAAGATCAAGACAGAAATGTAAATCATCTCCAATTAGGGGGCTGCTTCTTGAACTTTTTCCTTTTGAGGAAGACAGGAAAATTCTCAGCTCGTCTGGCTTTATCTGTGAACCTACCAGATCTCTCAGGGGCTTTAAATTAATCAATCAATCCACAGACATTGAACTGAATCTCTACCTTGGGCTTGAGACTCTGCAAAGTGCTTTAAACGGGAGGGAAGCAAAGGGCCGCTGCGCTGCCCCCGCCATAGCCCAAGGCTGCCTGCCCTGGTGGGGAATTGGCCTGGCAGTTCAATCGCTCAGCCACTCTGACTGGCGCTTTTCAGAACCAGCCCCATGGACGAATCTGGTCATGTGTGGACACGGCCTCAGGAGGCGAACATCCATCCTCTTTCCAGGTCTCACCATTTAATTGTTCCTGACACGGTTTTCCAAGAAATACAGCAAAACCCAATGACAGTCAACATTTGCTACCGAGGCTCAGAGCAGCACATGTGGGTGTGTCAGGGCACTTCCTAGACACTAGGCTTGGAAGGGGAGGTACCTCCCCAAGTGGCCAGGTGGACTCAAGTCACTGTAAGGAGCCTCAGTCTCTCGACTCTGAGTCTTGCTCCAAGCTGTCAGAATTCTGGGACCATTTGGGGAAAGGACAGCTGCCTATGTGACAGAGGCTGAGCCACAGCAATTTTAGGACAAAACATGACATGTTGGTCACCCGCTGGTAAATGTAAATAAAAGAAATAGGTTAAGTAGAGACTCAGAGATGGAGGGAGACCCAGATAAGGGTGACAGCTCCGCAGCACCAGGTCTGGATCACTGAGTTTGGTTTTATAAGCTATGTTTCAGCCTAAACACAGTCTACTTTATGAGGGTGGAATGGATTGTAGCTCAGCTCTAAAGTGCCCAGTTGGCATGCACAAGGCCCTGAACAACAAGGGTTCAGTCCCAGCACCAGTAAAAAGAGACATTGAGGATTTTTATGTGACATCATCTCCACTTGTTTTTTTTTTTTTTTGACCCTCCCTGAGCCAAGCATCAGTACCTGGGGATGGAAGAGGTGCAGGATGTCAGCGTGTGACTTCCCCTGGGGACCAGCATCCTTACGTTGTACTACTACAGTCTGGAGGTGTGAAGCAGCTGTCTTGTCACTCTCCAGCTGGTCAGTGGCAGGACTG
Organism: Marmota marmota marmota; assembly: GCF_001458135.2. Classification (NCBI taxonomy): domain Eukaryota; kingdom Metazoa; phylum Chordata; class Mammalia; order Rodentia; family Sciuridae; genus Marmota; species Marmota marmota. The sequence goes on along the minus strand of NW_026000222.1, from coordinate 8,187,805 downwards.
AGTCTGGACTCTTCCAGATTCACTGGTAAACCCTTCAGCAGGTAAAGCGGCCTTAAAATACAGCAGGACACTGAGCTGAGTCTCGATCTCCAACCTACTGCTGAAGGACACTATGGAGGAGGCTCATGCCCTGTGTCTGCAGGGTGGGGAGGAGCCTGCACTACCCCGTGGCCATCTCGGGGCTTGCAAGAGCATGGCTTTGAATGTATTGGGAAGCCGGTGGGACCCAGCTTTTCTTCCAGAGTTGCTGCCACCCTCCTGTGGGCATGGGAAGGCTTGCCCACTTACAGGACTTCCTTCAGTTCCCACCACATACCTGGAAAGTTGGCATGGGCATTTTTATCTGATTGTACAGATAAGGTTCTTAGGACACTGGGAGTGTGATGGCCTAGTCTGGCTGCTCCCTGCACAGCAGGATGGAGCAGCAAATCAAGCTTGGCTTCTCTCTGGCCCAGAGGGTCCTCAGTCTTAGCCTCCAGGATTCCTTTTATCTTCTCTGCCACCTGCCTAGTAGCAGTCACCCAAAAGGGGTCCTGGCCCTTCTTTGCCTCTTAGGGTGTTTGCAAAAAGCTCCTTGCAAACTCTGGGCTCTATGGACCCCTGGAGGTAGATCCAGCAGAAACGCACCAGCTCAGCTCAGAAATCTCCCTAGAGTAGGGGTCACAGACAAAGAGCTTCGGGGACTTTCTGTCTTGCCCTTCTTGCCTAGAGACCAAGAATTCCCCAGCAGAGAGGAGCAGAGCCAGAGAGGAGACAAAACTATATTTTTTCCAAGCAATTACGTACCCCCCCACACACCCCTCCATTTTCCAAATTGTAAGTTCTTTTTACCTAAGCACTTTCAGTTAGAGGAGAAGAAATAGCTTTACCCATGGTGTAAAATATATACTTTCTAATGTAAATCAAGAAGCTATTAATACCATAATAAGAACACGGTAGTATATTAATTGATGGAAATTGTACAGTGGAATATTCATAATCAGCAGCAGTCTTTTCTCTGGAAAGAACAAAGGCTGAAGTTAGGGAGACAGTAATGGTATTGTTAGCAGGCTATTTCAATGATTTTTTCTGCGGAAGAGTAGAGAAAGGTGAAATTCCAACTGGGAATACGAGACCATGCAGATCTCGGCTCTGGGGTATTCGGCTCAGTGGAAACTGCCGAGCTTTGCTGTGCCTTATGATCCAATTGTTTTATTAGTGAAATCATTGCGTGTTTCATTTTGCCATAGCAATAGCAGAGTGTCTATCTAACAATAAATTAAAGAGTCAGGCAAACAATGGTTTTGTATTTGGGATACAATGAAATATCTTATTAAAATGCAGACTTCCTTACGTTCCTGAAATTAGAGTCTTATTTTAAAATAATTCCATTGGGCTTTAGACGCTGGTTTGAACAAGTCATTCGAACAGAATCCCTGTTTTGTCAGAGCAGGGAGGTCTGTGGACGTCGATTGTTTCTTCAGGGTGCTCCCGTTCACACTTTGTCCTCGGTCCTCTTCTGGATAGATCTTATTGGCTCAACAAGGAAGGACGGTGCTTGGGGGTGTCATCCCTCCGTGTGCAGAAGACAGTTGAGGTCTAAGCCAGATGTGGCCTCCCTGGCCTCTGGACTTTTCGGAGACATTCTGCTCTGATAACTGGCAGGACAGTCATGAACATTATAGCAAGTCATTGTTCCCTGGTGAGCACTTACCTGGGAGCCCTACGGGAAGTGGTTTCCTTGGTCCACTCGAGCACCCCCGGTGTGCCCCCTTAGCAGTAGGTTCTGTCATCAGGACCATTTCACAGCCAAGAAGACTGAGGCTTAGAGAAGTCGTGAGGTTTCCCCACATCACAGGCATGGCCGGTGTGAGGGGGCCTGATCTCTGCGGTCTGGGCTGCACTTTTGCCTTGCTGCTGCCGATTCATTTCCAGTCTCTTCTCATCTACCTGATTAGAGCCTCTGTGTTCTCAGATTCAATCAGATGCAATGCTCTCTGCCTCGCCAGGCCCCGCACAGGCCCTGAGGTGGTGAAGGTGTCAAGGTGGAGTGCTGAGTGCTGTCAGATTATTTTCTTGGGGTTTCTTCTCCAGTTGCAATTGTCTAAATCCCCCTCGAGGGCTGGGTCAGGGGCGTGTGCTTGCAGTGTGTACAACACCTCCCAACAGTCACTGGGGGACACAGACCACAAGAAGCTCAGAGTTTAAACTCGCATCACCAGCTGGTGACTGGGGACCCTGGGTGGCAGCTCAGGCCCGGCTGACCCTGTCCTGACCTGTATTATGGGGGACTATTCTACATGTCAGGAGAAACATCCAATGGGTGGGCACCACAAACCATGTGAATTAAAAATTTAAAAAAGTTGGGGCTGGGGACACAGCTCTGGGGTCAAGCCTTTTCCTGGCACACATGAGGCCCTGGGTTCAAGTTCTCAATACCACAATACAAAGTTTTTTGCACCCTGAGATGAAGTTGAAAGAGACCACTTTGTGGCTTATTTGTTTGGACCCAGTGGGGTTGGGATGGGGACAAACTACCCCCTGGGAGCTGTTCAATATGAGGGACCAGCAGGGCACTCCGTGGGAAAATAGAACCTGAAATTCTAAGACAGAACCATTCAGGTGTTCCTCATGTGCTCAAGTGTTGTGACATTTTGGACACCTGTCTTTATTTTCTCTGCCACACCAGTGCCTTCGTGTCCTCTGTCCTTGTCCTGCAACCCACAGGGACGCTCTCCTCCTGTAGATGTCATGTGTAAATGCCGCTCCTCATTTATTCAGCCACTGTGCCCGGGGCTCCTGTGGGCCACGCACAGAGCTGGGGGAAGGCACAGGGATGAGCTGAGAGAATGTCACCTGCCAAGCCCCAAAGCCCATCTCCACAAAATGTTCACCATTCTGGTGAAAAAAATGGGAAAAATGCAAAATAATGAGTTTTCCATAAACTATATTGTATCAATTTTCAAACTGTGTACTTTAGGATTAAGTCTTTACTTTTTCTTCATGTTGAACATAGTTTAATAATGAGAAAATCGTTTCTCCTCCTAGTCTCTCATCCTTCCCTCCCTCCCTCCCTTCCCTTCCTTCCTCCCTTCCTTTCTTTTCTTTTTGTTTAAATCTCTTTCTTTCTTCCTTCCTTTCTTTTTAAATATTCTCTCTGTTTTTCTCTTCTTTCTAAAGCCCTTAGTTGGTAAGATAAGAAGGTGACTGGTCTCCCTTCCGCCTGGTCCTGACTCTGAAGCTCTGGAACCTGGTGCGTTCCCATCCCCGGAGCTGGCCTCTTGATGACACGGGCTACTTGATTTTCTCTGGTTCTTTCAGATGTTAGTCTGGGCTCTCCAGCCTCCACTTCCTCTGTGTCCCTCAAGGTGTGTGGCACTCAGGCATGCTGTAGATAATCAATACTTGGTGACATGACTTCTTAGCTGCCCCCTCAAAACAAGTAAACCTGCAGGTGCAGGACACAAAGAAATGGCTCCTGCCCAGGGAGCTCTCACTTTTCCATTCTCAGTGAAAGAAGGTGAGGCCACCCCAGACAGCCACCGCCTTTCCTTTCTTTCCTGTGGGCCCTATATGAAGGACAGCTAGCTTTCTGGTTCCACCGTGGTAACCTAAGAGTCAAAGATATGCCTGGGGTTCAGATGCCTCCTGTTCCCCTCCTTTCAAACACAAGCTCATGAGCAACCACAGTTTTAAAATTCTGTGGTTTAGAGGCAGCACTACCCAGAATCACAGCTCTGCACTCAGACAGTCCTACCCTTTGCAGGGCTTGCAGCCGAAGCAGACATGCAACACTTTGCTTGTCACCAAAGCCACAGGAAGACTCTGTGATTCAAGGTGTGGAGGCCATTGGTGGTTAATTGGAACCCTCCTTCTGGTGGAGTTTGTTTTTGTATTTTGTTTCTAGCGCCCCTGTGGGGCCCCCTAACATACAAGTTCAGATGCCTGTTGCGGGGAAGTGTGCAGCTTGTGCAGTGAACCCGCAGCTCCTCTGCACCCGTTGTCAAGATGCACCCTAGTTAGGGAATGCTTTCTGCTAAGGGGGACATCCAACTAATTAAGGATATTGTTCAGGGTACACTTGGAATGTATGGAGGTCAAAGTGATAGTCCACAACCAACCATCAAAGTTTCTTTAGCAAAGTCCAAATTGGAGGCTGAGCTATTATTAAAACTTAAACAATATAATTAACAAAAAACAAATCATTCTTTTCCGCCCAAACTGGCTCTTTTATATAGTAGTCTCCTTAAAAACAAAACAAAACAAAATAAAACAAAACAAAACCGCAATGCAGTCATTTCAAAAGGTTAGTACATTTAAAATTTTATGTAGTTTGTTTTCATCATTTCTATTTTACTTTTATATAAAGGATGCTATTTACTATAAATATGTAAGGACAAATTAGTGGTGACTTTGAATTTGCTCTCTTTTGCCTTTTGGAAAACTTGGATGTGGGGCCATGTTTTTTCACGAGTTGATTATTCAAAAAAGAAAAAAAATAAAAGGTTGCTTGACATCACACTTCTGCTATGTCAGGGAATTTCTCTTACCCTTCCCATGAGCCCCATGGAACAAAAGCAAATCCTGTGACCTCTCGGTTTAAAGAGGCAAGAAATCCGCTAGCTTCTTGAAGGAACCAGGTGAAAGGAGGATGCAGAAATTAGCGACCCCAACTTGAGTCTGAATGGGTTGGAACAAATGTGAAGCAGCCTATTAGAAGGAGTGAAAGGGCATTTCCCTGGAATTGCAAGATTGTTTTTTTTTTTTTTGAATAGGGAATGTTATTGTCATTCAGAAAGCCCAGGGCTGTACTGAAAGCAGGCAGAAATCAATAGCCCACTTGTTGAGGGTAAGTGAATCAGCCCGCATTGAATGCAATGCACCTGAGTGCTAGACCTAGCAGGGCTCGCTGGGGGGAAAGGACAACTGGAAGGGTGCTCTCTTTCTGTGCCCAAAGAGGTGCCTGTCACTCATTAATGGTGTCTAGTGCTCATTTCCATGCAGGTCTAGTGAAAAACTGCCTTTCAGTTTTTATGTGTTTGCCCATGACCTGGCAAACTGAACAGAGGCCCCCACTTCTCAAAACCACCCAAATGGGGGTAAGAACAGTGATATGGGATTGCACAGAGGGACAGAAAGTTCCGGTTATCCACTAGTTAAAGCATAGAGTGATAATATGTAAAATAAGCAGTTACGGAAATATTTAATATCTTTTTGTAAATCAAATAACATTTTACATTTTTATAAAAATACATGAAACACAGTTATCAGAATAGTCCAGTGAGAATGTGAGATACCTTTGCAGCATTTACTGACCTTCTCTTTTGTTTCTGAGTCCAAGAAGAATTTTGAAGGCCGTGAGCTTGACCTTGCATATATCAGTGGCTTTGGAAAAGTGCTGTAAATGCTACGGGCCTTAATGTAGCCTGACCTTGCACCACAGCCCATCCCTGGCCTCCATGTGAATCCTAACCAGAGGACAGCCCACCAGCCCCCTTCCCAGGGTGTTGGCAGACCTGACAGGAACACCTGCTTTCTTTTTCTGTGGCTATCTACGTAAATGGCAATATAGGGCCCCTTTACAGAGAAATAGTGTGTTTGGGTCAAGGGAAGAGCATGCTGTGTCCAGAGATC
>NW_026000222.1:8079692-8177192 GCF_001458135.2 Marmota marmota marmota | reverse complement strand
CAGGGAGTCAGATTGTCTCAGAACTCAGTTTTTCAAATTTTAGGAAGTTGCCATGCTACCCAGTGTGTGTGCATCCTGAGGGGTGCGGCAAACCTGGGGCTCTTGGAGGACCGTTTTTTGTAAAGAAAATTTTATTGACAGACAGCACTGCCTGTTTGTTTACATAATGTCCACAGCTGCCTTTAGCTGCCTTGGCAGAGCTGAGGCCTCAGGCTGGAAACCGTGTGCCCAGGTGGTGGCGATTATTCACTCCGTGGCCCTCTACAGAAGGTCTGGCTGAACCGCGTACCTCGTAACACCCCTGGAGGCAGCACATTGCAGTTAATCACAGGAGGGTCTCTGCGTCACAGTGAATATTCACACACACCAGGAGGAGTAACCTGGGGTCAGCTCTAGCGAGTACCCAAAGGCTACTGGGAGGCCTCTCTGAGTTGAGAGCCTGGGCTTTCATAGGGTCCTTTCCAGCTCTGATGTCAAGGGCCGGTGGATACCTAGAGCCCAGGGAATAAGTGAAATGTGTGTTTTACGTACGTGTGTCCTGTTCTGTTATTAGCACCGTGCTTGTCAGATCTGCACCAGACCCTTGCTTTGAGCCAAGATTGATGGCCTTTGAGCTGGGGCCCAGGCACCCTGTCCTCTGGCTGGGTATAGATGGCAGGCCCACTGGGCCAGTGCAGAGTACCCTGTACACGTTGTCTGTCCTCTTGGGTGGGCTTCCAGATTGTTCTTGATGCTGACCTGGGAAACTGGCTCAACACCTGTCGATGCCACGCGCTGAGTTTTGTGGAAGCATCTGAGGGCAAAGGTGCGTGGCCCTTCGTAGTCTGGTTCCAGGGGCTCACCTTCCTTGATGCCAAGGCTCTTGAGGCAGGGCGTGTCCCCACAGCAGCACCTACATACACTCCAGAAATATATACCCAGTAGTCCTTTAAATGCATTCTTAGATTTTTCTTTACTGAAGCTCTTTGTGATGCTTAGTTTAATCAGTCAACACATATTTAATAATCCCTTGCTCTGAGCCAAGTATGACACACAGTTCCCGCCCCAATCTTGCTGGAAGATAAGGCTAATGCATTGGCAATTCAGAAACAGGGAGTGTATTCTGCGCCTGGGGACTCTGTGGGATTCTGTGTGTAAGATCATCTGTGCTAGCTTCCAATCTTAGTTAAATTTCAGTATCGGCATTTCCACCAAGTCTGCACCATCACAAGCTAAGCAGCAGTGTCGCAGAGCCATGGCACGGACTCCGTGCCCATAGGCACAGCCACTCTCCAAGATGCTTATGGGAGAGCTCAAGTTCCAGGCTCAGTCACAGACCCCAGATCTCTAGATCATGGCTACCTTTTCTTTCTTCTCCAAGTCCCAATAACCGGTAGGTGTCTCAGATATAGTTGTTGATAAAAAAGGAGGAAAGGAATTCAGCCTTAGAAAAGCAACATTGGGGTCTTCAAGGGGGTCATAGTTGTTAGCCTCCACCCCACCTTCAACTGGATTTCTGTACTTTATTCTCTGGACCAACAAAAGTATCAGTGAGACTAGTTATAAGGTCCTTGCTTAGCATCTGGATGGCCATCTTTAGTGACAGCTGCCATTTTAAGGAAAAAGATTTGCTTTCCCACCCAAGGGCCTTTCTGAGAAAGGCTCCCCACTCCCTCACACCAACCAACCTTTAACCGCCAGCATTTCTGATTCCTGAGCCTCCCCAAAGTCCCAGAACTAAAGCCTGTTTTGCCTCTTTCCCCTAGAGAGAGAGATGGCCTTTATTTGTCAGCTCTGTCAAATAAACTCTTGTGTGCATCTCTACCTGGTCTCTTTCATTTCTTGCTTACCCATGTCTCGTTCCTTGCTCTCCCTTCACTAGTCCTCTGCTTTCTGCGCTCTCTCTCTCTCTCTCTCTTCAAAAATTATATAAACAAGTCTGAAGTTTGTCTCAGTCTCTTACGGCTGATATAACAAAATGCCTTAGGTGGAGTGGCTTAAAAACAGCAGAAATTTATTTCTCACAGATCGGAGGCTGTCAAGACCAAAATCAAGCACCAGCGGAGTTGCTGCATGGTGAGGTCCACAGATGTCCTCTCTTGCCATTTCCTCACATGGTGGAAACAGCCAGTGAAGGAGCTCTCTGGAGCTTTCTCTGCAAGGGTGCTAAGTATATCCATGAATGTTCCACCCTCACGATCATTAGGTCCCTGTCCCAACCTTGGGGGTTGGGCTTTCAACATAGGAACTTGAGGGGGACACAGATATCCAGACCTTAGTAACGTTTCAATCTGCCCCCCTCCCCCTTTTAAGAAGGGAGTGGACATGATGGGGGAAGAGACAGAACGGGCCTTGATGATATGGACAGCCTGGTCAAACTATTTTAACATGTACACTGCCAGATAACATTCTGGCCATTTTGTTTAATTTTCCTCATCGATTGGTCAGTTCATTTTACAAAGCTGATCAGAGTTGCGGTTTTGCTGATTTGCCCAATGACCTCATGGAATCACATGCATACTCATGCATCACACCCTGTGCAGTGACTCTGAGTAAACACAGGGGGCGCGTGTGAGCAGCCATAGGAAGAGGCAACTTCCATTTTATCTATGTTCTGAGGGGAGTGGCGAGAATCCTTGAGGCCTGTCACCTGTCCCCAAGCTGGTTATGAGTCCCCCTGCCACGTTTTGTGTTCCCATGGCACTTTAGTCTCACATGGCTCACATCCCATCCCACCCAGTGGGCTCCACCATAGATCCCATTAGCACTGTGCTGCCTGAATCCCAGGAACTGGGTTGGTGTTTGTTTGGAAAGTGGAATGAAGCTGCCTCGCTATATTTTGACCTTTCTGTCAATCAAAATACTAATCTACCTTTGTACAGCACCTTTTCAAGTACATAGTGCTCATCTTTATAGCAACTATGAGTCAGAGAGGATTTTTAATTTTCACTTTATCATCATCATGTCAATAACATTAGAAATTAATATTTACTGAGCTTTGAGCTAGACATGGTGTCTAGTGCTTTGCTATCCAGTTAGATTTTCATGCTAATCCTTCGGGAGTATGACTGTCTGTTTTGCCCATGAGGGAAAGGATTCTTGGAGGTGTGTAATGACTTGCCCAAGAACACAGGGCTGAGCAAGGGTGGAGTCCCTGGTCTCAGCTCCCAAGCCCTTCTCCTAGGCCTTTCCCATCCTGAATGGTAAAGCGCGGTCCCCCGTCTCATAGTATATTGTTTGCTTAGTCCGCCATGACAAATACCACAGACTGTGTTGCTGAAACAACAGAAATGTATTTTCTCACAGTTCTGGAGCCTGGGAGTCCAAGACCAGGGTGTCCACAGCGCTGAGTGCTCCTGAGGCATCTCTCTGGCTTAAAAATGGCTGTCTTCCCCCTGGAACTTCACCGGGTCTTCCCTATCTTAATCTCCTTTGCTTATAAGGACATCACTCAAATTGGATTAATGTCCACCCTAGTGACCTTATTTTACATGAACCATCTCCTTCAAGGCTCTGTCTCCATAGAGTCACATTCTGCAGTACTGGGGGTGAAGGTTTGAACAGACAAAGTTTGGGGAACACAGATGAGCCCAAGAGACCTCTTCTCACAGAGAGCCAGCGTAGCCCCGGGAACATCTGTATGATTTGTGTGAGAGCCCCTCCACCTCCTCCCTGCCAAAGGTGGGCCTTGGAGGGAGAGAAGGAAGCTTGGGTCACAGCCCCAGGGCCTGCATTAGTCATGACCTAACACTGATAGACTTTTCCCTGGTCCCTTGGATGTGCCCAGCATGGCCCTTTTCCTAGTAAGAGGCTGGAGCTGGGAAAGGACACACCCCAGGGCAGCTGCCCAAGCAGAGCCTTCCCTGGTCTGGTTGATGGCAGGGAAGTGTCCCGCACCTCTGGATGAGTGTGTGCAAGCAGGAAGAGCACACCCTGCCCGAGACCCTCAGTGTATCTGAACACGCTGAGCTGGAGTAGCAGCTCCTGCCTAGGTCCCGGGAAAGCCTAGCGCCACACCCACTTTCTTGTGTCCCTTCTAATCTCAGTTTCTTGGTTCATTTTATGAATATAGAAACAGAGAGTTGATGGTTACAGCTAAGAAACAAACAAAATAACACCAGGGCAGAGTTGGGCACACAGCTGACCAGGGTAGCATACTTACTCGCTCACGATGAGAAGGCTAGGTGATGATAAAGGATATCGCAGCAGCTTTTGCTTTCTGAAGTGAGATCTGAGAGCCTGGCCTACCCAGGGAACCTCAGGCCATTTGAACTGGGCATGTAGGAGGGCTGTCTGTCCAGGCACTAGGAAGGACTGGCCCAGGGCTTTTTGCAGAGAACCTGCTGTCTGTCTGGGTGTGGAGTCTCTGGATGGTGCCACAGATCCACGAGAGCCTTATGGTTTTGCACGTTTCCTCCAGGAAGCCTAGTGCAGAATTTTCTGTATCAGCTGGAAGCAAACAGAGAGCTTGGGGATGTGTGAGACCCAAATTTGTCCCCAAAAGGGAGAAGGTAACTGTATCATTGGCAAAAATGCCTTTGTTAAATATCCTGCCCAGCCTGGACAGTGGGCAGAGGGATTGTTTCACATCTGTCCTCACCTGATCCTGGACCGGTATCCTCACAAGTTGGCATTTGGCACCACAATTTAATATTTATTAAATTTCCTGCACTTGTCCTGCACAAGAATATGTTTGGGATTTTTTTCCCCACCTTGGTGTTAGTGAAATGCATATTTGCATAGAAATAATCTGTAGGAGTCTCATTTTCAAGTATGTCACATTTATAAGTCTCATTACTGTAGGGACATATTTTTGGATATGGATGCCACCTCTATTTCTTTGATTTCTCTTGTCCAGGTTACCACACCTGCATTTATTTGATTGGGATTTGGTTTCTGAGCAATTTATTTAACCAAATTGTGTTTCTGGAGATTAAAACATCTCTCTGTATCTTATTTTTGATTCTTATTTTTTACTTCACAATTAAAAATAATCCTATCCAAATGTTGTTTGAAGCTTCCTGTTGAAGGGAAAATAGATGGCCTTTCTCCTCCTATCCCTTCTTCTACCCCACCCCGACCCCTGTAGTCCGCCATTTTTCTTTGATGATGCTGAGTTTTAATAGCAGAGTAGAGGCAAGACCCAGATGGCTTTAACTCACACCTGAAAAAAGCCCAGGTCTGTGGGACAGCACAGTTGATGACAGAATCTGGCGGCCAGGCTGGGTGGACTGTGGCTCACCTGGCCTATCATCCCGATTAGCTAGGCTTCCCGTGAACCAAAGTGACCAGCTTGTCTTCTCTCTCACCTCCCTTCTCTTACCTCCTGGAGGTCCCCCTTTCCCTCTCTCCCCACTGGCTGATCCTCTTTTTCCCTTGGATTTGCTTGTTCTTCTCGTCCAGCTGTGTCTTCCCCTCCACACCAGGCCTTCCACTTTTGTCTTACGTCTGATGACCTGGGACTTGGTTCTTACCGGCCAGCATCTAACTGCCACTCATCCCTTTGCTCCCATCTCTTGGCCAGCAATGCCCAGGTGAGTCCTGGCCCATCCTAGGCTTCCCAGGACAGCCAACCTGCAGGAGTCCAGTTGTCTGTGTGAAGCACACCTGCATTTATGACATGATACCTGGGCAACAGGTAATTCTAGCAAAACCTTGAAAAGACAGGACTGTTTGGATGAAGCACAGGATTCTATTTTTCTTTTCTCTCTCCTTTCCCCCATCCCGGGTTTCTAAACTTATGCTCTCAATTGAAGTAATGCACCCCTCCTAGGATAACAGCTTCTGTGGAGGTGAAGCCCTGGGTTTTCTTCCTCTCTCCGGCAGAGGGATCCCAAAGTGGCCCCCTGTGTGTCTGCACCCTGTGTGTTCCCCTGCCCTGGTGTGTGGGTGGGCCTGTCACTCACTCCCACCCAGAAGAGCATGGAAGCTATGAGGGACTGTCACTTCCTTATGAGGCTACATTCCCTGGCAGAGTGGAGGGATTCGGCAGGTATCATCAAGGTCGCAAATCCATTAGACTCCCAGTTCATGAGACAAGACATCAATCCTTGATAATGACAGAGTTCAGAGACTCTTTTGTCGCTGGCTGTGAAGGAGGGAGCTGCCCTGTGGTGAAAGGACCATGTGGCAAGGAAGTCCAGTTGGCTTCTGGGAAGTAGAGTGCCCCAAAGTAGCCAGGCAGGACACGGGAACTTCAGGCCACAAGGAAACAACCCTGCTGACCACCTCATGGGATGTCCCCAACCAGGCCTTGTAACCTCGTGGAAACAGGTTACAAGACAATGAATGTGTGTCAGCTTTTTTTGGGGGGGTGGGGGTGGGGGGAGAACTGGGAGTGAACCCAGTGGTACTCTACCTCTGAGCTGCAGCCCCAGCTCTTTTTGCGAAATTGCTGAGGCTGGCCTCGAATTTGTGATCCCCCTACCGCCCAAGTCACTGGGATTACAGGCATGTAATCTGAATGTGTGTTGTTTTAAGCCACTAAGTCTGTGGCCACCAGTTACATGAAATGAATGTAATGAAAATGAATACGCTTGGCATAATAAACAAATAAATACCACCTCTCACTGACATTTGGCTGTCAGCAAATTTTAAGTCACTCAACAGGCCTCAGATGATGGGCTCGTAAGAAAAGAGTGTGGGACAGATTCTTCTTACCCAGGGGATGCCTGAAATCACAGATAGCACCAAACCCCATATCGCCTGTGTCTCCCTACACAAACCTACCTGTGATAAATTGTAATCTAAAATTAGACATGATAAGAGATTAATAATAGCAACTAATAATAAAAATAGAACGATTATAATAATATGCTATAATAAAACTATCAGCATTACCGCTCTTGTGCTTTGGCGTCATTGTTAAGTAAAATAAGGGTTACTTGAACAAAAGCACTGTAGTAGCATGACAGTGGCTCTGGTGAATGAGATGGCTGCGAAGTGATTAGAGGGCAGGTAGCGTATACAGTGTGGACACACTGGAAAAAGGGATCACTCACATCCTGCATGAATCATGACAAAGCAGAATGGTGAGGAATGGCAAACGATTGAGAACATGAGACTTGTTTATTTCTGGAATTTTCCATTTAATATTTTCAGACCATGGTTGACCACAGGTATCTGAAAGGGCAAGAAGCAAAAATCTCATAAAAGGGGAGTACTTCTGTGTGTATTTTGTGAGAAATCCCTATTTTCTCATGATTTTCAAGAGGAAAATAATAGTCCTGAGCTTCTTATGGGCATTGCTGAGACACCTCTCCACCTATAGAGTCACATGCAGGCATGAGGTTGGCATTTTACTTTGAAGTTTCTGAAGTCTTGTTTTACTTACTAACTTATTTTTGAATCCTCCACGGCACCCCCCCACACCCTTCTTTCTTTTGAGCGTGGAACCATGTTCCTATTTGGAAGGCCCCGGGGCCCCAGCATTATGTACTGAAAGGCAGGAGTTTCTCGCCAGAAGACCTGGTGGGGCTGTGTGAAGCATCCTCGGCTCTCTCTGCTCACCCAACCTGAAATAATTGTCTGTGTGTTCCTTTTATTGTCACCTCTGAAACAAGATGAACCCACCGTCTGCTCGGGAACACATTAAGTTCTCTATCACATGAATACCGACTCATATCTTATTTCCCACTCGCAGTGAGAGAACCATTCAGCTCTCTCCCTTGCAGGACAATACCTCTAATAGCTTCGGGGTATTTCCTCTTTGGGGCTGTTTCTGTATAAACGGGCTAACCTCATAGCATGCTGCACCCATCGAACTTGGCAGAAATTCAGAAAATCACTCATTTCCATGGCAAGCTAGGTGCCAGGAAAGGGGGGCGGGGGACTCACTCTCAATGCAGAGAGTTTTCTGGAAGGTGTCCTTCATGAACGCAAGATGTCTGTCCTTTGGAATTTGCCAGCATCCTGACTGGAAGTTATTTATTGCAGAAAGACGCAACGACAAGAAGGTGCTGTTCGCCCTGCAGCTTCTGCCTGGAGTCCTGAGCCTCAGAGCAGGTGTCCTAGGGGCGCAGCTTTGATGGCTGGCATGGGTGCGAGGTGGTGTCCACCTGGAGGGCGTGCACGTGGCCCTGACCATTTCCCCTAAAGGGAAAACGCATCGTGGCCCCGCACAGCCCCATGACTGGCCCGCCAGTCCCTGGACAGAGTCCATCTTGGTGAGAGCTGTCCTCCATGGTGCCACCTCGATCATGGGTCCCCAGCTGCAGAAGCCTTGACTCCTGCTTCTGCGTTACTAGAGCATGCTCTGTCATGCAGTGGGGTCCTGTGCTTCGTGGGGTCCCCCTAAGCCTGGGTGACAGGGCCCCTCCCTGTCCAGCATTAGCTCCATCCCCACCACAGGGTCCACCACCTCCTGCTGTGGGACACTGCCTTGTTCTTTTGTTTCATTTCTCTTTTTTGTTTTGTCTTTCCTCCTCCTTTATGCCCCCCCCCCCCCGCCCCCGACATCGCAAAGTGCAGTGCGTTACCATGATTAGGGGGTCACTTTCCCTTTTTCTGTAAACCCCGCTGGACTGGTACATAGAGTAGGCGACTTCCCTCACCAAGTTTCGGGTCCTCCCAGGCCCTTCTTTTTTGGGATTTCTTTGCTACGGCACCTGTCCCAGGAGATGAACCCCAGAACCTTCCCGGACACACGGCCTGGGGTCCAGTCCCAAGCCAGGGAGAGGACGCTCAGCCGGGGAGAAGAGCTGGCTTATGCGCAGCCTCAGACCTGGATTGGGCAGCTGCCTGACCTAGTGCACAGCGGCTGCTCACGCACAGGAGGGTGGCCTCTCCTGTGTGCCTGTGATCATAGCCCAGGTGGCCAGCAAAAAGTCACCCGTGACAGCAAGTGTCCTGGTGAGCTCACAGAGAAAACAAGCACAAGGAGGTGGAGAGAACTGGACTCCCCAAAACAAAAAAGAATGCCTGGAGGTGTGGACACAGGGGAGAGAAGAGTGCTTGACCCCTTGACAGGTTCTAGAGGGAAATAGAATCGAGGCCGTTTCCTGGGGAAATTCTGAAAAAGAAAATGATGAAGTAAATGATTTTTGATATTAGAGAATACAAAGTGGGACCTGGTAACAGCATCATATGGCTTCTCCATTAGCCCATGATTCCTCTCTCTCTCTCTCTTTCCTTCTCTTTTATATTTTGGGGTTCTGGGGACCCCTCTCAGGACCTCCCACATCTTAGGCAAGCTCTCCACTGCTGAGCTGCCTCTCAGTCCCTATTTCATTTGTGAAAAGGTTTCTGGACAAATCTAAGGTGCCCGGGACACTGTGTGGTGGTTTCAGGTGCCTTGGGCTCTGCCAAGAGTGAGCAGCCTTAGGTGGCATCGATGACCTAAAATGTCCCTGTCCCAGGAGGCGGGCATATGGAGCTGGCGCTGGGCCAGCCATGCCCGAATCACGTTTTCTGTCCAGGGAATCGGTGCTCAAAGCACGGCTGACAAACTCGAGTGTGCCCTGGAGGGAGTGGCATCCATGACAAGGGCCAGGGCCAGGAAGGGCCTAAAGGAACTGCATACATTTAACCCACAGAAGACACAGGAGTATCAGGTGTGTCGAGTGGCTTGAGAGGACTCTCAGTGGCTCCTAGAGTGCAGAGGACCTTGCACACATTTGTTCCCCTTGCTGGGGACCCAAGAACAAAGCCCAGATGCTTCATCACCTTCTGCTGACACCCCTGGGGTGCCCTGGGCACAAGCTGTGGCTAAGGGCCTCCTGCTTTTCATACCCGAGGCCTCGCCCCTCCTTGGTCTTGGTGGCCCTAATGCCCCACAGGTTCTTTCTTCTCCGTCTCCTCGTGCATCCCGGCCCCAATCAGAAACCTCACTGTTTGCTTAAAACTGCAGAGCCCCCGGCCCCAGTGGCCATTCCCGTGCTCTTGGCCGAGGCTTTGGGAGCGCGTGGGCGCAGGGAGGCTATTTCTGTCCAGCTCCCGAGGGGATTCTGAGGCAGCTCTGAGCTGAGCTCACCCTCCCCGCAGGATGGCCGCCTCCTTGAGGATAAGACCCAGGTTTGCTCCTTTTCCCATGCGCCTCCCCATACAAGGATGATCACACCAAACACACACAGACATGCGTTGGGTGGATTTATTCCAGCCATCCTTTTTTTTTTTAATAGCTTTCTTTGTCTGGAACTTTGCAAAATAAACCCCGTAGCTGCCCCGTGCGTTGTGAGCAGCGTGCTAGAGAGGAATTCACTGTCGTAAACTGGGGGTTGATTTCTTGGCTTCGAGTGGGCTGTGAATGGAAGAGGGGAGACCCTTGGAAAAGGACTGTTGATGCTGGGAATCCCCTTCCAGCGGGTTCCCTGAGGGATTCAGAAGCTGGCTCTTGTGAATCTCCCATTAGCGACGGTCCCAGACCCTCTGCGCTGTGCATTTATCTTGCAAGGGGCATATTTAGGCGACGTTGCCGGTCCATTTTATCTGCAGAATTGCTTTCCATTCTGAGGACTTTTATATAAGTATTCCCTTGAACCTGTTCCAAAAAGTGGGTTTTTAACCCAATAGACCATAACTGCAGGGTTTTATCGTGCATACATATTTCAGAATGTGAATATAAGTAGATTTAGCAAAGTTAAAATAAAATTAAAACTTTTCAAAGGGCAGCACTGCTTGCTCTCCCATGTTGGCCTTCTCCCTTTGGGGTTCTGACGCCATTTAGAAGACTCTAAAACAGGAAGGCTTTTTCTCCTGGGTCTTTTTTTTTTTTTTTCTTTCCGCAGGGATGGGGATCAGAAAACACTGGTGAGGTCTGGCTCTCCCTTTGTCTCACCGCGGCAGCCGTGCTAGCTGTGCGGGATGACTCTAAGTCTGTGAGTCGGTGCCATATATAGCAGCAGAGTGGGGAAGACTTCCCACAGGCATCTTTGCCTCCCCTGTGCCTCTCTTCAAATCCCTTCTTCTGGCAGAAGCTGGAGTCATTTTTTCTAAAATAGAAATCTCATCTTGCCACCACCCTTCTTCACCACTCCCCACAGGGCCCCTTCACGGGCTTTTCTTATCCCATCTGATGAAACATCAAAAGTCTTGCCAGGCCCTGCAATTCCCCTGCCAGACTCTGTAGCCTTGCTTTCCCCCCCCCCCCCCCGCCACCCTTCCTGCCACAGGGCCTTTGCATAGTCATTATCCCTACCTTAAGTGGCCATCCCCTCCAGAGGATGAACTGGATCATCACTTTCTCAGGGTGGAGGAGAGATTCCTTGATCACCTGGACTCAGTCAACATTCCTTTTTCAAAAGCAGGCACTCCCTTCCCCTCCCTGCCTTCTTTTATCTCCACAGTGCTTGTTGTCCCTCACTTATGTATGTGTTTATGGTATTTCTCCTCCCTCTAGGCCTTCAACTTTATAAGGGCAGAGATTTTAGTCTATTTCATTGCTTAGCTATCACCAGGCCCACAGAGAGTCCTTAACAGTCAAATGAGTGGTGCACACCTGTAAGCCCAGTGAGGCAGGAGGAACACAAGTTCAAGGCTTGAAAACTTTGTGAGGCCCAAGCAACTTAGTGAGAATAAAAAATAAATAATAATGCTGAAGGTGTGGCTCAGTAATAGGGAACCCCTGGGTTCGACCCACAGCACCAAAAAAAAAAAAAAAAAAAGTGGAATGGATGGGTGACATCATGACATCTGTCCCTCACCAGGCTGCACCTTTCCCAAGGCCCAGCACTGTCCTCCTGTTTTGCTCACTGCTGATGTGTGGGAAAGACTTACCATGGCTGTTGCCCTCAGAAGGGCACTGGGTGGACATCTGGGAACTCGGATTTCCATAGAGGAAGATTGTCACCATTCCCAGACTGGTGATGGTAGCTCACTGTGCCTCAACTGTATAGCAGTGTGGCTGGTGCTAGGGAGCTGCCTGCCTTCCTGGAGGCCAGGGTTTAGGGACATGCTCGGCAGAGAAGCCTGTGTGACCATCCCCTGGGCGGGGATGAGCTTCCCTGGTGGATGACACTTTGAACAAGTTTCTGTGACTCATCGTGGGTTGGGGGTGGCGATGCAGTGGCCCAGGTGACCACACCTGGCGAGGACTGTGGGGAGCTCACATCTGGCTGCCTTAACACTTCCCCCTGAAACTTCCCCTCTCTGATTTCGCTCGGTGTCTACTGTGGTGAATATTAGCTACATGTAGGACCACATTCTGAGTCCTGAGACCCCAGGGAAATCCCCCAACCTGGGGTGGCCTTTTGGATGCTGGATGTTGTGTTCCCAGGTCCTGATTAGGACCAGACCTCAAGAAGACATCTACCATCAGCTGTATGAACTGAAGAGGCCATGCACGGACCTCGCTTTGAGCAGTAAACCAGGCCAGCCCGCGACTTCTGTCCACCTCCCTCACCCAGGGTTCTCCCCGGGTGGCCCCAAGGTCTGGCCACCCTCAGGCAGTCGCTGAGCGAGAACTGGATGCCAGAGAAGCAACTGCTCAAACAGTGTGGATGGCTCAGCAGGGCCACCCAACTGTGCCCAATGTGGGAAGTCAGCGCAGAAGGACGATCTGTCTCCTAGGGAGCTACGTTGGCAGTGTGTAAATGATCGTCCTTTATTCTGACATCGTGTCCCACAGGCGTGTTCAGAGCTAAACATCCTGATTTTATGAGATTGTGACCATTGGAAGAGGGGGACTTGCACTCTCCCTTCCTCCGCACATCTGTCTGCTTTGGGTTTCTACATCTGTCTGTTAGGAAATGACAAGGACAGGTCGTGGTGGGTGTCTGCTACAACTCCTCACTTGGGAAAATACAACAGAGTTGGCGACCTTCCCCTAGATCTCCTCTCCCTCTCCTCTTTCCCTTTCTTTCAGTCTTATTGGTCCATAAAGTCAGAAGCTGGAGACCCCATTGGCAAAAGCAGTCGCTTGGTCATAGAATCTGAGAATCTAGAGTGAGAAGGGCTGGTTGAACTCCACTTCCCCCATCAAGTCCTACTGGCAAAGGTCCTTCTTCTTTCCACGCTGTGTTCTTCTCTGTGCCATGGGGATTTTTTGGAGGGAGTGAGGGATGAGGAGGGGTCCCCTGCAGGAGGTAGCCTAGCACTTGATAGGCTGTGTCTGAGGATCAGGACTGTCACCGAGGTCTCCTGATACCGTATGTGTGGCTCCTTTCCTTGGATTTACTCTTCCTCGTGCTGCAGGGTGAAATAGGTTGAGGGCAGGAGGGGAGCCTTGGGAAGGCCGTGGGATGGCCCCTGGGCCCTCTGCATACCATGGAGAGGTCCCTCCTTCTACACTTGCTCACTTATCCATCTGACAAAACAAGTGTAAAGAACAGGAAGGACCGTGTCAGGGAGGGACCCCACACTTACCAGCCCATTCATAGCCGAGGAGAGGAAGGCTTGAGAGCACAGGGGTCACACTGCCCCTCAGGAACCCCATGAGGAATTCCCAAGGCTTCCTCATCCCCTCTCTGCCTCCTCCCCATCTCCAAGCCACAGAAAATGGCTCTGCAGCTCTCGAGACTTTCAAACAGAACCAGGAGTGCCACGCTCTGCTTTGGTCCTCCCAGTGTCCCCGGGACGCGCTGCCCCTCCAAGAGGGCTCTCGCCCTTTCACTGTGTGGTTTCTGATGAGAAGGCGGATAGGCCTCTGGCCTCTGCGTAGCCACTACAAAGTGCCCTGCTTTTCATAAACAGATGGCTGCAAGTCCTGCTGCTCAGGAAAGCCACCCGTGCGCCCGCTGTGAGCTTTCATGCTCTGCTGTGAAGTGGGAGTGGGGCTGGCAGGGCCCTCTTTCTTCTGCTTTATGTGTGATTCATAAAGAGCTGCTCGGGGGGACTCGCAGCGCCCTGAACCCTGCCCGGGCTCCCAAGCGCATCAAACAGAGGTTGGAACCCGTCTCCTTTTCTACTTGGATGTAGGTCACCTGGGTGAGCAGGGAAGGACCTTCCTGGGAGGTTTCGTTTCAGGTTTCTCGTGCCTGAGTACCATTCCAGCTGTGCCGTCCAAAGGGCCACGTGTCCTTTTGGTAGTCTGACTCTCTGAAGGAACCAAGAAGGCGACCCCAGACCAGGAGGCAGTCAGCCCCAGGGACTGGACACTGCGTTTCCTCACGCCATCGAACGCTCCTGAGCACTACACAACCATACTCGTCTGCACCAAAGACCTTCCTGCATTTGGAGGAAAGTTTTCTTCTAGTAGAGATTCACTTGTTTGAGTCTTTGCAGTCTTTACTTTAAAATGTGAGTGTACTGGGGAACTGGAACACCATAAAGAGCTGTCAACTAAGAGCTGACAGTTTGGTAGCGTAGGACAAGCATCTTGTTACAAATGGATATCGAAATACCCGAGTTTGAAAATGACACGCCTCTGCTCATATTTTTAAGTCGTCTTCATAATATCTTACAAGTGAAGGCGTAGAAAGCTCTAGGGACGGAATTGGATTGGGTTTCGCACATTTCCATCATCCAGAGGCAGCAAGGCTGAGGCCTGTGGTCGGGGCTGAGCCAGCCTGTGCGCACACATGTGGGTGGGCTGGGAATGCTGCATTTTTAATGAGGAGGAGGAACAAGAAGCCAGATCAGAGGGGCCTGTGAAGGTGCCCATTCATGTAACCCTTCTGTGCCATCCGTCTCAGTCCAGGATTCCACTGGAGGGTATGCGGGAGGCGGACACATCTCTGTGGCACCTGCCCACACACACAGATGGGGACCTTGCCCAGGGTTGCTGATTGCAAGTCGGATTTCAAACCTAAGTGTGTCTGTGGCCAGAACAGCTGCTTTGCTGCTTGGCACCTGTGGTCCAGCGTGGCCTGGTGCCGGGTTTATGGGGTCGCTCTGGGCTACCAGGAGTGGATGTGGGAAGCCCCTTCAGTACTCAGCCTGTTGGATGGATGCCTGTCCCTTTGACCCATCATTGCCCAGGCAGGCTGAGGAAGGGCGACAAGTGGCCTTTGGTAGGTCCTGATCAGGAGACCTCTGCGGCAGCTCCTCTGGGAGCAAGGCAGGAGCTCTTGTGATATGTCCTTGACACCACGCAAGGAAAGCCGCCCTCCCTCCGGGGAGCAGGGTCAACGTGGGAGTCCGCAGACGGAGAGGCCACACCTGGGTGCCTTTGCCAGCTGGGTTGCTTATTTTCTGTGGACCCAGGACCTTTCTGGTGACCTTCTCCTTTCTTTTTTCCTCCCCCTCTTTTTTTTATGGGCACATTATAATTACACCCCATAGTGGTATTTGCTATGTTTGTGCCTGTGTGTGACCTGACAGTGTAATTTGTCAATGTGGCTCCCCAGCACCTCCCTGTCCCTCTGTCCGTCTCTTTCCTCTCTCCCTTGGTGTCCTTCTGTGTCCACACAGACACCCAGCCTTTCTCTGCCTTGGTGTCTCTATCTACAAAATGAGGATACTGACGGTGTCTTCCTTGGGGACACCATGGGAGGGCAAAGGGCAGAAATGCCCACCCAGCTTCTCCTGGGACGGCGCCCATAGGGTGAGGGCTCAGATCTCGGCACCACCAGTGTCACCCCATGACTGAGATCTTTCTTGTCCTCCTCCTCACCACAAAAAGCCCCGCATGGCAGTTTGCCCTTGCCCTGGGCGCCCCTGTGGAAGGCGTCCTCCACTCACACGTTGGCCTTCCTGTGCAATCTTCATCGGTGGCCACTGCAGGGGACAAAGATGCTTCGGAAATCAGGTCACAGAGGAAAATGCCTCGTATTGTACAGAACCAAGAGGTGGCCCTGGCCTAATTGTGTTGAGAATGTAATTCCGTAACTCATTCTGCCAAGGCGGAGGTGGATGGGCGCTTCCTGTCCTGGCACCACGCATTGCCCGTGTTTTCCTAGGAGACACATCTGCACTGCAGTAGCCATTAAAGTGCTTTGGACAGGCCCTTGCCAGGAAGAGTGTGGGACTCCCGTTAATGAAAGGTGGTACATTAAAATGGAACCGTGTTGTTATTGATGGGGACGAGGCATGCTCCAGACCAGACGAATACTCTAACGACATGTAAGGCAAGGGAGGGAGCTAAGGGCTCCTGAATGCCTACTGTGTGTCCATGGCTCTTCAGGACACCTTGGGGACATCACTGTAGAACACCTCATGCAATAAAGCAAGTCTGGCCTCTCTGATATATTAATATATTTAATCATCGGTGTTAAAGAAGATTACAACAGAGGCACCCGGTGGATTGGGGAATAGTTGCTGCAGATGAGAAGCTCTTTGGAGTAAACTGATACTGACTTAATGAGGTTTTGCTGTGTGTTGTTATTTTCTCCTCCTGATGGAAAGTGCAGTGGCCGCCCTCCCCACCCACCACGCTTGGTCCTTTGCCTTCCTAGTAATGATCCCCTTTCCTCCTGCTCCGTGGGAACTTTAGTAACCAATGGATGGATTTCTTTTCTTTGTAGCTTCTGGAATTCTAAGAGGGTCACTGAACAGTAACCACTCAGTTACAGAAGTGTGAAAACAAAACCTTGTCCAGGAGAGTGAACCTGGAGGGGTCTCCCCACCACTCCAGAGTTGTGCCTTTGTTTCTGGAAGAACAACAAGAAGCAGTTGACCTGGCCCCCATTTAACCTGGCTGCTTCCTCCTGGTGCCAGCCTTAACCCAACCATTTGAAGGATTCATAAGACCAATCCAAGGGCCTGGTGTTGGAAAAATTTCTTACCCGGCCATAGAGGCTTGTGGGGTTTGGATGTGCCCAGTTCTTTGTGCCCAGTTCTAGATGGAGGCACGGACCTGTCTGAGTCAGGCTGGTGGTCCTGGCTGTCCAGCCCCTGCCCATCTGAGCGCATCCAGAAACTCCTACTAATAAAAAATCAGCAGTACACATTGAATGCCCATCCTGTCTCCTAGGTCTTCTCGCCGGTCCTCCTGGTCTCTGTGTGATGGTCTGTGCCTGCCCCCACATTGTGGATGAGGCTTTAAAGGTGCCTATGACTGGTCTACTGCCATATTGCTTTTTGGGGTCTACCTGATATTTAAAATCAGATCTGTCTGGAACTTTCTACCACCTAACCCTCCCTTAGTCCATGATACGTCCTCAGAGCAAAGAAAAAAAATGGCTGGAGAGATTGTTCTTCTGAAGGTTCCTTGATGAGTGGCATAGAGCTCAGCCTGCAGCAGTGGGTGCTCGGGCCCTTCTGTCTGGAAATACATTGAAAGACCCTTGTCGGGGGCATCAGAATGGAGCCATAGGTGGGGCCTGTGGCCTGGGAGATGTTCTTCCTGCTGAGGGCCTGCTGTGATGTGTGTGTCCCCACCTTCCCACCTTGGGAGCTTACAGGGGACCATGTAGCTGGTATCAGCATTAGTGACCTGGTCCCCAAGTGGAAGATTGGTTTCCTTGCAGGCCTTCCTTTCTGAGAGGGGAAGGGTTACCTGCCCAGTTCCACCAGGTGGCCGGGGAATCTCTTGCCACCTTGTACCACACCTTGCACGCACACGGCGTTTGGTTCTTGTTATGGTTGAGATACAAGTTGTCCTCCAGAAGCCACGTGTTAGACTGTGCAAGAAAGTTTAGAAGTAAGTGATCCTGAAAGAACAGCCTTAACCTAATCAGTACATTTTTCTGCCAAATGGATTAACTGGGTAGTGCCTGAGGCGGCAAGGGGTGACTGGAGGAGGTGGGTCTCTGGGGGTGTGCTTTTGGGGCGTATGTTTTGTCCCTGGTGAGCAGAGCCCTCCATCTGCTTCTTGTCCTGAGCTGCTTTCCTCTCCTGCCATGATGTTCTGCCTCCCGTTGGGCCAAGGGCAGTGAAGCCAGCTGTCTAGCTTTGAGCCCTCTGAAGCTCTGAACCTTTCCTCTTCTACAATTGTTCCTGTCAGGTCCTTGGTCCCAGCAATCCCTCCCTGGCCACTGCTTGCTCTATGCGCTCCTCCCCTAGGGCCCTCTTTCCCCTCTCCCATGGAAGCTTTCTATTTTCTTAGAATAATGCCCTGCCCTTCCAGGCACTACCCTGAGCACAGTGTCACGTGTCCACTGATGGCCCAGGGAGGTGCTGTCACTGTTCCCATTTTACACATCAGCCCACCTGGGTCTTGGCAGGGTACAACGACCTGCCATGTTTCCTAGATGTTGGACAGTCAGGACCAGACACAGGAGGCAGCCCGGGAGTCTGAGGCCAAGGGCTTCTGAGTCCCAGGGCAGAGAGCTTCTGACCCCAGCGGTGCACCAGAGACGTCCTGTTCCTCACGCCCCACTTTCTCTCTGGGTTGGGAGTAGATATTGTCTTTTCTAGGAATTCTCAGTAAAGTCAGAAATAATTAGGAGATTTCACAATTGTAGCTCCTGTGAAGATTCAGGGATATATATATTTTTTCTTTTTCCATATCCAAACTTTAGTCCTAAGCATGTATAGAAAAGAGCTTTGAAGAAAGCTAGAGTGATATAAGTTTAAGTCCCCAGGAGAATCTGTTCCTGGCTGGGCCAGCCTGCTTCCCTTTAAAACCTCCCAGCACTCTGGAAAGGGATGGGTACAAAACCCACCTCAGAAGTTGAAGAACTCAGGTTGAAGGACCAGTATGGGTCATTGTTGTTCTTTTAGGCACAGCAAAATAGGATCAGAGTAGAAACTCGTAACTGAGAGCCCATTCAGGTTGGGTCCTGCAGGTGCCCAAGCCCAGCAAGCCTGTGGGTCAGGGAGCCGCAGGCAGACAAGTAATACCAGCTGGCCTTCCAAGAGGACAGGCGCTGGCTCAGCCTTCCTATACAGTATCCCCTGGGAACCCCACAGCCTGTGGGGTCAGAACCACCCTCCTGTTTTGTAACAGCCAAAGTGCACAGGAAGCGGGAAGCCAAGATCACACAGCTGGTCCAATACTGAACTGGGAATCCCTGGGCTGTTCCAGAGGACCCAGTGTGGGGCAGGGTGGGGAGAAGGCCCCCGGCCCCGGGGGTTCTCTGTGACTGGTCTGTGTGAGGGTGCAACTCCTGTGTCAGCAATCCTAAAACAACTCGGGGACATTTGGGGTCCCAGTCATTTTTCCTCTTGATTTTGACATAGTACTAGGGCAGTTCCATTGCCAGCCCCTGCTGGATGGGACAGTGACAGGCTAAGCTGGCAGGCAAAGCTGGCTCATTTGCATTTACACAAGGGACTCAAAGCAAAAATAAAAGGTATTAAGGATTCTAGGGAGTCAGACGGAGAGCATCTCTTGAGGTCGCAAGTGTGCTTCTCAGGTAATAGGTGTGTGTTTTCAGTGCCTTTGTTGATTTTTAACAAATTTATTAATGCTATTGAAGGAATATTTCACTTCAAAGTCCAGATTTCTTATTTCCATTGAAATTTGGGAGGCCCCATAGTCAGCCTTTTGGGGCTAGGAGGCCTCGGCTGGGGTCTCCCATTAGAAGGAGCATGGTCCAGCTCACTTGTTTCTGTCCCTGATGTGATGCCTAGCACCAGGCCCTTCCAGAGTCCAGTGCCTGTCATGGGTCGAAGAGGAACTTTGGGTCTGAAATCACCACCAGCTGCAGAACCTCTCCCAGCCGAGCACTAGTTTTCCTCACCTGTGAATGAAAGCCCAAGGGGGCCAGAGGGGTGACCCATGCTACCACCTCGAAGTTCCTCCTACAGGTGCTCAGAAGACGACAGTAGGTTCTGCTCAGTCATTACCTCCCCTTCCTTCAGGGTTCAAAGCTTGAAAACCATGAGCCCAGACAAGAGTTGGGAGGGAGCGGGAGGCGGGCAGAAGGTGCTTGGGAAGCAGGTGGCTTCTCCAAGACCCACCTTTCCCCTTGGATTCCAGGATGACCCTCAGCAAGAACAAAGCCTTCCACACTGTGTTTGTTTTTTCAGGTCTGAGTTTCTCCCAGGAGATTTTTCTCAAGGAAAAGGCAGAGAAGCCCCCAAACCAAGCCGGAATTGAATGCAAATATGACAATAGGAGTCATCCCAGACGGAAAAAAAAAAAAAAAAGGCTCCTTTTTAATTAGAAGCCTGGAAGGACATACCCTTTAATTGCTGTGCTTGTAGTGTCAGGCCTATCAATATCGGAGCCTCCTTCATTAATAAATTGGCAAGTCAGAAAGCGAGGGCGAGGGAACCCCTCCCTCCAGCCCCTCTCCCACCCCAAGCTCTACTTAATCAAAGGCAGACTCAATCAAACGGGAAAAGAACATGTAAATCAGCCGCATTCATTCTGTGGCCAGAAATAGGCAGAGGGAAGGGAACATGAAAGGAGACTTCATCCCCCTGCCTGCCCGCCCGGCTCTGTGAACCCCAGCAAGAGGCAGTTAAACAGCCCCTCCGATTGCCAGCGACTCCGGGAATGCCTAGGTTTATGTATGGATTAACACCGTGATAGACCCTGAGTAGCAAAAGAAGAAGACTAATTACCTGACAGAGCTCCCCTCCACTCGCCTGGGTCATTGAAATTAATTTCTGCTTTCAGGCTTGGCAGAAAGCAGCTGCAGAATTTCAGTTCAATACTCAAATTAACGGGGAGCCGAAATTA
Organism: Marmota marmota marmota; assembly: GCF_001458135.2. Classification (NCBI taxonomy): domain Eukaryota; kingdom Metazoa; phylum Chordata; class Mammalia; order Rodentia; family Sciuridae; genus Marmota; species Marmota marmota. Next base: position 8,156,827 of record NW_026000222.1, on the reverse strand, counting down.
TTTCTCTGCACAGGCGGCATTAGAGGAGTGGGTTACCAAATAGATCTTGATGGCAGACACCAAAGAAAGGATTATTCCTCCCTTTTCATCAAGTGCCTGGAGTCCTTGGGAAGCGCAAAGGGAGGGGGAAGTAGAAAAACAACCACCAGTTTATTGGAGAGTTAACACTTAAATGCTTTACTAAATCGGGCGTGACATCCCGTGACATCCCCATGGAAGAGCTCTCCTGCCCCCCAAACAATTGACAATTTCTTTCCATTTAACAAAAAAATAAATTTTTAAAATAAGCTAAAGAATGATGATCTATCTATCCATCCATTTGGATCAATCTATATGTAATGGATATGTATATATAAAGGTATATAGAGATAGATAAGTATTTATATAATTGGATTTCTAAATCAAAAGGTAATTTGCGAGTGTCTATTTTACATCCTGTGTTGGGAGGAAGGTATTGGCCTAGGTCAAGGTTAAGGGAATGGGGAGAGGGAGGTAGAGAGGAGGTATGGGGCAGGGGATAGGGGTCAGAAACCCAGGAGTGCCTGGAGTCCTTGGGAAGCGCAAAGGGAGGGGGAAGTAGAAAAACAACCACCAGTTTATTGGAGAGTTACTTCCGTCCCCAAGGTCACCTCTCCGACCCTTCATGTTGACTTTATTTTCTTGCTCACGTCCCTCTCATTGCTTCCTCCTCTCGGGCTCCCTGATGTCATGTCTGCCTCGGTGGAGTCCCATCAGCTTGCTGAGCGCCACGTTCGCACACCAGGTCAAATCCCGTGCCGCCCAGGCCCACTGTTCTCGTGTGAGTTGTTTCTGTGATTCTGTTGCATCAGGACCCACCTGATGGTGGAGGTGCACAGCCAAGCTAAGTCCCCGTGTTCTTGCTATGGGTTTCTGCCAGCTAGACAGCTCTGGGATGGCGGGAGTTCCCACCTTAACCACTGTTCCTTTTGCTTCTGTAGAGGCTCTGGGGCCACACTAAGATGCACCACGGGGGACCCCTGGGCATGAGGCACCCTCATCACAGATGCAAGAAAGTCATCTTTTCCTAACTCTACCCAGTCCTCAGCATCAGAAAATAGTTTAATAATCCACCAAACGATGGAATTCTACTGTCTGAGTTCAACTATGTCACTCATCCTATTTGATGTAAAACCCCTAGGATTATGGCTTTTACTATTGAGCATCCCTAATCCCAAGCTCCAAAATCTGAACTGCTCTGAAATCTGGAAACTTTCGGGGTGAAAACATGATGCTACCTCTGAAACATAAATGAATTTCATGTTTACAACTGGGTTCCCTCCCCAGGGCATCTCGTGTGCCAAGCATACTCATCTAACAAAGCAAAATCAACCTTGACAAGTTTTTGTAAGTAATGAAACTGAGGTTTGAAAAGATCTGTGACCAGCCAAAAAAACAAAACAAAAAAAAAACCAACAACCCAGCGCTAGTTGGGGTGCTGCGGGGACTTGAACCCCTGTCTCTGTGCTTCTGTGAAGTACGCTGCCGAGTCGCCCACGAGTAGCAATTAGGCCCCTTCCAACATGTCCAGCCTAAAACCTGTGACCTCGAGGCAAATGACTCCCACATCTCATTACCACTCCCCTGAGCCACCCAGTCCCCAGTAGGATGGGAGGTTAATCAGCCGCGTACCGGATCTGCTTATGAGGCTGTTTCATGTACGATTTTTATATCTTGGCTCCTAATAATGGTCCCATTATAAATGATTGTCTCACTGTGATATACTGGTTCCTTTCCTTCTAGGAACTGATTTAAAAGGAAGCCCTGGACTTCTTGTGCCTGTAGAGTTTATTCATACTGCTCTTTGCTTGCTCAGCAGCCCAAGTTATAACGGGGGACAGCCCCCCTCCAAAAAAAATATTTTCTTCTCAGCATGAGGCAGTTGCCATAATTAGTCACCTCCAGTTCACTTGATGTCTTGGTAATGCCTCATTAAAAAAAAAAAAATTGTTGTTCCTCCCTACCCCAAGCTGCTGATCAGATGTGGGGTGCTGCTGGACATGGTCACCCCAGAGTGTGTCAGCTTCTTCCTCTTGCAAACAAACATTTCAGTTATTTCTGAACTCAGTTCAGAAAGAAGGTCATGGTGGACACCAAGCTTCAGGGTGTATGTATGTTTTTAAACCAAAAACCTGGCCCATTTATCCAGCGATGATTTATCTAATGCCATTATAGGTCAGACCTGAGAACATACTGCTCGATCCACAGGACAGAGTATATGAGATGAAGGCAGACCTGGAAAACCTGGAATGCATATTAGGACCATGGATAGGCATTCCTGAGGGAAATTGTAATTTGTGGAAATCTTCAGTCTAGTTATTATTAATACATGGGTGAACTTTGGTTCTCTTCCTAGAGAAGAGAAAGTTTAAAATCAAGGAAATCATGAAAAGAGTGCTTTGTTTTCTCACTAGTTGGGTTGCATGGAAAAAAGCTCTTTAAATTCTTCTTCTAATCTTAAGCGACGTACGCTCCAGTCACAATGATGCACTTACTGTTCTTAGCACACGTCTGTCTGAACCCTCGCACAGGGTCTCCAGAGGCAGGCAGGTCATCTCTCTGCCCTGGTTTGGCTACCTGCTCCTCATCCTGCCTCTTCAAAGAGGCCAATCCTGGCTGCATTTGTTTCCCGCTGTGTTAGTTTCCATTTGCTGCAGTAACAAATGACTCCAAGTAGGTGGCTGAAACAGCGTGAATGTATTCTCATGTGATTCTGGAGATGAGAAGTCCAAAATGGATCTCACTGGGTTGGAATCACTCAGTTGTATGAGCCGGGCTCCTTGTGGAGGCTCTACAAGACAATGTGTTTCTCTAACTTTTCCAGTATCCTAAGGTCACCTGTATTCCTTGGCCCATGTCCCTCTACTCCCATCTCTAAAGAAGCATCTTCGAATTCTTCTCTGACTGCCCTCCTCCTCTTCTCTGTCTTTTTAGTACTGCTGTGATTGCACTGGCTGTCCTCTCCAGTCAGCATAATCTGCCCACGTCTTGAACGTCAGCTTACTGTGCTCTGCACTGTCCCCTTGGCCATGGGAAGCAGCACAGTCACAGGTCTGAGGACTGGAACATTCTACCTCCCTCCGTGTCTTCCCCAAGGACAGTGAAGGCCCTTGGCTCTCCACCACAGCCCTTCTTTCACCTGGTGATGCTCGTCACAACTTACATATTTTAAATTTTGCTTTTTTGATTTATTTGATTTTGCCGGCTTCTAGAACTAGAGCACAAGTTCTCTGAAGGCAGAATCTCCTTCTCTTTATCTTCTTTCAATCAAAATTAACTCAGCTGTAGCAGTCAGGCTGTCTTGATGGTGAGAGAAACCTTGCTCAGCTGAAGCAAGAAAGGGGTGGGCAGGGTGAGCAGTGGGCATTCTCACCTAAGAGAAGAGTCTAGGGATGTGAGTCAGGCTCTGCTGGACCCAGGCAAGCACAAGAGGCTGTCAGAATGGACCCCTTCCCTTTGCTGACCGAGGAATTTCTTGAGGGTGGTGAAGCCATGACACTCCTGAGTCATAACCTGGGTGGCCTTGACTGGTCGAGATACGTGCATCCTTGATTCATCCTTAGGAAATGATTGGAGCAGTATAAGTCACCAGCCACCATGAAACTCCAAACCCACGGATGAGGACTGTGGGAAGGAAATCAGAATGCTTTACCAGGAGGGGATGGACGATGGCCAGACCCCAGGGACAGATGAGGAGCACCTGCATCAGGCAGTCTTGCAAACCTTCCCCACCTCGGAGGCCAGCTGGTTCCTCTGGTTGCTTGTCTTTCTACAGGTCAGTGCACGGGTCACCACATGGTTAGACCAGAGCGCCCCCTGGGCAGCACAAGATGCAGTCCTTTGCCAGGCACGGTTGGTTCTATTAGGGAATATTTCTATTCCTTTTGGACATCCACACTGTGTCAACCACCGTGCCTAGCCCGATCTCCAGTGTATCCAGCCTTCACTGCCATTGTCCTGTGAGGATGGGCATATCCCATTGTGTAAAATAACAGTGACTCTTTCCTGAGTGCATCCCAAGTGTTAGATGTCACTTGTCACATCAGAACACTTGCTGTCACCTCCCTTACTCCTCACAGTCAACTAAGGTTTAAGCCCAGGCCTATCTGGACCCCAAACAGAAAATTTTAAAAATAAACCAGAATGCTGCCTAAGGCCTGTTACACAGAACAGCATATTTCTGATTTCTGGGGTTGCAGCGTTTTCCCCTCCAACTCTGAAGAGCTAAAGTTTTCCATTGTCTTTTGCTAAAAATGTGACGTTCGTAATCACTTTGGCAGAATTTCATGTGAACGGTGAGCTTTCCCCTTCCCTTGGCTCTGGCTTGGTCTTCTCTGCCATTCGGCTGGCTCCTGCTACCTTCCTACCCTCTTCTACCTCACTCATATTCACCCAGAACAGGTGTGTTGCCACCTCAGAGAAGAGGAAGCCCGAGAGCAAATCAGTCAGGCAGGAATTTGGTTGAAAGGTGACTGAATAATTTCCACCTCCCAGGAGTTCTAGGAATAACGGCTGTCTCTACAGGGTATCAAAGCCCCACTTTCCTCTCGAATTCATGCATATTCCCATACAGGGGTTTATGGTGGTGGGCCCAAGGCTGTGGGGCCTTCTGGAATGATGCGCTTGTAAGGAAGCCTGCTGTGTGGTCAGCTCCCCTAAAGTCTTTGCCAGGGGGAAAAATTTCTCTCACAGTCCTTTGTGTGGGCAGCTCTGGGGTAAACAGGTCACAGTCACTAGATAATCTTGCTAGTAAGAGGTGAAATGCACAGATGGACAAGGGCCATGCCATGTTCAAACAGAACTCTGACCAGATTCTCCAAAGCAGCCAACCCCGGAAGCCAGACCAGACCACAGCCTGTGCAGTAGGCAACCTGGAACTGTCTGGATTTGGACAGTAACAGACTTCTCTCATTCTGTCCCCACTTCCAAGTCAGGACCAACCAAAGAAAGCCACAGGTGCTTCCTGAACTGATCTGCAGGGTGCCTGCCCCCGCTCCTCACTCCCATGGTGTCCAGCTGGGGTGCGCCTGAAGTCTTTTTTCTCTCTCAAGCTTGCCCCTCCCCTTAAGACCGCTCAGTCCCTCCAAACACAGGTGGTGGCAGCTGAGTAGCTGGCTTCAGCAATAAGTGGCCCTTATTATTCTTGTTGGGGTGGCCTTGGCTTATGTCTACAGGACCTTTGCACTCGGTCCCTGTCCCCACGAGATCTTGTGATCTTGTGATTTAATTATTTTAGGTATTGAGTGTCCCCAGTGTCCAGGTTGGGTTCACTCATCATCTCATGTGAGCCTTAGGAAAACTCACAAATATGCTCACTGCCGGCATCTCACAGGTCTGGTTAATGGATACACAGAAGAATAAACTGACCTGGGCGTCCCATGCGATAAGCCTCAGCAGAGCCAGATCCAAACTCACATCTGTGGTGAGTCTGAAACCCTGGCCACCGTTTTGACCCACCCCACTTACCTGTCGTTTGATTATAATTTATGTGTATATCCTTCACAGCAAGTAGCACTGGCTAAAATGTCTGAGAAGGAGGGAAACAGGGGAGAGGGAGAAGAATAGGAAGAATAAATGCAGATTGAGAAAAAGGAATCCTTTTAAGTAAGTTCCATAAAGAGATCTCATTCTTTTTTAAATTACTATATACAGTGGCCCTGGTGTTTCAGGACATGGTTTGAAGTTGAAGAAGTGCATGTTATCTGCATAGCACTCTGTTTTTCCGGAAGAGCCCGTAGTTAGTTCTGTAAAATACAGGTCATTTCTCCCTTGAGTTTCATAAACTGGAGACGCCACCCACTGTCCACATAGAAGCAGGCCTGGTTTTGTCCCTTGTGTTAAGTTGGTGTTCTGGTGACCTCCCTCCCTCTACTGTCCACCATGATGCCAACCTGTCTCTCAGAAGTTTGATGTTTTCCTTGCGACTCACCCCAAATCTAGGGGCTCAGCTGTGTGACTCCAGGACACTCGTGTGCGAATGCATTTTTCATGTATAGGTTGTTCACTGTGGTCTTTGGGATTGTGTAATTAGCATATGTTGTCATAGTGATGTATTTATTATAATGGAGGTGTTCTCAGGAAACCAGATTTAATAGTTTTAAATCAGAGGCCAACATGGGCTTTTAGGAATCCCATTCACAGTAAATTTCATGCATGGTGAAAGGTTATAGAATGGGTTTCTATGGCATGTCTCCCCTGTCCCACAAATCTCAGCTGGCCTCCGCTCCCCGGTTTTGCAAGCCGGCCATCTTGATGTAGACAGAAAACTTCAGAGTTTATTTTAACACCAACATGGCACATCTTCCACTGAAAACGGAATGGGAGAACCAGGCTTGGCTGTGGGGTTTATGTACTAAATCCTCATAACAATACGATTGTCCTTAATGAAAGGTCTCCTAAGCCTTGGTCTTGGATTCTGGCTTTTCTTATCCTCAGTTGATAGCCCCTTGACTGCCAAAGACATTGCCCATCTGTTCAGCTCTTACATTCATGAGGTCGTTGGACCCCCCAACCTAAGCCCAGGTCCCTGGCATCCGTCAGTTGGTATCAGGAACATGTAGTGGTTTCTTACATTATAAGCACTAGAGTAAAACTGGTGTATACCATCTTTACTTAAACTGCTCTGTTTCATGTGGTGCATCCCCAGCATGCTTAAACAGGAAAGGCAGGGAGAGAGAGAGAGGAGAGAGAGCAAGTGCCAGCAAGCTCCAGGGTAGGTGCAGAAGGCTGTGGTTCCTTTGTGTCTACAGAAAAGATATAACGATTGAATTAGACTCTTAAATATCTATGGATGTCAGGTTGAATACAAGCAGCTATTCAATGTTTTACTCTGGCAGGAGAACAAGGCCCCTGGAGGTGGGAAGCCACGCAGGTCCCTGGAAGTGTGAGCAGATTGTTAACACTGTGTCAGAGAGGGGCTGGAGTGGCGCCAGGCTCCATCCTTCCTGCCTCCCCTGGTCCAGGGCTGTGCTTTTGCCTGTGCCTCTTCCGTGATTGGCACTTGCCCCTTTTCACCAAGAAACTCAGTGCTTGTACATCCAGAGGCCCAGCTCGTGTCCCCAGGCCATGTCCCCTGCCCTCCCCCATTCAGTGCAGGTGTTAAGCTTCCGGCTCCGCTGAGGAGTGGAGCTGCAGCACCCCCAGACCTGGAGAACTTCTTCGCCATCAAAGAGCTGGTGCTTTGGAATCCGACACAGCAGAGTGCGAATCTGGGTTCTACCCAACTGGCTGGTTGGACTCGAGCCTTGCCCCTTCTGTGCTGAAGTTTTGTCACCTGTAGAGCTGGATATACTGTCAGCAATCGCCATATGGAGTTGGCTGTGGTCTAAGCAGAGCGCCAGGCACAGAGATGGCCATTGTTGTCAATTGCATTATTCTTATCATATTTCCATCAAGGTCAGGCCTGAGATGACTAGATTATTGGCATCCCAGAGACTGTTGTAAAGGAAGTGTACGTGGGGCCTTGTGATAAGCCAGGTGTCTGAAGCCAGCTTGAAAGCAAGGATCCCCTTAACTTAAAACATGCTTAGAAGCCACGTCCCATGGATGCCAAATGCAATGGCAGAATTTCAAGGGCCATCAAGAAGCCATAACAGTTACCAGATCCCTCGGCTGCTCGCTCTCCTCTCAAGTGCTGCAGGCATAGCCCTTTCTCTACCTGTCTGGGGCCTCCCTGTGTGGCCTGGACAGATGCTGCCATCGTCAGCCCCAGCCAAGGCTGCCACCCCACAGGACTCTGGATTTATCGTGCCTCGCCATGGAGCTGGGGAAAAGGTGCCTGGTTCCTTTTCTTTTCAGATTCTGATTTCTCTGTGATAAAAATAAAGTTGGCAGAAAAACAGATGTTTCTTATTCACGCATTTACTTTTTTTAGACTGTGAATTCCTTAACCTTTCTTGACTAATGACCTAAGTCAATTACTTGGCTGGACAGGCACAGAATCTGATTTGACTTTTCCCCCATCAAGACTCTGGAGTCCACACATGACGTTGAAAAATGAACTCTTGCTTTCTGATTTTGGTAGTAAGTGCTGTACATGGAGGAAGAAGGAGGAGAAACAGAAGAATTCAGAAACCTAGCTAGAAAAAAAGTTTAAATGTTCTATTAATTCTGCTGCCCTGAGATTGTCACTCTTAATGTTTTGCTGTGTGTTCTCTTATTTTTCTGAATGGAAGTATTCTAAGTTGGGCTCAATCTTTCTATCAAATAAGAATGTTTGTTGTTAAATGTTTCTTGAAAAATGTCTTAATGATTTTTAAGATTGTACCATATTGATAAATTTTTATTTAACAATTCCCCATTGTTGCAAAGTTCTGCTGCTTAGAGTTTGGACACTGTTTTCAAAAATAAGACTCAAGTTTATTTAGGATATGTTGGTTAGCCTTATATGTTTTATAAAAGTAAGTATAGTAGTTGTGAGAGGCTGCTTTCTTGTCTCCTTTTTTAAAAAAAATTAGTTTCATTTAGTTATACAATGACAGTAGAACTCATTTATGCACTTTGATATATCATACGTAAGTGGTGTATAATTTCTCATTTTTCTGATTGTAAATGTGGTAGAATCACATCGGTCATGCAGTTATATATGTACATAAGGTAATAATGTCTGTTTCATTCTACTACCCTTGCTTTCCCCATATCCCCTCCCTTCACTCCCCTCTACCTAAAGTAACTCTTTTCTTCCCTAGCACCCCGCCCCCCACCTTATTGTGAATTAGCATCTGCATATCAGAAAAAACATTTGGCCTTTGGCTTTTTGGGATTGGCTTAGATATTCTCTAACTCCATCCATTTACCAGCAAATACCATAGTTTCATTCTTCTTTAAATCTGAGTATTATTCCATTGAATACACACACACACACACCCACCACCACCACCACCACCACAACCACCACATTTTCTTTATCTACTCATCTATTGAAGGGCACTTAGGTTGGTTCCATAGTTTGACTACTGTAAACTAAGCTGCTATGAACATTGACGTGGCTGTATCGTGGTAGTATATTGATTTTAAGTCCTTTGGATATAAACTGAGGAGTGGGATAGCTGCAAATAACTCAATCAATAAATGGGCTAAGGAACTTAACAGACACTTCACAGAAGAAGAAATACAGTCGATCAACAAATATATGAAAAAAAGTTCAACATCTGTAGCAATTGGAGAAATGCAGATAAAAAATACTCTAAGATTTCATCTCATCTGGGTTGAAATGGCAACCATTAAGAATACAAGCAACAATAAGTGTTGGCGAGAATGTGGGAAAAGGCACACTCATACATTGCTGGTGGGACTGCAAATGGTGCAATGCTCCAGAAAGTGGTATGGAGATTCCTCCAGTCTACTTTTGCCTCCCCGGATGACAGCCTGGCTGTTCACCTGTGTGCTTGGGTAAGAGAGAGACCTGAGGCCCAGCTCTGGCCTGTGAGTATGGCGGGTGCCTCTAAGGATGATCTCCCATCCTAAAAGAGCCACAGGAAAAAGAGGGACTCTCTGCCTTCTCTGGGCAATGACTCAAGTGGCCTTTCAGCCTGAGAGGAGACTTGCCTTCAGGGGGCAGAGGAGCAGCTGGAAGGGACCTGGGTTCATGATGGCATGCCAGGGCTGCTGACTTAGCCATGCCCATGGCCTTCCTGCCTCTGGCCTTCCCATAGTCATAGAAGAAGTGTTTTGAGTTGGGTTCACTCAGGTGCTGTTACCTACAGAGGACAGGTCTCTAAGCACTTAGGAGGTGTGAGCAAACACCTTCACACTGCAGGATGCCTACCAAAGGCCAACAGAGACTGGAGAGGTCAAGGCTTGCTCAAGGTCAAGTTCTGGGAACCCAAGCATAGCAGAAACTTCTTTTAAGTCTTCTCTTTATTACTTATTCAAAGTGCCTTCCACCACCCCACATGGAAGGAAACTCAAAGGCCAGGGGCAGAGTGAGAAGGCAGGAGTCAGGGTGGCTTCAGCCCTTGGCCCAGGGGCCTCCCCCAGGGGCCTCTCAGTCTCCTTACTGGTCAATGGAGTTGACATGCCCATAGGAGAATTAGGAGAAGTGAATCCCTTCACAGAAATACAGATGACCACATGGCTATCCTTGTCATCGTTATTCATTCACACCCACAATTCTCATCAGGCACTACTATGTGCCAGGTCCTATTTTAAATGGCAGCAAGATGGCATGAACCTAACAGATGGTATTGCTGCCTCTGTCCTTTTTATATTCTAATGAAGTTGACAGAAAAGAAATAGCACATTGGAAAAAGGGCCTAAAGTTCCTTCAGATTCTCATTTCTTCATGACATATGCAGTGTTTTTGATCATCAGTTATTTTTCCTAACTGTCCACGATGTATCTCTCTTCTTCTGTGTATGTATAGTTTCATGTAACACATTTTTTGTAAAACATGTGAATATAAAATATGAAACATTACAGGTAATATAAATATGAAATATATAAGTATAAAATATAAAACATTTATATAAAATATAAATATAAAAATTTTGGATGAAAATAAATTTCTTAGCCTTTCTTAAGGAAAACCCCAAGTAAATTGTGTAGTTGGGGACATTGTGATAGAAGTTTTACTAGTGATTTTACTCGATTTTTTAGACATTCTTTCTTCCGTTGGGTTCCAAGTTCCCCCAGATGTTGTGGTTGTATTCCCTGCTCTTTGAGTGTGTGTGTGTGTGTGTGTGTGTGTGCGTGCGCGCTTGCGCTTGTTTCAGTGATGATCTAGAAGATCAATCAACATCTAGGGTCTTGCAACTAAGGGTCGCCTGCTCAGAACGTCAGTGTTTGCAGAGTGCATTGCTAGTTATTTTGACATGACTGCATGGCTTTTCCCAAGTCTTCTGCAGCCTTCTCATTCAAATTCTTAGGCAGATTCCTCCACACAGGGGTCCTTGTCCACCTTATGTTACACCCAAGGAAACCAGGACCCAGTCATAGTGTTGAGCACTGAATCGGGCCTCGCCCCGCTTCCTGTCCCATGGTCTTCTCTGTCTTTGCTCTGCCTGCCTCTCAGGGTGGTGGGACACGGGCTCTAGATTTGATTACTTAGATCAAGCAGCTTATGAAATGCTACAGAGCCGATGCCTTCCCTTCCTGAGAAGTTTATATAATAAAGTTGGCTTGATCCCCTCCACCGTATCTTGAGGGAACAAGTAAATTAAACAAGTAATTATATCCATAATGTTTTTAGAAGTTAGAAGATTTAAATATATGAATCTCATCTGAGTGTGCAGCCTTTTGTCTGCGGTGTTTCCTGCCAAAAGATCTCTTGACAGGAAATAAACATTAAAATAATCTTTAATCCCTTGTCTGGTCTATTACCATTAACAATTGATGCACTTTAATTTTGTGGGATTTTAACTACAAAATGGAACGGCTAAGTAGTGATAATTGGGTTTGGAATTATACGGTCATTTATATCAACAGAGATGCAAGGGGCTGGGAGGAGGGTGATTAATTATTTACTATTTCCTGGCTGTGGTTCCTATTATAGAATTTTCTGATATGTTCTGCTGTGAACAATTATCACCAAATGAAAGTAAACAAATCTGTGAACTGAAGCCTTATTTAGAAGTCAGACTCTATTGAGTTACGTGGGCTTGATTTTCCTGGACTCTGTGGGCTGGGGGCGCCCCTTTTCTCACGGTCCCACCAGCTCTGTGTGAGAGTGGTTTATCTTTGTGCATCTTAAACTCCACCATGCTCAGCCGGGGAGAAACGCCATGGAATCTCTGCTCTACTTCCAGACAGGCTTGGTGAGGGGGTGAGGGCGCGGTTGCCCTTCCCTCCACCTGTCTTTCTTCATTCCCTAGGGCAGGTCCGGGTGGGAGTTAGCCTCCTCTTGCTGTTCCTCTTGACACCTGTGTCTGTGCATGGCTTGGGCGTGTCTGTCAAGGGCAGGGCCACACTCTGTGCCTGTCTCTCCATCCTCTTTCAAGGACAAATCTGCATTTATCAAGCCTCCCCAGGATCGCCCTCTAGGATCGCCCTGTCCAGTGCACATTTTCTTTCTCTGTCCGTCTGGGAGCTACAGCATACGTCCCTCATAAATGGCTCCTTCCAAAGCCAGCAGCTAACATTCTCAGGCAGACTACCTTGCCACTGGACGATGAATGAGTACCTGACATGGGGTGGGGGGGTGCATCCTGGGAAGCAGGGAGACACACCAAGGGAAAGGCTGTGAATTCATGCCTCTGACCTCATGGCCTGGTCCTTCCTAGATTCTGCAGTGTTAGGGCCTTGGAGCACGTTTGGCGATCGGGACTTGCCTGAGTTCATGTCCCCACTGAAGTCCAGAAAGAATGCATCCCCTGCCCGCAGTGCTTCAGGCTAAATGAGCAGTGCCATCACTCCTCCACTGGCACAGCTGGACACCAGGTGGCCCCTGGGGCCCTCCCTCACCCACCCACTGTGGAGTTGTCATCTTTGCTGTCTGGGTCCCTCCATTTGGCCATTTCCATCATCTTCTGCAGCTGGGCCAGTGCGTAGGTCCCCTCTGCCCTTTGCCTCTGGGCTGCTTGGGCAGGTGGGAAGAAGTGACGAGGCCCCGGAGCTCAGGGGTTCCTCCTCATCTCTCTCCCAAGCCTCTAGAGGAGCCTGTGCTTCCTGACTCCGGCTCCCAGGACCCTGCAACAAGCTTGTTGATCACAAAGTCTAGGTGGCTCCCCACCCCTGTGGGAACACTGATGTCACCAGAGAGAGAAGACTGAATGAGCAGCGCCATCACTCCTCTCCCAGCAGGAGAGTTGTTATTACCTTGCAGAATAAGTGATGGCCACCGTGAGCCCATCTCTGAAATCCCACCTGCACAGAGGTAACGGATCCAGAGTCCAACCTGCCTCTGCCCTTAAGGCGTGAGCCCCCAACAGCCAGGAGGTCTTTGCTCCAGGCTGTCTGGCCTTGATGACAGCCCGTTGGAGCCCGCTGTGTTACGCCACATGTGATTCCTACTGGACATGGAGGCCATCTTGGGTATGCTGGCTTGGGAGATGAGCACAGGGCTTCTGAGGTGCCCTCCTGTGGGCCAAGCTTGACTCCAGATTTCATTGTCATTATTATTTAATAATTATTATCGTAAACTCGATTTCTGTTTTATCATCATTGACCAGGCAGTGTGTGCAGGTTGGAGGTGATCGATCTCCTTGGGAAGAACCATGTGGCGCGTGATAAGTTCACTTATTCTCATCTCAGAGAGTGGAGCTGGGCCAGGCGATTCTGATGTATCACTTTACACCAGACCTTTCAACCTCGGCACCACTGACGTCTTACGCTGGGTGATTCCTTGGTGTGGGGCTTGGCCTGTGTCTCGTCAGCCACTGGGTAACACTGCCACCTCCACCCACTGCATGACCGTAGCACTTCTCCTTCAGATGTCTGTAGACATCGCCTAACGTCCCCAGGATACAAAGTCAACCCCGTGGAGACTCTCTGTATTCTTCTGTACACCTCAGACTTTCCCCCACGATATGGTATTTCATAGCGGTGCAATGAACTAAGAAGCCGTGAATGAAACCAAAGTAATAATAGGAACTACTCATAAGTGATGTCCATTATGTGGCAGGCCCTACTTGGTGGGGGCTTGGCCTGTGCTTGAACTAACCCTGAGGACACTATCAGAGATGACACCGAGCAGAGCCAGGAATGAAACCCACTTCTTCTGGTCCCATGTTCCGAGCTCCAGCTATGGCCCTGGTGGTCCTCAAAGTGCGGTCCTCCAGCCTGCATGTCTGCGACCCTGGGGCCCAGAGAACGTGCTTCTCCCAGGCCCAGCCTGCCACAACACGGCCTTGGAGTGGGGACCAGCAATCGGGTTTAAACAAGCCCCTGGGGGATTCCAGTGCACCCCCAAGTTGGAGAATTTCTGATCCAACGTGCAATGTGTGGAAAGCCAAGAAAGTCTTCAAGATGTCATTTTTCAGTTGTCAGACATTTAATCAGTTGTCAAACGTGCGTGAAGCATGCCTGGCTTACGAAGCACCGTTCTGATCTCCAACTCCACAGGTGGGTCAGGGGAGTTCTGTTTATTCTTGTAAAAGACCCTTCTCCCTCCTCTTTGACCATGCCAGAAGAATCTGAAAAATGGCCATGTTCATACCTTTGCCTATATAAAGACAAAAGTGTCGCACCAGAGACAAACTGAGAGAGGTATTTTCATTCTCCAAGCCCCTCTTATCCAGATGTCCTCCAAGGCTGTCCTTCTTGTTTCCGAAGAGCAAAGCCCTGGTGCCATGGCCTTCTCTGCAGTGGCCCGCTCATCCCAAGAGCCTTCACTACCAGGAACGTAACACACTGCTGATGATCATGTGCATAAGTAGGCTGTTAGTTGATCTTCATTTCCAGTTACTTCACCTCGAAACAAACACATCTCTCACTCTTGTGCCACAGGAGTTTTCAACCTCGGGGGAGGTGCTTGCTCTTCTCAAGCTGTCAGTGTTCCTATTTCAGATGGCCCTCCCCCGCCTGCTACTACTGTAAACTGTGCTTTAAAAAAATACAATTAAAGACGATGTAAAATGTCACCATCAGCAGGAGAGCTGTTATTACCTTGCAGAATAAGTGATGGCCACGGCGAGCCCGTCTCTGAAATCCCACCTGCACAGCAGAAATGGGTTCAGCTTATTGGAGGAGACGGGTGTGGGCTGGGGAAACAGGGAACCTGTGGCCCTGGCAGAGGCAGGCTGCACACAGCCTGCAGGATGGGAAGAGGGTGTGGCTTGCAGCAGGAACATAGTGACTGCCATCAGAGGTCCCCATTTCTTCCCAGATAATTCTCAAAACCAACCAGACCTTCTTAGTCCTGGGAAAGTTTTTATTGTGGTTTTTTTTTTTTTGTGGTTGTTATTGCTTACCCCCAGGCTCCCCAGACACTGGGAGGAAATAAACCATAAAAGGAATAGTAGCGCACTGTTAAACTTTCAGACCTTTCCCTAAGATGAAACAACAACAACAAAAAAGTCCTCATTCCCAAATCTCTCTCCAAAGAAGCTGTCATTAAATGTTCCGGTGTTTTTTCCCAGGAGTGTCGTATATACTCACCACCAGAAACAAATGCATATGGCTGGGCTTGGGGTATGCTCAGTGGTAGAGAGCACTTGCCTGGCCCGCATAGGGCCCTGGGTTCAATCCCCAGTACTGGGGGGTGGAGGGGAGCCATTGTATATATGGCTTTAAAAAATTCATGAAACCGAGACATTTAAATACATTTGTTCATTATCTTGTTCTTTTCATTTCACAGTGTCTTGGAGATGACTTGGTGGTGGCACATGTCCTTAAACAGCCTCATGTGCTATGGCTGCATAACATTCCCATCACGAGGGTGTCCTGTAGCTTATTTCTTTATCCCTTCGTGAACAGACATTTAGGTGGAGTCCAAGTCTGGCTGTTGCCCTCAGTTCAGTAACGAACACCCCTGCACACATTTGCTATCTACCTGGGCAAGGGTAGCAGATGGGATTTCCCGGTGGTGGAGGTACAGAGTGCCCGGGATGTGCATCTTGGAGCTAACTAGTTTCACCAGCATTGCCAACTGTGGCCACACTGGGTGCACCAGTGTCCTCTGCACCCTGCATACGTAGGTATGTCTGTCACCCCAGAAGTGACCCCCAGCAGCAGAGGAGACGGAATGTCATTGGCAGGTCCAGCCATCAGCTATCAGCAGCCCTGTTTTTAAAGCGCTCATGCTGAGAGCTTCTTTGGAAGCCACCGCTGTGGAGCACGGGGAGCCCAGGCCCAAGTGTGGCCATTTTTTTTTCCCCTTTCAATACATCACATTGATTTTCTGTATGACTTTATCTGCTTAATACAAAGTGGGATTGAGCAGTTATTTGTCTGGGTTTGACCATTCCTTATCAAACATTTATGATTTAGCTTTCGCCGCCGCATCTTCTTGTAAGGCGTTTCTTATTTGTATCTTTTTCCGTAAAGGAAGGCTTGTGACGACAACCCTGTCATAAATCTCTCTTGAATGGGACATGTCGCAGGGGAGTGGGCAGAGCGTGGGGGCTCCTGCGTGGGATGTTTTGGGGAAAAGCATCAGGAAGGGGCAGCAGAGAGTGCTTGTGACCCCATGTCATCGTTTATTAATAGCAGTTAACACCCCGACGTGGAGGGGGGGGCGTGGTATATCAGGATTGAACACCTCAGGAGGCACAGCCAGGTGACTGTCGGGATGAATTGTCCACTGAAGGAGTGAGCTTGGCCCAGCTAAGGGCAAATCTTACACCACTGCCCGTCTGTACTTAGGATAATGTTGATGCCAGGGTAAGGGCAAGTGACCAGGACTCCCCAGGAGTCTTGGTCAGAATCTAATCTGCATACAAACAAGGGGTTAGGAGCACAATGGACATCCATGTTTTTCTCTCTTTCATTTGTCCTGTTTCTCTCCCTTGAGACCCTGCTCTAGTTTTCCATGTAGAATGCGGTATTCCAGAGCTTCACACCATCCTTGAAGACTTCACTGAGCACCTACTCTGTTGAGCAATGGGCCCTTGGGGCCCCTTCCAAGGATGCGGGACTGAGAAGGCAGGATGGCGAAATGGTGGTGGCTGTCTAGCCAGGTGTGGATGCCAGAGCCAGAGCTCAGGGACTTGGGACAACAGGCATTTGCCATTGTGGTTTCTGTGGATGAAGAATGAAGAGCGGGCCTAGCAGGGCTCTCAGGATGCAGTGAGGGGTTGTGGTCAGCAATGGAGGCTGGACTTGGGGAGGATCTGCTCCCAGCTCGTGGGCATGGCTGCCAGTGGGATATGCAGGGTTTTGGTAAGTCTGGGATCAGGGGTCCCAGTTCCTTGTTGGCTATCGGCTGTTGCCACATGGGCCTCTCTAAAAGGCCCCTCCCAACATGGTAGCTCACTTCCATGCTGAATGAGCCAGTGGAAAAAGGACTTAGTGAGGAGGCCAAAGCCAGAGTCTTTTTCTGAATTTAGCTCTAGAAGTGACATCCTATCACTTGGGTTTTTAAAATTGAGATGTAATTCAATACAGTAATATTTTCCTTTTAAAGCAGATAGTTAAGGCGTTTTTAGTTTATTCACCAATTGTGCAATCATCCTCACGATCTAATTCCAGAACATTCTGATCACCCCAATAAGAAACCCCCAGTCCCCACTCGTGGCTCATCCTGGTCTCTGGAAACTACCCATCTATTGTCTCTGTCTGTTGATTTGCCTGGTCTGCACAGTACATATACATGGGCCATGAATACGTGGCCTTGAATGACTGGCTTCTTTCCTACAGCCTGATGTTTTCAAGGTTCATTCGTGTCATAGCCTCTGCTAGCATTCATTTCTTTTTATGGTCAAATAATATTCCACTGCACGGATAGATCAATTGTATTCATTGATTCATCAGCTCATAGTGTTTCCATTTAATGACTCTTAGGATAATATTCTACATGAGCATTTGACTATTTCTGGCTATTACAAATAATGCGACTATGAATGTTTCCAAGAGTTGCTTCTACCTTCTGTTTATTAGAAGTCATGCTGGTATGAACATCCGCTTTTATTCCAGTATTCTTTCATGGCTTGTGTTGGCCGTGACCTCAATGAGCTAGGAGAACTTTTTTGGGAATGCTTTATACCACTTCAATTTCAAACAGAGGAAGGAAATAGTGATTGCATATGTGATTAGAGATAGCTTTTGAGGAGGTGGCATTTCAATTGTACCCTAAAGGATGAGAGTCATACAAAGACAATTCCACAGAGGTACAGTAAGAACAAAGGTCCTGGGGTGGAAGTACACTCGACCTGTTTAAAGGAGAAGAACAAGCCAGCATGGTTGCAGGCAGACAGAATGGTAGGTGATGAGGTCAAGGTGTTGGCCAACCACAGGTGCAAGACTGCTATAAGGATTCTAGGTTTTTGTTTTTGTTTTCCTTCTTTGCGGTGAAAGCCATTGGAAGGAGCATACTTTGGTTCATGCTTTTAAAATGGTACCATGATCACAGTGAGAGGAACAGTCTGGCAGGCAGGAGCATAGGCTGAAGGGCATGCTGGGAGGTGGCCCAGGTCTAAGAGTGCATCAGTGGCCACTTTGACCATGGGAACACAGTGGAGGAGGAGAAATAGGGCTGGGTACCTAGACTCACTGGACCATCATCCCAGGTCAGCCTGTCTTTTTCCTCTGGACCCCAACCCCCTAACCCTGCATCCTGAGAGCCAAGTGGGGACTGGCCACCCAGAAGGCACCAGGGCAGGTTTGCTGGAGTGGCCACTCACGGAGGAAGTGGCAGGTTGCAGAAAAAGCCATCAGCGTCCCCCACACGGACGCTCTGAGCTCCTGCCTCGGACAGACCGGCTCATTCCCAGGCTGTCCCCTAGAATGATGCCTTTGGTCCTGTCCCCTTTCACTAGAAGGGATTCCGAGCTCGTAAATAATGTCTTCCTTTTAAAAGATGAGCAAAAGAAGAGCCGGCAGTGTCAAAACGCTGTGTGCAAATATTTTATTATTTTCCCCTTTTACAAATGAACACAGTATATCAATATCGGTGCATCTGGGAAGAGCAGGCGTGGGGGCGGCCAGCGGAATAGCAGCTCCAAGTGGCGATCCATTATGTTCTCCCTGAATTAGGCTTGTCTGTGCTCCGTTATTAAAGTGGGATTTTTCTTAATTATTAACAGTTAAAAATAGGAAAATAGATTTCAAGGGGAAGAAAGTTGCAGGCAACAAGGGTCCAATTCTAAATGTGTGCATGTGCGTAAAAAGGAATTTGCCAAACATGAATAGGCACTTACAATGTGACTAGAATTGGCCCTGTCATGTGTCAGCCTAATCGCCTGGGCCCTGGTTCAATACAATGAACTTGGGAAGGTTTGCTTAATGAAAGAACTGGCGTTTTCTGTACGGTGGCTGCATTCATCAGCCTGCGTCCTGTTCATCACCCTGCAGAGGCTGCCAATGGGGATTGGGAGGATCATCTATTAGGTAAACAGGACAGGGACAAAGGACAGCAGAGGCTGGGGCCCTGTGGAATTTTCGGCAGGGGTTGGGGTTCCCCGAGTGTGAGCTCTGTTGATGGGCTACATGTTTCCAAGCTGGCATGAGGGCTCTGCTGTGGTGGGCTGCATTTCTGCTCTGCCTCATCCCGATGGGCACGTGCTATGGGATGCTAAAGGAGGGACTTCCCTTAGACATGGGTTTTCCTATCCAGTGTGGAATCAGTAGTCCTGTTCACAATTATTGAGTTTTCCCTTCCGTCTGGGTAAGGGGAGGTCATGTTCCCCTGCTCTGTGGCTTGCTTTGGATAGTAGAATATGGGTGGAAGTGGCATGTGCCTTTTTGAGGCAGAATCATGAAGAGTCCAGCATGTGCCGCACCACAGTTGCTTTTCTCCCTGTCATGCTGACCAGCAATATTCCTGATACCGACTGCCCTTCCAGGGTGAGTCGTGGGGAAAGAGCCTTGACTGATCTACCACGGACATGCAAAAGCAAATGGTGCTTCTCTGTTGTGGCTCTAAGATGTTGAGATCTGGGGGTTACTTGTTACTGTGTCCTAACCTGGCCCATCCTGACTGCTTATGCCCATCAGCATGCTAGAGGGATCCCCATTTGACCATAAGGACAACCAAAGCCAGAACAGTGCATCACTTTATACCATAGGTATGCCTGTTTTACAAAGTTAGAATATTGAAATTTGCCTTTTAAAAATAAATATTTTTTAAAGACCTGCCTAGGTGGGTAAATTTCATTTAACCTCCAGTGCCATTTAGTCGGAGTGCCCATTTGAGAACGGAAGCAGATTTGTAAGCTGCCAGTGGGACCTTGAGTCATAGGAAAATGCAGACAAAACAAGATCTGCTGATTGACAAGGTCATCCTGGGAAGGGCCATTGTGTAGTGAAGAGCAGGTCCATTAATTCAGGGGGCATTTACGTCAGTCCTATCTGCCTCTTACCTAATGGGACTCTTTGGTTGTTTTCTTTCCTGGAGAGAATAATGATTGAAAGGAGAGATTTAAAAAGCAGAGATAAAAGTTTGCATTTAATTCTTGTGACCTGCAGCCTTCTAAGATGATTCCTAAGGAAGTGCCACTGGGAGATGGGACTCCAGGCAGTGGGCAGCTTCTCCCAAGGCAGCAGGATGGTCCAGGTTTTGACATCTTCATGTGAAGAGGTTCCAGAGAGTTCGGGGGGCATTTGGTGTTTTCATTTTCATCATGCTCCTAAAACCCAGATATTAGCAGGCTGAACTCAAAGCCCTTTACATAATTATCATGGGGCTTTCAGATAGTCTCTGTGCTTTTGTCTCTTAAATCTATTCAGTCTAAATATTAAAGTTTCCCCTCTCTTCCTCCTTCCCGCCAGTCCTTACCGTAGTGGGGCCCACAAACAGGAAATGTGCTGTGGGCACGTTGTGGTCCTTCACTAACACAGTGCAACACAGTCTCTCCCTTGGAAGGGTCACTGCGTGTGTCGCATGAAAAGGTGGAGAGCAGTGTCTAGGACAGCAGCCTGCAGGCCATCTCTCAGTGTGACTTACACTAATGGGGAGAAGCCCCAGTCTTGGCTGCCCAGTGGCCAGGGTTGCCTGTGCCTTCACCCACTGTGCTCCTTGATCTTTTTACCCAACTTTCCTCCTTTCCTTTTCCATAAACTGGATTAAATGTAGCCTCGTTGCATCGTCTTCAACAAGAGATCGTGAGAAGTATGTGAGCTCATGCTGGCCTGGCCCCTGCTGCCCAGGAAAATGTCAGTGAAGGACCCTTATATGTACAGATCAGGGTGATGAGGAGCATGTGACCTTTGCTAGGAAATTCTTCAGAAGCCACAGGGAAACCAGTGAGTGAGCCCACAGCTCTAGGGGTCATCAGGGCCAGACTCCCGTTGGGCTGACCCTCCTCGGGATGGATGCTTCCAGGTGGGGCTGTCTCCAAGTCTCATGGTAGAGCTGATGTGGAGAAGTGGGCTGGCCAGAGTCAGCCCGAACTTGATCCTGATCCTCACTGCTGAAGTTTAACCCCTCTGGGACCATGACTAAGTTGACCTCTGTGACCTCGGTTTCCCCATGTATAAGATGGACACAGGGGTGCTGTTGATCTCCCGTGGTGTCAATGTCAGCACTCTGCTCAGCCCAGCCAGCTTCGGGCTCACACTCCTCACACTCACCAGCTCAGCTCCGCCCCTCTGGTGGCAGGTGGAATGTGTTCCCAGACTGTCACTGCTGGTAGTCTCTTCTCCCCAGCACACCTCTTTACAGCTCTGAAGCCTCTGTGCACAGTGGTGTGAAAGAGTTTGCTCTCAAATACGAGAGAAAGTAGGCTCTTAAATTTAAGGTTTCTGTTCCTATCAACAGAAAATCTTCCTGGAAGCAGAACTATAAGTCTCTCTTAACACCATTTTTAGACTTGGACAGGTTGACATTGTTATTTTTTGGATTATCTCAAGATGAATATATTTTTCTGGGTGCATTTTGGAAGATGGTTAAAGATGAGAATGATACAAAAAGGGGTGCTGGTCAGACTCTCCACTGCAGTTGTCCTACAAGGCACCTGTACCTGCTGAGCTGTAATCAGGTGTCCTTGTCCTGCTCCAAGTGTCCTCCTTGGTCTCTGGTGGAACCACACAATACCACCCTTGCACCCCCAGTGCATCTTTGCTCCTGTCAGCCTTGACGACCTTGGGCATTCTCCAAGGACTTTGAGGACCATGATGGAAACTGTCATTAGGCAGCCAGGAATGGGCTACACCCCCCCCCCCCGTCTGATCCTCTGTCCCCCTTCACACTCCTTCTCGATGTGTTCCTGCAATTACATTCTTACCATGAGCTGGACCCTAGGGATGTGAGAGTGAATCAGGAGCCCTCTGTTGTGTAAGGACAAGTGTATGGACATTGAAAACTCTCAGTGTGGCAAGACAAGGGGCAGAGGTGCCAAGCGGAAGGCGAGAGAAAGGTGTGGTTATCCTCGCCAGGTACAGGTGAGTGAGGTCAGGTAGGAGGAGGATGGGGAAGCCGGGAGAGGGAAGCATCCCTAGGAAAGCCAGGCATAAAGTGACCTGAGAAACTCGGTGGTGTCTGGAGGTGGACCACCAGAGAAGCCAAGCAGAGACCTGATCTCTGAGCATCTAGTGAGACAACCAGATGGGAAATCCTGCCTCCTCCTCAACATGGCGAGTAGTAGAATGACCAGGTGACAACTTCATATTTGACCACCCCACACTCGGACCCCAGAGAGATGCCTTCTCGGTGGAAGAGTGTCCCCAAAATTTCATGTCTAAGTAGATCCCTAGGAGGTGACCTTCTTGGGAGAGGACATATTTACAAGTATAACTGAGGTAAGGATAAAGAGCTGTGGTACTGGACAGCAGTAGGCCCCAAATCCAGTGAGAGTCCTTGGAAGAGACAGGAGACACAGAGAAGTCAGAGGCAGGGAGGAGTGCCACGTCCCCAACCTGGGGATACCCAGGGCTGCTGGAAGAGAGTCCTGGGACAGTTTTTCCCAGGAGCCCCCAGAAGGGACCAACCCTGGAGATGCTTGGATCTCAGATTGCTGGCCTCCTGAATCACGAGGAAGTAAATTTCTGTTGTTTTGGTCACCCCGACTCTGACCCCAGGAAGCTAATGCAGATTTCCGGTGGTTTGGTTTATTGGTTTTAACTCCATCAGGTGGTACCACCATCCTCACCAGCGGCCGCTTCTGAGTCCCAAGGTACCCTGGCCTATCACTGGCAAAGTGCAGATTCCCTCCCTCAATGGGACATGGTTTTAAGACCTAAATGAAACAACATATGCAAAGCCCTTGGCACCATGCCTGGCTCAGAGTAAGTGACCAATAAATAGCTGCCCTTATTATTGTTGCTCTTAGTTAGAATGTAAATATATTTAAGAATGCACCATCAATATTCAATTACCCTTGCTAATGAAAAGGAATAAAGGTATAGATTGAAAAATGGAGAGTACCTGGGCAGCACATCGGTTTGCATTTTAACAATCAGTGAGACAAACACTAGGATTTTGGGGACCTCACTTGGTCCCTTCAAAGCTTACCCTGTTAGGAGCTGGCCGTCAGCTGGGACGGTGGCAGACACACAGTCTTTGATAATCCGCAGGAGGCATTCGCCCCGTGGATGGTGAAGGGTTAAGTATCACTCTGAGCTACGGGATCCTGATTAGAAAGGATTCTGTCTTCCCATTTCACAACTCCCCCTTTGGTAAAAGTTTAGAATACTGGCAGGGCAGCAGATACGTTTAGATGATTTTATTCAAATGTCAGATTTAATTAACTCCATCTCTGGAAGACAAGCTAGAAAGAACTTTTCAGGGAGCTTTGGAATTTTTTTTCCTTCTTTTTTTCCATGCTCAAGGTGATAACTGCAGTATAAAATCTTCCCAAACACATGTAAATGCAAGTATGGTCGTTTATCATAAAAATACCGTGTTAGAGGCAGAAGTGCCTGTTCACATTGTACTCTCTCACCCAGTGTGATGATCAGAAATTTATATATTGAAGAGACCACAAAAGAGTGCAGGAACAGTTGGTGATTTCTCCTCAGACAGGAGGGTTCCTGTGCTCAGCCCTTCTGTCGCTTCCTGTGGTCATTCAGGTGTGCACAGGTGTACTGAGCCAGGTTATCAGGCCCAGAGTAAGCAGCGCAGCATGGCAAGAGGCCATTGTGTCTCCCCACTGGGCCTCAATTGCCTGTAATCGGTTCATGCCCACTGGTGTGACCAGATTTTATCTCTCGCAAGGAGAATAGCTGAAAAGAGATTTAAGCAAAAAGGACTGGATGAAAATTTTAAAGCAAGAATGACCAAAAAAGACCCCTGGAAGCCATCACTGGTCCGGAGCCCCCCATCTCGAGGTCCAACATTTGTACCGATTATGGCTGACAGCTCTTGAGTTTCCAATGATAACAGCCATCTGACTTGATCGGAGTTCAATGGATTTTCACTAAAATAGAATCATCGCCTCCGTGATGGATAGAAAAAGTAAAGCAATACATCCTGATAAATGCTCTGCCTGCCTCCTTGCTCTCCCCGGCGGTGACCTTGTGCAATCCATAAGAGAGCAAAGGCAGAGCCCGGGCCACTGCCGCAGAACATCAGGACTTGAAAATTTAAGTAGCTTTGAAACCCATCAATGGGGTGAAGGGGGAATGGCCTGAGGAAGCAATGGATCATGCTTAGAGGGCTCAGAGGGAAATCGGGTGCGCTGAAGGTCGGCCTGCAGCCGCGTCCTGGAGGCCCTGCTCCGGCCCTCATTCTCATTCACGGGAGGCTGTGACCCTGTGAAACCAGATCCGTGGAAGAGCACAGTAACACAGGAATCTTCAGAGCATTTGATTTCTTCTCAGAAGTGAAAAGCACCTAAGAATCGTGCAGGGTAAGTGTCAGCCTAGAGTGGGAGTGCCCCAACCTGGGTCTCCCTCCCAGTGGCCAGGGGCAGGCTGTCCCAGGAACCCCTGGGCCTTTGTAACACTGTGTTTATTTCCAGCCCAGTTAGCCTTGCTGGCCAAGGGTACTCTCAACATTATTGATCATTAGCGGCAACCAAACAGGAAACCAAGCTCATGAAACATCTGCATCTCCAAGCCCCGGATGCTGGATCAGAAGGAGACACTTCTGGAGGTGGTTGAAGGGTGAAGAAGTTCGAGGATGTTGGCAGGCACCCATTAGTGTTGGTTACAACTTGCTAAAAGAAAATATTAAAATAAAAATTAGATCATAAATTTGGAGTCACAGTAACCAAGCCTAAAGTGCAAATTGCCAAACAAGTCAAGAGACTCATTAGCATTTTATGTAAATCAGTTATTACTGTTCTCCACTTCCTTAATTATCCATGTTATTTCAATACAACCCTTTCTTTGATGTCCCAATTCTATATTTAAATAGTGCAAGATTTCTATCGTATCCTCCCGCAGAGGTTTGCGCCATGCAAAAAACATGCCAAGAGCAGCTCTTTTGGAGACCACAGGGAAATGTTTAATTGGTTCATCCCATTTGAGTTATGAGGGCGTATTACTGAGCACATAAAATCAGAAACATGGAAAGTACTAGCTCGGAGAAGTTTACTGAAACCTGCAAGAGACCACTTGAAATTTTGCCCCCAAGACTTTTTGGATCCTCTGTGGGAGCTGATTCAAAGGGAAATTTTGCAAACTTCATTGAATTTTGCTAAATGATTGATTTATAATTGAAATATTTGGAAATAAAACCCAGCAGTTCTTTTTCCTTTGGCACAGAGAGTTGGATGAAGAGAGTCTTCAGGCGAGTGGCAGAGAGGTGGGGGTGGGAGGAGGCTCTCCCCACCAGGCACGTCACAGGTGGAGAGTGGGAGGGCCATTCTTCCTCTCTAGAGTTGTCTGAAGTTGCGAGAACAATTGACCCATTGCTGCCATAAGTGGCCTGTCTCGAACAAATGAGTCTGAAAGAACAGGGCGGCCACAGGGAACTCAGCTTCCCTCTCTCTGGTTTTCTGAAGCCATAGGCTCCGGTGCTCTTTGCTCCCTTCCTGGATCTTCCTCGATCTGCCCCAAAACCCAGCTCACATTTCAATACCTTATTCCAAAAACAAAAGCCAAGGGAGAATCTTTGAATGTGAATCATGTCTAAAAATAGAAGCAAAAGAAGGAAATCTACTCTTCCCATATTTTTTGACCCATGGCTAGATCTGATTTTCTTTTCTTTTTTTAAGGGGGCGAGTGGTAGGGAGAAATACAGATCTGGGGAGAACCAATATGGAAGTGTTCCATGAATGATAGGCTCAAGTCAAGGCCAAGCTATGTTGGTGCTTTGTTCACATCATCTACCCTTAATCTCCCCTCATAAAACATGGGCAACAGTGTAGTGTTGAAGGGTGTTCGTTAACATATTCAGGGTGTACAGTATACAGTAGGTGCTCAATAAATGCTAAACTTGAGCCTCTGCTTTGGGCCAAGCACTGTGCTGAATGTTTACTGTCTGATCACATGATGTCTTTGAATCCTCAGAACATTCCTTAAAGCAGGTGGGATGATTTTCATGCACTTTTAACAGGGAGGTGGGATTTCTGGAGGTGTTTTACCCAAGGTCACACAGCTTTAGGGCAGAGCTGGGGTTTAAATCCAGAAGTTCTCTAAACTGGAGCTGTATTTCAGATAAGCACCACCCACTGTAGATAATGTAAAAGATTAAAAGAAAAAAATATATAATCAGAGTTTTTGCAGCATTTGTCTATTTAAATTTATAATGTTTATAGAAAACTCATCTTTGCAGGCTAAAATGCTTTCAGATTTAATCTGATTTATTAGTTATTAGTTTAAGAAATATTTTTTATAGGCTATTATGTTTTATATCTGGAATGTCCCCATTAAAGGCTTGGTCCCCAGTGCAGCAATGTTCAGAGGTGGGGCTTTTGGGAAGTGATGGGATCCCGAGGACTCTGATCTCATAATGGATTTATCTATTTGATGGGTTGATAATTGGAATGTACTCCTGGGAGGGGTAGAAACTGTAGGCAGTGTAGTAGGGCCTGGCTGGAGGAGTAGGTCACTGGGGGCGTGCCCTAGAAGGGTGGATCTTGTCCCTGGCCCCTCCCTCTCTCTTTCTCCTAGCCTCCTGGTTGCTAAGACGGGAGTAGAGTTCTTCGGCCATGCCCTTCTGCCCTGATGGTTTTGCCTGACTGCAACCCCAAAAGCAGCGGAATCAGCCCACCTTGGGCTGAAACCTCTGAAACCACAAGCCAGAATAAATCTTTCTTCCTGTCAGTTGATTTTCTCAGGCACTTTATTACAGCAACAAAAAGTGGACTAACTCATGGGCCTTGCCATGTTCCAGGCAATGGTGTAGGCACTTCCAGCTGGTAATTCATAGGAACCATTCACAGATACATCTTTCGCGAGTCAGCACCAAGGATTGGTGGGCAGGTTCCAAGACCCTGTGAGACAGGCTTCCTCCCTGGTCCTCGCAAGCTAGAAGTAGCTAGGCACCGGACCCTAGTGATGGATTTAAGAAAAAAAAAAAAAGGTAAATTACATTTTTTAAAAACATGATTTTCTGATTATGCATATGGTATGTTCTTTATAGAAAGTTTGGAAAATGTAAGAAGTTGTAAAAAAGAAAAAATATTTTAATGCCTTCAAAATACTAATACATGCTGTTAACATCAATCTAAGATGTTAATGAAAAAGGAAACACGTGATCCTGCACAAAAAAATTTTCAGCCTCTTCTACACATCCTTGTTTTAAATTTTCTTCTCCGCAAACAAAACGGGGGCAGTAAATGGGTGGCAGGGCACCAGGGGTTCAAGTCCCCAAGCCCTGGTGTCTTCTTTACAGGACTTTGTGCCTTGTCCCATGTGGACATAAAACTAGCCCCAAGTACACCATCGAGTGGGAATTTTCTTAAAATTTCAGCAGGTCACTATCCCTCACAGCAGATGTCTCAGACCTTTGCACCTTTTGTCACTGGGCGCCCCCTTTGCTTTTGTCCCTTGGGTCTTGGGAGTGTCAACTATTACCAGCTCTCCATAGTAGGCAGTGTTTCTTTACCCTGCGACGTCCTGTTGCAGAAATTCAATTCATCACTGATCTTTCCTCCCCGTGGCTGGTGGGTTTCGTCACCAGGAAAGCACATTGTTCCAACTCTGAAAGTCTACAGTCTAAAATCATCATCATGTATTTTCATCAGGATGAAATATCGGGCGCTCTGCTCAGTGCAAGATTTTATTAATGATGTGCTGTCAGGGGCTGGATGTTCTGCATATTTGCATATTAAACAGCTGAGTGAAGAAACATTCCTTTTATTGCTGCAGGGAATAAATCAGTTTAAAGCAAGTTCTCATCATTTATACTCCTTTCAGCTAAGTCTTCTTTTATTGAAATAAATTGTTGAAGTGCTTTGCTCATTCTTTGAATACTGATGAAATTTACCTTGATAGGACCTCAGGAAAAATAATATTTTCTTAAAGGTGCAGTATTGTTCCATTTTTGAGTATTACTTTAATACATTATTGATAAGTTAATTTAGAAATATCAAGTGAAAGGGGAAGAAAAACAGGTTTGAATAAAGATGGTGTTTCCTTTGGATGATTTTGCCAAGTGCATTTTTATTGGCAGAGCGGAAGCAAATAAAAAGCAGCAAGCAACAAGAATAGTTTTTATTAATACCTACTGTACTTTAATGAACCATAGTTGGTTTTGCATTCAAATCCATGGGACAGTATAGTCTATCCCCACACAAGGACCCCAAAGCCACTGTCACCTGAGCAAGTGCGTGAGAAATCCCAGGCAGTCTGGCTGTTTTCAGATATTAATTGTACTTGCTTGAGGGGAGGGGTAAGGGGTTGTTTGACAAGATCTTTGCAAATGCTCAGGGTTCCTCTGCCTACGCATTACCTGCTCTCTAGGCCAGAAGTTTAAAACTCACTCTTCATACCATTTTTGACCTGAAAACAATTTTTAAATAAGATTTCGGTTCAAATCATGGTTCTGAAAACTTGATTGAAACATTTTCAAACTGGGAAATTTCCCATAAAATCTTGGATTTCAAGGTTGTCTGGAAAAGGCAGGAGATCACATAATCCCAAACCTCGTTGTACCCAGTGGCTGTCGGCTTTAGGGAGGGTGGCCTCCTTGGGCTGTCGCAGTCCCCACCACTCCCTGTTGCTTACATTTTCTTATGACACCCACGTGGGGCTGAATGGTGACTTTACGCAGCCCTGGTCTACATCTTCATTTACATAAAGTGCCTGGGCAGTGCCGGTCACATAGTAAGTGTCCAGTTAGCATTAGCTCTTCTCAGACGAACCAATGGAACTGAGGGTACTCAGTGACATAAATGTTTTATCATCTCGATGCTATCCTGAGGGCAAAGCCAAGCCTCAGGCCTTCCATATTAATTTCATTTCTAAAACGTAGAGCTCTCGGCTCCTGCAAATCTTGCCCACATACCCACGTTTCCAGGGACAGCCTCCAGAGAACGAATCGTAAAGCATGGAAATGGCATGGGCACGGGCTTTTTTTCCAGCATAAGAAGCTCCTGTACCTCTTTCCCTGCCAGGAGAAGTATTGTTCTCGTATAAATCATTTGTGACAGAAGCTCCTTATTTTTAAGTGGAAAATGCACATTTAATAACATAAGAATAATGTCCAAGCATTCTCTCATCCAAGGTGCCGGGAGGAGGCAGGGATGCCTGGGTGCAGCTCCGTTAGGGCCACGCGGTCACTGTCCTTGCTTCTGCCTGGGCAGAGCTCTGAGCAGATGGCTGGCCCCTCAGGACTACCTGCCTGATGGCAACCAAGCGCCTGGGCACCTTGTAAATCCTGCAGACAGCCAGTCCTGGCGAACCAGCTGTGTGACCTTGGGCTGCTTGAGGTCCCTGTGCAAGCCTCAGTTTCCACATCTGTCCAACGAGGTTTGGGAGTAAAGTTTAAATAGGAAAAGACAACTACAGCTGGGAGGTTCAGTGCTCAAGCTAACCAGTGGGGCTCTTCACATTTAAATTATCAAGACTTAAATGAAGTAAAAGACACTCAGCCCACAGCCACACATTGGGAGTGCTGAGCCTCCCACGTGAGCAGCGGCTTCCACACTGGGTGGCACAGAGACAGAGGGAACGCTGTGCTACCTTAGGAAGCTCTCCTGGACGAAGCAGTGTCTGGTGCAGAATAGGCCAGGTTGGGCTTAGTTTTATTTCTGTGAGGAAATAAAAGGAGGCATCCCAATGCCTGAAATGGGGCCCTTTTAGTAGTGACTTCAAAAGAGCTGGGGCTGCAACTTAAGGAGGCCCTAAGCAACGTAGTAAGACCCTATCTCAAAGTTAAAAAAATAAAAAGGGCTGGGGATGTGGCTCCGTGGTTCAATCCTCAGTGCCAAAAACAAAAATAAAAAAACACACCAATCTGGGACTGGTGTACCCCTGGAGTCCCTCCACGGACAGAAAGGGAGGGAAGCAGAGCTTGGTAATGGTGGTGCTCTTCTTACCCGTTAGAGTCTCTGGGGCAGACCAAGGTTTGAGGGTCCCTGGTCCTGATCCCAGGGGACTCCCTCATTGCCGGTGTTAACCTGATTAGCCCGAGCCTGGCTCCTCGTTAATTGCCTAGAGTAGAAAGGACAGTTTCCAGGACTCAGCACAAATGGCTGTGTGTTGACTCCACGGCTGACACTTAGTAGCCTTGCAGAAATATTCTCTCAGTCAGGGCTTCTGTCCTTCACCTGGGACCCTCTGAGTTCAGGAGGGTCCTGTGGATGTCTTGTGAAAACAGAAGTCCTGGGCCCCCTCCCTAGAGCCTCTGCAACCCTAAGTCTGTAGCCCTGGATTCAGCACGTCTGGCAGCTCCCAGCCGTGGCCTCCTGGCCTCTGGGACCACACTTGGAGCCTCTCTTTCTTCATTTCTGGAGTTTTCTCCAGGCCCAGCACTTTTGTGATGCTTAAGGAAATGAATAGAAGACAGTGACCCAGTGGGTTCTCAGCAAATGGTGTCTGCTATTACAATTGTTTTATTTTCACTCATTGTTATTTTTACAACTACAAATCGGGATCTGCTAGAATTGCTTAATATTTGGAAATCGGACTTGGCCCACTTTGCCACCCTTCTTCCATGAACTTGCTATCTTGGCTTTAAACTAGTGGAGAGTCTTCCAAGTCCAAGTCATCAGGACCAGGGAGTGGGTGTGCTGTTGCCCACGTGGTTCTAAGTGCTCTGTAATCAAGTGCTTGTCCCCTTCCAGGTAGCTGGCAACTGAACTGCTTGTACCATTCATTCGTGCCCAGGTTAGCACTAAGGCCAGCGTTCAGGTGCCCTCTGCAGAGAGAGCAGGTGTGTTCGGCACCTTTGCGTAATGCAGAACAGGTGTTTTGCAAACCTGTGCCTTTGAGACTGAACATTAGTTTAGAGGGGGAGACGAACCCCCCCTGAGCTGGGGAGGGAGAGGAAGACACTTATGCTGTAGAACTAGACACTCCATAAAGGCATCTCTAGGCCGTTCTGATAGGCAACCTCGGAGGGTCCGTCATTCAGAACCGAGGCTCTGAGTCCTGACACCTGTTCTTGGTCTAGTGCTGAAATATTTCCAGATTCACTTTCCAGTGTTTAGAATGGCAGGTGGCGGGGAGACATTGGGCATTGCTCGCTCTTGGTTAAGCCCCAATCTTGAAGGACTTGAGTGAGTTCAGATGTTAATAGCAGCGAATGGGGTGGGCGCTTGAACGTCCTGATGTGTAATTCTGAAGTTTCATTAGGCTTCTTTGGTCACAAGGAACAGAGGCCTACTTGGGTCACCTATTTTTAAAAATGTCGTTTATTCTGCAAGACACAGGCGGCCTCCCTGCGGCCCCCCGCGGTTCCCTCCCACGCCCTCCGTGTGTTCTTTTTCTGACTCCTATTGCCATTGCCATTTCTATTTAGAAGTCACCCTCCCTCACCTCTTTGGCTCACGCATGCTTTGGCTTTCTGCTCATGACAGTGCGGCTCCCCTGAGCCTCTCCATCCACGAGCTGCCCCTGACGCAGCAGCTTGGTCTTGCGTCCCAGCTCCCGAGTGCAGCAGGTCCATTGGGAGGGATCACCTTTTCCACTGGTAAGTGGCAGGGGTATGGTTCAGCTGTGCTCTGAGTGGGCAAGGAGCGGTTAAGTGACACCAAACACGCCCACCT
Source organism: Marmota marmota marmota (assembly GCF_001458135.2). Lineage (NCBI taxonomy): Eukaryota > Metazoa > Chordata > Mammalia > Rodentia > Sciuridae > Marmota > Marmota marmota. The sequence continues at coordinate 8,125,241 of NW_026000222.1, read as the reverse complement.
AAGCTGGAGGGCTGAGGACCTCCTTCGGGGCAAGGCGAATGAGCAGGGATGACTGCTTTTGCAGTTTAGGGCCATGTGAGTCTCAGAGCCAGCCCAGAGTTGCTGTTCTCTACCTATTCACAGTTGCCTCAGATTTATCACCGGGACCTTAATGTGGTGCAAGCGTGACCCTAGAAAAGCTGCTCTTCACAGCTGCGACACCACCACGGTGGACAAGCCACATGGCCCCCTCTGCACCTCCTCCTCCTTGTGCAAGCAGTTGCCCTTCCCCAGATTCTCCTGTTTCAACTGGTTGGGACTCTAATTATACAGGGTTTCAACCGGTTGGGACTCTAATTATCTGAGGTGCATGGTTGTTATCTGAGCATCTGTTTGTCCCCATGTATGTTTTCATGAGGCAGGGACATCTTCAAAACAGAGAGTCAGGAATCACCTGGAAATCCACTCTTCATCCTTGGAGTACTGAGGTGCTCACAGTAGGTCTCAGAAATGCCATCTTGTTCCAGCGTCTGTGAAAGGTGCTCATTTGGGTGTGTTGCCCTTTTGATTTTTATTCTAGGGCGTCCTTTGGCCACAGTCCTTAGAGGGGACTTTTTCTCTTTGAGGCTTACTGTGACATGTTCATTCTGCTGAGCTATTGCTGTTCAACCTGTAAGTATTTCTACTTCTCCTTGCAGTGTGACGTCTGGGCAGCATTTCCATTCTGGTTTTATGACCTGGGAGGGATGAGAGAGACGTATGAGGTCATCTTGTCTCTCCTCAGCCTGGCAGGATTGCTTCCTGGTGGTGTAGTCAAGTGTTTGATCCAATCTCATTTAAAATAACTCAAGAGGCCCAAGGAGGCCTTCCTTGAGAAGCTGAAAATTCTGCAGCCTAATAACTCACGGTGTGAATTTTTGTGTGTGTATGCTTCTAATATGCAGAATCCAACATGGGACGGCTATAAAGAGCCAAGTCTGCTTAAGGTAGTTCTTCACCTAGAGTGTTCTCATAATAGCCACTTGTGTTATCAATCTTCATCCAGCGCAGGAGTGAAGTGCCAGTTACAGCTAGACCTAGGGACTATTTATCCTAAGATGCAAGAATAGCACCCCAAATGAGAATTAATGCTGAACACCAGCTCGGTCTGCCAGCGGCACGTTGGCTGTTCTCTGTATAATATTCCACATAACGATATGTGTTTTGCTTATGTGGTGCTAAATGTGAAAGCAGAAGCTTCTGCTGCGGGATGCCTTGCCCAGAATTGCAGGCTCCCACTTCAGAACTGCTCCGACTGTAGTCCTCCTTCTGCTTGCCAAGTGCAGCGTCTTTCCTCCATCTGGAGCCTTTCTGTAATCTTGGTCAACTTGGAGAGCCCAGGGGAGGCGAATTACTGCCCAAAGTAAGACCTGGGAGCAGTGTTAAAAGAGGGGAAGGAAAGAACTCGGTGCAGCAGACAGGAGAAATGCAAATTGGGAATTAAGCAGAGCAGGGGAAGGTGGGGTAAGGTGAGGATGAGATACAGGGAATGAGATAAAGAAGGAGAAAAGAGGGTACAAGAGTTCTGTAGGGTGGGAAAGTATTCTTATTACAAGTATGAGATGTTCCAAGTGCTACCTTCTAGATCCTTCCATGGCTATAGGAATCTGGTTTTCAAGGTGCGACTCACAGGCCAGCAACATCAGCAGCATCACCTGGGAATTTGTTAGAAATGGAAGTTACCTGGCTCCACCCAGAAATACAGGTGGAGACTCGGCCATCTGGGTTCTCACGGGAGCTCGGCCGCAGCCCAAGCGTGTACCAGATGGAGAAGCACCATGGCAGGACCCTTATTTCAGGAATCAGGTTTGTTTTTCAGGAGTGGCCCAGCAGTCAGGAGGCGTTTATGTTTAGAGGGGACTCTGCTCCCATTCCTCGGGCTTTACCAGATACACAACTGGAGATGCAGAGAGACCTCCTCTCCGGCTTCCCTGCCGAAACTGGCTTAGGAGAAAGACAGATTCCTTGTTCCATCGAGCATTTTCCTCTTGACTACGCATGATGCCCCACCGTGAAACACAGATCCCGTCTCTAAGCCGCCAGGGCCTGAGCCACGCATGTTAAGTGGAACATCCAGACATACATCTCAGTTTCTCTTATGGTTCCCCAGTTGACACATCATGGCCAACGAGAGAGTGGAGATCATTACGGGGTTTATTTTCATCTTTATTTTATCATTTAGAACACATTTTTCCAATGAGAGTACCGATGACATAAAAGGTTATGCATTGAGTAACCACCCAAATTAGCCCTCCTTCCGCTCCATCTTGTTCACCCGTGCTCTTGCGCTTGCTCACAAGTAAACAGTAAATCCAAGTTACTTTAAGTAAATATTGGACATACGAACTCAATGTGTTCTTGGTGTTCCTAAAGCATCATTATAATTTAAAGTCAAAGTCCTGGAATCTCATCAAATCCTACTTTAGGATAAAGGGTTATGCTTACCAAAAGGAAAAACTGCGAGTGTGAAGGTCCTCCTACATTTTCAACGTGGGCTATGGTGGTTTAAGGATTTCTTCCATTGCATGCTGATAAATATTTATCATGGTTAAGTGAACAATCATTTGGAGACAGATACCACTTTATGATGTAGCTTCTCAGGGCGTCCTAATTGTGACTGTGCCTTGCCAGTTTATGTTTTATCGGAATATGCAGACGTATAGTTTATGAGGTTGGGTAATGAAGAGAGAGAGACCCCAATAAACATATTTGCTAAGAGTAATGGTTATCTATAGCTCTGCAACCCTGGGTTAGCATTGCCTGTATTATACAATACAAGGCAAGCTGTTCATAGCTCAATTAGACCTCACTTGTTTCATTTTTAGGCATTATGTTATTCTAAATTAACACTATATTTCATATTCTCCAGGTCTGACTATTAACTGGGTTTTGGAATCTTCAGAGTTTATTATTTAGTAATCCCCAAAGCTTTCAAGTAGGCATTTTTTTTAATTTGTGCACTAAAATAGATTAAAAACTAGATAGAAAGCCATGTTAAGTGGCCCTCTCCTTTTCTTTGGCTAATTGTGCTAGAAGTGGAAAAAGACGAGGCAGGTGAGGACATTTCTAAGTGGGGCCAGTGACTTGCCACCGTACGGGCCACCAAATGCCGCAGTCTGGCTGGGCACAAAATCACGAGCCACCACACAGCTTGTAGATTCAAACAGCAACTCTTTATTCCCGAACTCACACCAGCCGTCTACAATCACGTTCTGGGGAAATCCACGTTCTCTGCCCAAATCCACGTTCTCTCCCAAATTCACCTCCACTGGGCATCTGTCTCCCAAAATATACTGTCTGAATCCCGTGAGAACTCAAGGGGAACTTAGGCAGCAGGATACGCCCTATTCCCAGCAGGAATAATCTTAAACCTTAAACCTGGAACCTAAACTGGGAACGCCCTAAACACGATTATGTTAAACCGGGAACACCCTAATCCGCCCTGGTCCTTGAGCAAGGTCAACTACATTCAATGTCACTGCAAAATGTCAGCAACATGGGGTACGCTGGCAAGGAAATTGTCATACCTACTTGGCTAATGGCTCCCAGCACTTTGCTGTTTAGTGTCCCTGAAACTCAAGATGTTTAAATTTATAAATAAATTTGAAATCTCTGAAGAATGTCACAAAGCAGCCATTCAACTACACAGCCCAGAAATTATTTTATTATATTGCTTTATTTTATATTTAAAAGTTTTCTTCAACAGGGATAAATAGAGTATAAACTGGAAAACCAAGTGAGGCCTCGCTGCGTGTAGACGTGGTGGGACCTGCTAGCATTTTCAGAATAGAGGCCAAGCCCTAGAAAACGCGCCTCTGTGTCTTGCTGCCTGGACTTCACCTTGCTTGTCGATCAGAAATAGGACATTTTTTTTCTAAAAATCTTCACTCATGAAAATCATTCATGATGAATCATTGTACCAGTTACTATTTTTTTTTTTAAATTCTTTTTTCAAGAAAGATCTGACAAGCCCGGCTCTCCCAGGTCCCCATGCGTACACTCACTTCTATTTTTCCCTTCCTCTTTTGCATCTTAAATCACCCCATGCAGAGCATAGAAACTTCTGCCTTCAGTACCTAAACTTGAAGCCCTACTGCAGGCACCATGGTCCGTGAGCCGGCCCTCCTGCTCCTGTCCTGCAACCGTTCTTCTGGCTCTTGGCTCTGAACCAGGGCTTGTTCAAATACCAAGAGGTATTTGACAATTTTGGTGGTCAGAGCTTGGAGAAGTGGCAGGGAAAGGGTGCTACTGGGATCCACAGGGTGAAGCTGCTGTGCATCCTTCAGTGCCCAGGACCCTTCCTTCTGCCCAACATCAGCAGCCCTGAATCCCAAGTGAGCCTGTTGAGAAACCCCATTCCAGCTGCACAGACCGCTGGCCATCCACCAGACTCTGCTTGGCCCATGCCGTGCTCACCGCTTGCCTTGTATTTCCTTTGTTAATTCCTGACTCATGTCTCTTTAAGAAACTTTTCCCAAAAGTGTCCTGCGACTACTTCTGCTGTCCCCTCTGCCCCCTCAGACTCTTCTTGACTGACTTTCAATTAGGCTCCCTTGAGTCCTGTTCTCAGCTAGGTCTTGTCCTCGGCCCCTTGTCCTTGAAGGGTCTTCACATCCCAGTCTTCTTAGCATGAGTCTTGCTAAGTCCATTTAGAGGGAAACCCACCTTTGATATCTGCTCACGTGACCTGCCTCCAGCAAGGATTCTGTTTAGTAGGTTAAAGTGGGCTCCTCCCACCCTTGATGTCTCTTTGTAATTGAGCCCTGTCTTTCTCCTCTATTGGGACACTCTTAATACTTGTTGCAATAATCCCAAATAAAGCCTTCCTTACCATTTTAGCAAATGTCCAAATAGTCTTTATTTTTTCTAACACCTACATGTTACATGGCAAGTCTTTGAGGGTCAGGATCGAATGATTTCTGTGGTCAGAAATCTAGTGCACATCACTGTCACTTGGGAAGTTTTCACCAAGCGAGTGTAGCTAGGGAAGCCTAGCAGAAGTACGGTGCACCGCACCTGGTTCTTTGTCTTCTTCCTCCAGCTAGGCATTTCTCAGACCCAGCCTGGATGCTTGTGTGAATGAACTTCTACCATTAAGTCCCTGAATTATTTAGGTGCTTCCGCTGCCGTGGAAGGCGTTGCACATGTGTACATTTCAAGAGTGCCCAGTGGCTTCTCCGGGATGGTTGGACGGTCTCTGAGCTCACCATCAATATGCAGGGATTTTCAAATCTTGCAGGTGGCCGGCGCCTTTGTGTTCTGCTTTCTGTAGTCACCATCCGTTTGTAAAGCCAGGCCCCAGTCTATATGGCCAGCCCCACTGCTCGGCCCCCTTTGATAATCCCCGCTGAGCAGTCACACTTGATACATCTTCACTAATGGGTTCTGACTTCATAAAAAGTATTAATGACTTCTTTTTGAAAGTAAGAGTGCTTTGAATATAAGTCTTTATTGCTTTAGAAGTTCATAAAAGCAAAAGCATCGTATTTCCCCTGGTGTTTGTACAATAGGGGAATAAACGTTCACCCAGGGCCTGGCATTCCTACTGCGCCGCCGTACTCTGTGATTCCACATCTCAGACTGCCTGGTAGCAGGAGGCCATGCCTGATTCTCAGTCCTGTCTGTCTCTGTCTTTGGTGAACTCAGTCCTTTTATTTTCAAAGAAGCATTATCACATGAAAACCCGTACAAAGGCCTAGAGATGCTTTTAAAAGCATCCTCTCATGGAATCCTTGCCCTCTGGGAGAGAGTTGGATTAGTTCCCAGTTTATGGAGGAGGAAGCCAGTGGGTCAGGAAGAGGGTGTGGCTGAACTTGAACCCTGGACTGTCTGACTCCAAAGGTTTCACGGGTCCCATTTTTCTCAGTCATCATGGTGACTGGAGGAGAAGCCACGACCTCTGTCTTCCATGGACTTTTGGAGACGTGGAATTTCTCTTTAAAGAAACCCTGGCTTCCTGACCAGTTTCCGAAGCTGCTGTCTTCTAGAAGCTGCTGTTCACCTTGCCTTTCAGGAGTTTCCTGTCATCGCTGAGTCCTCAGCTTAGGAGGCAGCCCAGGGAGGCCCTGCCCACTGCCAAGCGGGTTGCACCTGGCTGCACCTGTTCATTAACAGCACCTGCCTTTGGGCTGGAAGCTGTTATGGTCAGCTTTTTCACTGCTGTGACTAAAAGACCTGACAAGAGCAATTTTAGAGGAGGGACAGTATATTTTGGGCTCATGGTTTCAGAAGTCTCCGTTCATGGGCAGCAGGCTCCATTTCTCAGGGCTCAAGGTGAGGCAGGATATCGGGGTGGAAGAGTGTGGTGGAGGAAAGTAGCTCACGTGATGATCAGGAAGCAGAGACTCTACTCACCAGATACAGTATGTACCCAAAACCACGCCCCAGTGCCCCCCTCCAGCCACACCCTACCTGCCTTCAGTTGCCTCTCAGTTAATCCCTGTCAGGGATTAAGTCACTGATGGGGTGAAGGCTCTCATAACCCGATCATTGCACCTCTGTAGCTTCTTGCATTGTCTTACCCATGAGTCTTGGGGGACACCTCACATCCAAATCATTATGAAGGCATCTGAGGATCTCCATGGGCAACGTCTGTGCGTTTATAGGCACCCCTCTCTTACTTCAAGGCCTGAGCCCTCACCCCCATGTTTATAAAACTTAGAATTGAGGAAACAGTGAGTGAAAGGCCTAAGGTAGCCAGTGGAGGCCCTTAAACATGTTATTTATGATCCCTGTGAAACAAGAAGCCCATCTCAATTCCCTGCCTCTTAAACTTGGGTCTGAGTGTCCCCGACCTTCCCCAGTAAGAGCTGAGGCCAGAGCTTTATTACAAGTCCCAGGAATTCAGAGCACATTTTCTTCAAAAGAGCCAGCTATTTTGCTGAATAAATTATGTTGCTTATAGTAAAAACAAACCCAAATACTATTTGGTAGAAGGTGTCTTTTGCATGATGTTTTTTTAAAGAGAAACTATGGGTGTTTCGACACCCCCACCCCTGGGGATCCCCTCTGTCATGAGGGATCTGTCTGTGGAGAGCGCAGGTGCCCAGCCCTGTGGAGACTCTAGGAAAACAGTCTTCATCTTTACTTGCCATCTAGAGCATGCCAGCAACCTTCAGATCACTCTCCTCTGAAGCTCCAGCAAGTTGCTTGGAAATGCCTGTTGCTCTGTTGTATGTTATAAAGCGATTATCCACCCTCCTCTTGGGTGTCCAACTCTGGCTGAGTGCTGTTGACCCTGCAAGGCGTGCTCGCCCCTGCCACAGCACCCCGTGTGCCTCAGCGGTAGGTCTTCCTGCTGACTTGCCATTTTTTTCCTCTGTCACTTCTGAGCTCCATTGCACAAGGTCGCTGCCAGCTCCGATAGCTCCCACACACACCCCTGTTTTAGTCCCAGTTTTCCCCTTTACTTTTCCCAAGTGATCCCAAACTGGTGACCCATGCATCCCGCACCACAAGTGCCCACCTTTGTGGAGAACATATACAGAATCAAATAGTTGGCTTAGGTGGTGGCCAGCACTGTATGGCAGTGGGGACACATGGCTTCCTGGCCGGGGAAGCCGGTGATTGGCAGTGTTTGGAGACATTTTTGGTTGTCATAAAAATGACAGAGCATAAGTGGGAGATGTTGCCATTGCACAGGACATGTGAATGCTCTCTCCCCTGTACCAAGCACCATGGTTGCTAATGCAGATGGAGGTAAGACATGATCCCATTCTTCGCCCCTGCAGTGCCCCATGGGATAGTCCTGGTTTAGCAGGTTCAAAGTTAAATCACGTGACATTAGAACTAGGGAATGGACCCAGACCAGAGGGGCAACACAGCCAGGTGTAAAGGGGATTTAGAAGTGGGAAGGTCATGAGTCAGGGTGGGGTCAAGGGATGAGAGGGGCAGGAGGGTGATCCCATGCATAGCTGTGGCCCTTGTCTCTGTGCTTCTGCAAAATAAGCCGCCAAGAAAAGCCGCCTTCCTGGGGCATTTTCCTCCCTCCCCTCCAGCGTGCCCTTCCCTTCTTGGAGCAGAAGCGCCCTTCACTGCAGCCTTAGACAACACGTCAGTCTTGCTTTCCACTGCTTTGCTCCTGGATCTATTTGAAATTCAGTGCAAACCCATAAATTCCACTTTGCTTCTGGTAGCAGCCTGCATGGTGTATATATTGAGCATTAGGAAAACAGTAAATCCAGCCCATTTATTCACATTAACCAGCAAAGGCACCCTGCGTGCCCAAGTAAGTACTGGAAATTACTGACATGGCCTTGTAGACCATGAAAAGATGGAAGCATATGGCCGAATTCATATGTGAACAGATTGCTTTTTCTCATACGAGCGCTTTATTAGAATATCAACTATTATAACTTGCTGAAGGTACTCTTCCTGGTCTTGATTTAAGCCCAGAAGCACCCCACGACACTTTCTCTGTATTCTGCTGTGCCTCCTCGCACCCATGGACTTCTTGCTTTTCCAAATGGTCTACTTAAGCCTGGAGGTGGCCCTTTGTTCCCCATAAATGAATACCTTATTCATGAGATATTTCCCATTCTGTCCTAGGAGCCCCTTTCCATTCTAATACCAGGACCATAAAGACAGGGAGTAGATAAAGCAAGCTTCTTCCTTCAAATGCTCTTCCAATATGAAGCAAAAGATTATTAATCTAGACTGCCTGCTACTTTCATTTACAGAGTTGCTGCTCATGGGATTCCAGGCACAAAGGTTTCATAAGTTGCAAATGAAATATGAATATTTATTGTAAACCTCTGTTAAGCTCTGAAAGCCTTGCTAGTATTAGCTCCGTTTTGTTGTTATTGTAGTATTCGTATCCACAGGCGTTCCCATGTTCTAGGTTCCGGGGAGCAAAGCTACACTTGCCTGCTTATTCTCTTACTGCTTTTAAGTTCTCTGCGAGCCCCTCCCATATTTTACAAGCAGAAAACAGGACATCAGATAGTCTGTGAGTTTCCATCTAGACTCTGCTGTGGGTCTGTGCTATGAGGAGGGGCACGTCTACGCCCTTATTTTGGAGCAAACTCACCTGTCTTTCATGATGGAGGTCACAGGCTGAAACTGACTTCATCAGATAGTAACAAGCAGATTCCCACCCCCTGTGAGGCTGTGGCCTGCCAAGGAGACTTCGTGGAGGTGGGGGCCTGGGTCAGGGATGGCAGAGCCCAACTGGAAATGCAGCCTTCCTGGGAGCAGTCATGGTCATGGCAGGAAAGAATGAATGCACTCCAAGTCAGAGGGGCAGGGCAGGGACGGACCAAGGGAGCAAGGTGCAGGTTCAGCCAGGAGAATCAGGAGCCAGGCAGGATGAGTCTGTAGTCGAAATAACATCACACAGCATAGCACGAGGCCTTCCATGGAGCTTTGAGCAGGTACCCAACATCAGGTCCCCAGGAGCTGTGTGGTGTGGAAGGGCAGGTGTGACTCCTGGCGAGACTGCTCTGAACCGGCCCGGGGAATCTCCAGGTGGGGTCCCTACACCAGCAGCAGCAGCAGCATAACCTGGGAACTTGGTAAGGAGGTACTTCTGGAGCCCCTGACTGCTGCATGATTATCTCTGGGATGGAACCTGCTCTCGAGTCAAGAAGCCCACCAGGATTTTCTGAGGCAGTGTTTAGTTTGAAATGCAGCAGGAAAGGCAGAAAATTAATAGAATAAACGGATGGGAATCAGGAATAGGGTGCACACAAAATGCAAGTAATGCCTGTTCTTCCAACCTCACGGGATTTTTCTCGAGCTGTCGCGGATCATGTTGTAGCCGCTGAGATCCGTGTTACTCTGATGTGCACCAGGAAGCAGCTAAGCACCTTCAGAGTCATTCTTGACCTGACAGTCACCTCTGCAGCCTCACTGGTGGACAGGAAGCCCCACCCACTGGGAGTCCCTTCTCTCTAACCTCAGGTTAAAGCCTTGAGTTGCTGCTGTTTCACCAGTTTGAGAGAAAAGGTGTTTGAGATGGCTCTGTGAAATATAAGTGCTGCATAAGACAAGTGTGAGACAGACAAAGTGGCTTTACCATTTTTTTTACGGTGTCGTCGTATACACAATTGTGATTAATTCCAACTTTGGCGTCTTTCCATGAGGTTTCTCTGACAGGATATTCTTTGGCCCAGGGATGGTCCACTTTATCCAAAGAACACACCGTCTAAACTAGGTCAAAACACCAGTTTGGATCTGAAAGCAGGCACAGATGACAAGCGCGTGGTCCTTGAGCCCTTCCCTGAGGTTTACCACGGCCCCATAAACAGGCAGAGGAAGCAGATAAGAGATCCAGATTGTCAATGGGATTTTTTTTTAATGTCTTCTAGCCTTTGTGAGCAGAGAGAAGAGCATGCCAAGAGGTTTTGCTAGGTTTTTAAAATTAAAATTCATTTTATTCACATTGCAAATTTCAAATCCTAGCTCTCCTTTAAGCTTTTAAGTCCAAGAGTTCTTCTTCTTATTCTGTTTACAAACCTGACAAATTTTAGCAGCCATTTTTGAAGAGTTCTAGAATAATGTTTCATTTCATTTATGAATTTAGGTGAAGGCCTTAAAGATATTAAGCTGCAATTATAAATTTAGCATTTTGATTTCTTTCTTAAGGACATTCACCACAAACTTCCCAAGAATATAATTTTTATATGTCTTGTAAATTTAACTTCAAACATGACGACCCTTAAGCTTTCTTCCTGTTCTGGCAAGTTTATAAATGTGGCAATATTCAACTTACAATTCTGTAATGATTACCATTTATACATTTAAAAAGGAAATGGTAAGGCCTGACGGAATATTCTAGAAAAGGGGTCAACAAACTTTCTGTAAAGTGTCAGTGAGTGACTGTTTCCAGCTTTGCAGTTCAGATGGCCACAAATATTCAACTCTGCCTTTTATGAAAGTGGCCACTGTATTCCAATAAAACTTTATTTATAAAACCAAATAGAGGTTGGCCACCTCTGCTTCAGAAGGCCAGAATTTAGACCACGTTCAAGGGCTGAGGATGTGGTTCTGTAGTAGGGCATTTACCTGACGGGTGTTGGGCTCAGAATTTGATCCCCAGAATGGGGTGGGGGGAGCTTGTGGGATACCAGCTATGTGTCGCTATGCTACCCTGATAGCATGGTTTCTCCCACTTTGAATAGCTCAATAGGTTTTATAATTAAAAAAAAAACAAAAACAGTAGTTCATGTTTAATTCAAACACAGCTTGCTGGGTGGGTATCTAGGCTCTGCAATGTCTAGTTGTGTGAACTTAAGTGAATAACTTAACTCTCGATGATTTTTCTGTTCATCTGTAAATGTAGATGACATCTCGTTTATCTCCCGGGGGCAGTTGCAAAAATAATGTATATTGTTATATGTAAGTCTGCCTGGGTGTAAATGATGCCTATGCGCTAAGGGAATAATTACATCATATCAAATGCTGTAACTTAGGTCTGCCTCTTGGTACACAGAGCTTTCTTCACAACTGCGGAGGTCCTGGCTGAGATGTAAATTCAGTTCCCACTGATACCTGGACTTCTGGGACAATCATCTTTTTGTGATGTTACTGATCATCAATGATTCTGTTTCTTAGAAGACAGATTGCCTCTTCCCTCTTCCTGTGACATCTGGACCCTCCTCAGGGGCCCTCTCTCAATGGTGGTTTGCTCTTCTTTGGGCTCTACTGTGTCACTATGCCCTGGCCAACCCCAGATCCCTTTTGAACCTGATGGGATGCTACACTCTGGTTATTTAGATTCTGTCTTTCGGAGCCACAAAATGGTGTCAGGTATCTCTTCCGGGATCATCTGATGTACAGTCACGCCTCCCAGGCGCTCTTCATGGGTGGCAGTGTCCCCTCCCCTAAGATATGTTTGGAAATAGTGGGGGCTGTTTCCAATCATCACAAGTACCTGGGCACTGCTGACCTTGGCGAAGGGTGGCAGCCAGGGAGACAGGATGTGGTGTCCTGCCGTGCACGGAGCCCATGCTTGGCACCTGCCTCAAGGTGCATCTCCACTGAGAGCACTGTCCCAGGGTCACCTCTCTGACACTCTAGTAGGTGGACTGTCTCCATCAGCCTCTGTAAACAGACTACCATGGACCGGGTGTCTGAAACCACGGGAGGCCCTGTTCTTGCAGATCTAGAGACTGGGAGTCCAAGACTGTGGTCCAGCATTGTGGGGCTCTGGAGTGGACCCTCTTCCCCGCCTGTGGACAGCTGCCTTCTTGCTGTGTCCTCACAGGGTGGAGAGACCACCTCTCTGCCCAATCCAGGAGGGCTCTACCCTCGAGTCCCTGTAGAAGGGGCTGTCCTTTCCCTGGGGATTCAGGCTTCCTGACTCTCAGTCCTTAGTAGGGACCGAAGACATTGTACCTTAGTCCACCATCAGTGTAGCCCACATGGGTAGAAACATGCCAGTCCAAGAGCAAGGTGGTCGCAGAAGGGGACGGGCCAGGCCAGCTCTCAAGGCCACCTCCTCTTCTCAGGCGATTTCTCACTGTGCATGATAATTCCATGCCGCAGTAACTGTGGCATTTCTGGTCCTGCAGTGGCCTGGCCACAGCCACACTGTGGTCACGCTGGCCGTGGAATGGAGGACCAGGGTTGGAGAAGCAACTGTCATAGCTTGGTGCTTGCATAGAGTGGGTGCTCAGAGCCGGTCAGCCCAGCAGCCAGAACATTGACATCTATTGAAAATTGACCAGAGGGCCATGGCCAAATGGATCTTTTTTTTAAGTTTTTCGAGCAAAATTTTATTTTTTTCCAATGGCAAGAGAAGTAGGTTATTATGACAGAATTCTACTAATATTTGATCTCAATAGAAAATTGTGACTTCAAAAGGCAGAATGCAAGGGAGCCATATTTATTGAGGGCCTTCGGTGGGTGCTGCTGTGGGATGTGCAGTGTCCCAGGAGGACTTTGGGCGCAAGCTTGGCTGCTGGGGTGAATCCAGAGTTTGTCCGGTGTAGCTGTGTGGCCTTAGGCAAGTCATTTAACCTCTCGCAACACATGAATTCAGATCCCTAGGTCTGGGGGCACTTAAAGTCTTTTTCTTCCCCCACGCCTGGAACCCACACTTCTGGGGCAAACACCTGTCCCAACGCTTCTTATCCAGATATGTCTAGAATTTTCTGCTCCTTTTCGGAAGAAAATTGACTCTAAAAGTCTGTGTATTATAGAGTCCTGTGGCGATGACTGGGCTTGGTTTCAGGTCACTAGATGCGAGGGGCAATTTGAGATTTTTTGAGTTTTCAAACTACCAGCCGCTGTGTTTCTCTGGGGCAGTGGTCTAACCTCTCTGAGCCTGTTTCTGTCTATAAAGGGTTCAGTGCCTCCTTTTAGCAATGGAGGACCCAAGCTTAGGGATCTTGCAGTGTGACTGGCATTCCCAGAGTTTTCTCCTCTACACTCGTCTCCGGCGTGGCTTAAGATGTGAGCACAGCACCCACCTCCCTCCCTCCTCATCTTACAGTGCGTGTGTTGCCTTTTGTAGTTATAACGCATAGTTTGTGCTGTGCCAGTGGCCCTGATGGTCTCTGTGAGTGCCAGGTGGCGCCCACAGGTACTCGGTAACTCCTCAGATAGGGACGGGTTGGAGCAGGCAGCAATCAGGCAGTATCTGTTGCTGCTCTCTGCGTTTACAAAACTCTAATCCATAAAAGCTGTTTGAAATTTCCATTAGGAGATTTGCACAAGTGGCTAAAATTAGTCATGCATTCTTGGTCTAAACTGCAGGAAGGGTGTCTTTACTGAGAAAATGATTGTGACATGTTAAAACTGTGCAATGGCAAGCAGCCCTCCTTCCCAGTTGCCGGGTGAGGTCCGGAAGTGCTCTATTTATTTTCTCCCTGTTGACTCCTTTCTTTCAGGCAAGACTGGCCACGCGTGGACTTGGAAAGCAACTGAGGCCAGTAATCTCAAAGCCTTGACATTAGTGGCTTCTTCTGTGGGCTGAACCTGCTCTTTTATTTTTTAATTGCTGCGTCTTTCTCTAAAACACACAGTGCATCTTTGTTTAAAAAGAGGATCCTTTAGAAACCAGCATTCCTGGTTCTGCTCATTCATCTCCATTTAACACGTCTAGGACCTTTGCTCTTAAGGTAAGGCAAAGGCAGTGACTTCTGCGTGCTAAAAATCAGCAGCCCAGTTTATTCAGTTACCTCTTCCTTTTTTGGTGCCGCAGTGTTGTTTAGTGTTAGGAGAAAGGCTGTGTTTTCTTTGATATTAAAAAGCCAAGCACTTTTATTTTCCAAAGCCATTTGCATTCAGTCTGACGGCCGCTAAGAATGTATGTGGATTTTTCATCTGAGAGGTTTTCTCTATGCATATTGTTTACATTTATCAAACGTCGTCCTGCCCAGTACTTTATATTCATTGTAGCTTCTGGACCTAGCTGACAACATGCTCTCTATGAAAAACAAAACAAAACAAAGCCTAAAGAGTCAGAGGGACTCCTTTTAGAGAATGTGAAAACATGGTGAGGCAAGAGTGGCTGTAAGAATGAGCCGCGTTCCCAAGCTGAGGCTGTGCCTTTGTTCTGTCATCAGTTTGTCAGTTGTCAATCAAGCTGACCTTTCACAGTTATTACTGTGAGAAGTGCTGGCTGTGCTCTTAGCCTGCAGTTGTGTAGCCTGAAACATCTGGGAGGGTTAACATCACAGGAAAGGACTGGGGGGAAAGTTGATATTGTTTGGAATCAGCTGTTTGCAAAACAGTTTAATATTTATTTGCATTCCTACTTTCAGTTCTTTGCCTGTGGCAGTTTTGTGTATATACCAGCAGAGTGTACTGCTATTGTGCGCGTATATATTAAAAGCAAGAATAAAATGAAAGCCCTATTCCTGCAATTTTGGTACCCTGCCACGAGGTGGTGGGAGTGTACCTTTATTAAGGAACATGGCTGCTAAGCATAGGCATCCATTTATTTTTCTCATTAATGCTTTGTGAGAGTGGAGCATGGTGTAGATGTTGTGCACCCAGCAACAAATTAGGCAGGTTTGCATCTTCAAGAAGCTAAGTGTAGTGACCTCAACTTCCCCTGCAGTCAGGGATGGTAGGTTTTTCCCCCCCGCATAAGTTAACCTTGTTTATAATAACGCATTTTAATTAAAGCACGTCACATTCTTAGGCACCATGTTTTAAAATGATGTCAGAAAATAAAACACCTCAGAAACACATGTGCATCTTTCTTGGTTAACTTTTCCTCTTCTCCTTTGGCCCTATGTAACTTTGTCTCTCCCTCCCTCCCTCTCTCTCATACACACACACACACACACCCTCAAGCACATTTATCATCCCTCCCAGAGCCAGGCTAACACACTGTGCCACTCTCTCTCTCCCCTCAGGGGCCTTCTGCAGGAATCTGCTCTGTGAGGACACCCTGGGCCCCTCGTGACTCCCTCTCTCACTGGCCTCTGTGATCAAGAGCTGCACTCCACTCACTGTCGCTTTTCTTGGGCCCTCGCTCTTCTAATTTGAAGCTTCTCTCTGCCCTTTTCAAACTGTTCCTTTGCCCACTAGGACAAAGTATCAGCAGGGGAGCCAGAAGACTCTGTGTCTAGGGGGCCATCTCTCTGGTGTGGCAAGTGGAGGTTCCCCCAGTTCCAGAAGGGAGAAGGGCTGGCGGCCACCCTTCCCAGCCTGCAGCCCCATTGACCTGTGTCTGGGCATGGTGCTGATGTGAGCCTCACCCTGTCGCCTGGCAGTGTGCAGATTGCCTTGAGTGAGTCACTTGCCTGGGACCTGAGTGGCTACATTCATGTAGCCAATCGGATATTTTATTTTATTTTTATTTTTATTTTTTTTTAAATATTCATTTTTAGTTTTAGGTAGACACAGTATCTTTATTTTTTTTATTTTTACATGGTGCTGAGAATTGAACCCAGTGCCTCATGCTGCTAGGTGAGCACACTACCACTTGAACCACATCCCCAGCCCCCAATCGGATATTTTAAACAGAGGGTCAGCATAGTTCAAGGTAAGTGGTTTGCCTAAGTGTCACTCTGGGCTGTCACAGCCTTTCCACAGTGGTGATTCTGATTATGCAAATAGTCTTGGTGTTGGGGGCCTATTTCTCTCCCCTTCCCTCTTTTGCCACCCTTCACCCCCATTCTGAATATTGTTCACTAGAGAACAAAATGATTCCTAGGGTATATGCAAAAGCTACAGTAGCCAGACTTACTCTGCATGTAAAAACCTCTGTGATTTCCCCAACAACTGTGAAACACTAGTAAGTAAACAGAGGCGATGTATGTGTGGCCTTGCCTCCCGGCCACAGCACTGAGACAAGCACCTCAGAGCTGGGTGCAGTGGTGCACAGTGTAATCCCAGCAGCTGGGGAGGCTGAGGCAGGAGGATCATGAGTTCAAAGCCAGCCTTAGCTACTTGGTGAGACCCTAAGCAGCTTAGCAAGACCCTGTCTCAAAACAAAATATAAAAAGGGCTGGTGGTGTGGGTCAGTGATTAGGTGCCCTGGGTTCAATCCCAGCACAAAACAAAACCCAACCAGGCACCCTGGGTGCACAGGCAGCTAAGGCAGGGAAGCCCTCTTGGGCTGCGGGGTACAGCTTCTTGCTTGGCCCCGGGAATGTTTGCTCCCGGAGGTCTGTGCAGCCGGGCTCTCTCTACCCTGTCTGGAAGCCATGCCTGAAAAGGGGCCAGGGCTGCTCTGGATCACTGGGGCCTGGTCAGCGTTTTCAAGCCTGGTGACCTCCTCCCGCTGTAGCCCTTTTACATCTGTCCAGGAAATACATGCAAATGCAAAGCCCTGCCAGGGGGGTACTCACCTGAGATAAACAAGGGCTTTTTTCATTATGTGTTTAACTGTGTTTAGAAACAAAAGAGTCAGGGCTGGGTGCAGCTCAGTGTAGACCCCTTGTTGTAATGTGCAAGGCCCTGGTTCCACCCCCGACTGCACACACACACACACCCACACACACACACTCCGGTTAATAGTCACGTTAAGCTACCCTAAACCAAGGTTTGCAAAGACTGGTGAGATAAAGTATCATCTTATATGATTTTCCCAACAACTGCCTCAGGGTGGCCTTCTTATCACCACTCTTGTGTAAACTGCAGTCCAGGGAGGTTCAGCAAGTTACTTGAGGTCACACAGGGAGTGTGGGTAAGACAGCAAAACCATCTCAACCCCTGGAGAAATTCTCAGAACATGTAGAACCTTTTAAACAGAACATAATACAGAGGCATTATTGGTTGTTAATGTGAAATTCAAATTCAAGTGCATCCCGTGTTTTTCTTTGCCATCTGTACTCACCTAAGGCATCCTTTGGTCTCTGCTTCACTGTTACCCCACCTGAGTAACATTCTATGCTTCTGTAACGACCTGGGGAAATCTTTATCTGTGCACTTTCTCTGTACTGAGTGCTCACCACCTGCTAAAAAGCTTTGAATGCTCTACTGCATGTCCCGACAGGCGCCCTGAATGTTGGGTATGATCACTGCCCCTTTCTAGATTAAAAAAACTGGGGTTTGGGGCTGGCACTGGGGCTGTGGCTCAGCAGCAGAGCGCTTGCCTCACACATGAGAGGCACTGGGTTCAATCCTCAGTACCACATAAAAATAAACAAAATAAAGATATTGTGTCCAACTACAACTTGAAAAAAAAAATGCCTGAGGTTCAAAGAGGTTAAGTAACTTGCTCAAGACCTCTCAATAAGTAAAAGTGGAAATCGGATTAGAACCCAGTTTTTTGTCTGCCTCCAAGGGCATTTATAATTGTTGTTGTTGTTATCATCATCATCTATAATCCAAAATGACTGTTTGTTTAAAAATGTTTAGAATCAGTCACAGGGGCATAGAGCTCCTTCGTGGGAAAAATTGGGTGTTACCTTTAAAATAAACGTTTTACATTTACAGAAACGTACTTGTCATGTAGACCTCAGCGCATTCTTGTTTGTGGACTGATACTTTTCAAGAGCAATTACAACAAAACAAAGAAAGGAAAGAAAAAGAAGCGAGAGTTGAAAAGTTCGTGTCATTTGCACGTCCATTTTGCCCTGAAGTGTTGTAGATGTTGTCAGCATCATAAAGTGTTTCCACACAGGAAGATAAGTTGGCCCGCCTGTCACGAGTGACATCATTCATCTGCAGGGCTTATCTCCCGCCTGCTCCCCGGTTCCCTGCTCTTTCCTCCTTCTCCAACTCCATTATGGATAGGAAGAAGGGCGGGGACCTGGCTGATCCTGCACAAGTGTGGCATGTGGTGTGAGGATGGCCCCCACGCCCTTGCGCACTCCGGACTTTTATCCTGTAGTCACAGCCCGCCGGAGACAAAATGAGAATTCATCTGGAAAACAAGATTAACTCATTTAAGTTAAGCGGTGATCACAGAGAGAAGCTCGCCCGAGCATCAGGCTGCAGGAGAGCCTGGGGATCTGGTGGGATCGGCTGTGCTTCTGTCCCGAGGGCCTGCTACAAGTCACCTGGCCTGTCACCGGAGCCCATGGGAGACCTGGACAGTGCCCAGGGATCCTGCCTGTCTGATGCCCCCTGTGTCCTTTCTTCCTGGGACCCTCTTCCTGACCACCAGCCTGCTGTGCAGTGCTGCCCGCAGCTTCCCAGGGGCGTGTGCTCTGGGCACTTGCGGCTCAGGCCTCTTAACAAGGAGCCAAAGCCAGCTGCCCTGCCATTCCAGTTTCTCGCTTCCTATGGAATTTGCTTCCTGTCAGGCCGCTTGTTCCAAAGGACGGTTTGCTCCTTGCCACCAGGCCAGGAGCACTGCTTCATGGGTCTCCTTGCTCCAGCAGTGACAGACTCTCCTACAGGGATGCCCCTGCTTCCCTTTCCCACCTGGAGCCTGAGAACAGGCTCACCACACCCCCCAAATCACCCGATGGCCTCTGTGTGGGGAAGCGGGGCAGCTGCTCCCAGCCCCCACAGTCCCTTCCTCCCCACGACACCCCGCTCCAGAGCCTTTCCAATATCTGCTTTGGGGCATTGCCACACCTGGCAGGTACCCTGTCTGTCTCTTGATGGAAATAAAGCCCAGGGACCTTCCAGTGCCCCTGTCCTCCACAGGCACATTTTCATTTCCATGACTTCTTTACTGGCATCTGGACCCCAAGTATTTTGTTCGTCCATTGCGGCCAGATTTCAGGCTTAATGGCCACTCAGCAGGACTTTCAGAAGTGAAGGCTGTAAGTCATACAGGAGCTTGTTAACCACACCCAATCCAGTTCTGTGGCGGTTGCACGAGGCGAGACCTCTGAGGGTCCCAGCTGTTCTTGGGGGTCTGTGCTCTGTACCGTGGAGAAGCACCCGGCGTGTGCAGGCTGCGGTGGTGTTCCATGCATGTTGCGAGAAGTGTTCAAAGAACTGCAGAAGCGATCCAGGCCAGAGGATGCTGCTCTCTCTCTCCAGCAAATTTACTGTCTCTGTGACTTGTTCCGTAGGAGCCTGGCTGGACAATTCTTCAACAAATAGGGGAGCCAGGTGCTCACATCTGGCCATTGTAGGGGCTCGGGAGGGAATTTTAAGACTAGGTGGCTACAGCCATTCGGAATCTTGTTAAATATTTAACATTAATTCTGTGTGTATCCATCAACTTAGAAGACTATCAATTTTAGAGCCTATAGCTGTTCTGGGAATAACAGTTTGAAAGACCAGCCCCTAAGTTCTTGGTGATTAAAGTGTGAACAGATGACGGAATGATAAACTTTAACACTTAAAATGTGTTTTTATGGTGCCATCCCTACATAACACCCTCTGAAAAATGTATCTGAGATGAGCAGACCAAATGAAAGAACCTTCTATAAAGGGATGCGGCAGCACAGTTGGAATATCAATGTTCCTTTCGATTCCCATGCTAGCGTTTGATGGTGAGTATTGACTAGCACGAGAGTGACGCTCAGGAGCCTCCACCAAGCCATCTGCACACTCCCAGTATAAGTGCATGGATATTGATCACAGTTATTCCATAAATATTTCCTACAAAGTCCCCCTGTTGCCTGTGCCATTTAAATTAATCCAAATTCAGAACAAAGCTCTTCCAAAGAGAATTTTTCAGTGACCGCCCTCCTGGCCGTTAAATGATCCGTACTCGGTGGCTGGGAGAGGAAAATTGAACTCCCTTCTAGTCAGAGGGGACCTGAGCTCTCAGTCCCTGTGTCTCAGATGATGGAGTCTCTGATGTGGTGTTATGACTCCATAATGTTACGTGAAGTAAAAGAGACTTAAGCAACTTGGGAGGCTGAGGCAGGAGGATTGTAAGTTCGAGGCTAGCCTTGGCAACTGAGTGAAACCCAAAATCAAAATGAAAAGGACTGGGGATGTAGCTCAGTTGTAAGGCACCTCTGGGTTCCACCCTCAGTGCCAAAAACTAAAAAAAAAAAAAAAATGAAAAAGAAAAAGGAAGAACTTAGGAGAATTAGCATCTAAGTGCAATGTATGAGCTCATTTCCATTTGGATTTAATGAACCTGCTATCAAGGACTTTCTTGAGGTAACCAGGGAAATTTGAATATGGACTGAGTAATGGTGTTAAGGAAATGTTCACTGTTGTTACATATGACAATAGTATAAAGAAAATTCACTTTATGCTGGAGATGAGTCCTGGAAAATTTGCAAGTGAGATGGTAAACTGTCTAGGGTTTGCTTTAAAATAAACTAGAAAACAAATAGTTGGAGCATAGGGTAGATAATTCAGGATTGGAAAGTGTTGGTAATTGCTGACCAACTGTGGGTTCATTTAATTAGCTTCTCTATTTTGGGGTATGTTAGAAAATTTCCATAGTAAAATATCTGGAGGTTGCAAGAGGCAGACTGCCAAGAACAGTGTCAGAAATAGCCAGTGTCACACCCCAGAGCTGCTTGACAGGGCATGGTGTGAGCTGGAGCAGACAGATAGTTCTGGTAACTGGACCCGCGGTGCTGTGCCCTTCTGCGGGTGTTA
This sequence comes from Marmota marmota marmota, assembly GCF_001458135.2. Lineage (NCBI taxonomy): Eukaryota > Metazoa > Chordata > Mammalia > Rodentia > Sciuridae > Marmota > Marmota marmota. Next base: position 8,104,352 of record NW_026000222.1, on the reverse strand, counting down.
TTCTTTGGTATCTGCTGAGGGCTGAGTCCCGTTTCCCCACAATTCATGTGTCAAAGCCTTAACCCCCCGACTTCAGAAGGTCACTTTTTGGAGGACTTTTGAAATGGTGATCAAGCTAAAAATGAAACCCGCGTTAAAATAAGGCTGTTAAGGTGACCCCTAATGCCATCCGATTGGGGGTCTCAGTAAGAGGAGGAAATTTGGATGCACCCTGAGTTGGCAGGGATGTGCACAACGGAGGAGAAGTCCTGCATGGAGGCAGCCATCAGCAAGGCCAGGCAGGAGGCCCTGAGAACTACCCTGCTGACTCCTGGACCCGGACTTCCAGCCTCCAGAACTTCAGGGCACTCGGTTCCCACGGTTCCCACCACCCAGCCTGTGGTGTTTGGTTGGGGCAGCCTCATTCTCCAGGAAACATGCTCCAGCAGGGTCCTGGTTTGAATATCCGCTGCTGTGCTGAACCAGAAAGACCAGGGCCCCGGGCAGGGCACGCGAAGCCTGTGTGCAGTCTGGGCTGCTTCAGCTTGGAGCTCATTGGCATCCTCCTTCTGTCTCCATGAGACTGCATCCAGAGGGCCAGGACGGGCAGTGGAGAAGATCAGGCAAGATAGTAATTTTAAGAGCCTGGATGAACCCAAAGCTCTCTTGTAGAGGTCTGTGTAAGAACAGGCCCATCTCATGTTATTGCACTCAGGAAGTGTGAGCTGTGTCTCATGTTTGACAGGTGCATCCTGACAGCCCCCCACCTGCAAGACACTATCCTAGGAATGACATCAGGGTGCCAAGAAGTCAGTTACTCAGACATGCAGAGGCAAAAGGCTCCCCACAGAGGAAGCAGTGATGAGACTTATGGAGGGTACTTGGTTACAGCAGTCCTAGGAACTACTACACCTGCTAATGTCCACCTGTTCTTCAAGTCTAGAGTGATTTCATGGAGAAAGTCTCCCAAGTCCTTTGCCTGGATGCAACCCCTTGTTAGGTGAAGTCCCTCCTCTGGGTACCCTGCTGCCCTGTGTACACCTCCATGCAAGAATCTCCCCAGGCCCCACTGGGCAAGTGTGAATTATTCTGTGGGAACCCTCATTTCTTTAGGCTGCTCTCTGTCAGTGATGTTGGACAGAATTCATAAGACTGTGTGTTAGTCAGTTTTCAATTACTGTGATAAAATACCTGAGACAAAACTTGTAAGAGGAAAGGTTTATTTGGGCTCATAGTTTCCGAGGTCTCAGTTCCCAGTTGATTCATATGATACCTTTGGGCCTGTAGTGAGATGGCACATCATGGAGGGAACATGGGATGAAGAAAGCTGCTCACCTTATGGCAGGGCAGTGGAGAAGGGAAAGAGAGAGGAAGGGGCTGGGTCCCAATGGCCCCTTTAAGGGCCCACCCCAAGACCTAACTTCCTCTCACTAGGCCCCACCTCTTAAAGGCTCCACCACCTCCAAGAGCAAGCACAACAGACCAGGGACCACAGCTTCAACAGGTGAGCCGTGGGGACACTTATCCAAACCAAGGCAGAGCCCCTTCACAGAGATGCCCTCACAGGTGTGGGACAGAGGACGCGTGGCCCTCTTCATGCTGCAGGGCCTGCTGTCTGGGGCCGGACACCCACCCCCAGTGTCTCCTTGGCTGGTAGCCTCCGTTTATGCTCCAGGCAGCTCCCCCTTTCTGTGGGCAGCTGTTCCTTCAGCCAGGGGCCTTTCCCTTTCTGTGGTCTTGGGTCTGAGCCCCCAGGTCTTGGGCACGCTCTACCACTGGCTACATCCCTGGACCATTTTTATCTCTAATTTTATTTTGAGATCAGGTCTTGCTAACTTGCACAGCCTGGACTCAAACGTGCCATCCTCCTGTCTCCTCTCACGGGCTTCCCATGAGTTCATGCTTCTATTTTCATTTTTTTTTTAAAGGGATACAGTTTTCCCCTTTGCCCAAGAGCAGGCACTGGGAATACCTTGCTGTTCTCGGCTGATGGCATCTCCCAGGGTTGTTTGTGAGGGTGACGACAGGAGAGTATGCCCTGAGCAGGGCAGAAGGGCAGGTGGCTTCCTCACACTGAGATCCCAGTGATCATGCCCTCAGTGGCCCTGGGCATTTGCTGTGAGGTCCTGGAGGGTGGAGGTGTTTGGTGTAAATCTGGTCTATACCCCTAGACCTAGTGCTTGACACAGACTATGCCAAGAGTAAATGAGTGTTTAAAAATAAATTAAATTTAACTCAATGCAGCAGGCATTGCTAAATTGGGAAAGCATGTGAATACAGAGATGCAGGACTTGGTCTGCTGTGGACAGCAGTCACCATACGAGGGACGACAGGCATAGAATCCCCAATAATGTAATTAAAGAGTGTCATGTAATCCACCTGGCACTGCACTATACCTCTGTGTGTTTATAGATCATGAACTCCTCCTCTCTCTCGCTCATTCCTGTGGCTCTTGGTAGGGGTCGGCAAACACAAGCTGTATTAAAGGTCTGAACTGACAGGGTCCAGGGTTCAGGGAGCTTCTGGGAAAGTGCAAAGGATTGGCTGTCTCTCTCTGGTGATGGACAAAGAAGTTTTCCTGGAGGAGGAGATTATTGAATTGGGTTTGGATGTCTGAGTAGAAGTTCCCCAAGATGGTGGAAGTGGTGCATGGTATTCTTCCTGCCACTTGGGAGGAAGTGGAGTGGGAAGAAAGGGGCACTGAAGGGCAAGGCCTCCTTGCTTCTTTGGATGGTACAGGCTCCCTTTAGGGTGGACTCAGGCGGACCTAGTGGAGGATCAGGTGGATGGCAGGTGGGAACACGTTAGGGAAGGTCTCCTCAGTCTGTCTCCTGCCTCGCCATCTCTTCACCTACACATGTCCTTCCTGGGTGACAGGAGGCTGTGGGCTGGTCCACATGCCTCATCCAAAACAGATCCATTTTTCCTCTGGTTACTTGCATGGGACCTAAGTGATAAACGTCAGCAAAGAAGCGTTTCTGCTTTGGAAAGCACAACGGTACAGCCCGCCAGACTGCCAACGTCATCTGCTTTACAGGAGGGGATTTCAGATAAGGGTTTGGGTGGTTGTCTTTCTGCCTCAACAGTTATTTATAGAGAAAGTATGGGCCATCGCGCGTTTATAGTATCTCTTCTTTATGGATGCCCAAGTTATTATTTTTTATGGTTTGGGTACTTACTTTGCACATTTGTAAACAATTATGTAGTTATGCAGCTGTTGGCCCACGGAGGCCATATGCATTTCCATGTTGGGAGAAAATTCCAAGAGGGATGCTCACTGGGTACCATCGTAAAAGAATTATTGTGGTGCCAAAGAAATAAAAATAAGAAGCAAGCAGCTCAGAAGTCATCACCAGGCTTCAAAGTACTGGGAGCTAAAGGAACTTAGTGCTCTTTGTTAACTTCAGATTTAGAGTCAAACTTTACAGCTCTATCTGAAGGCCCTGCCTGTTTTCCAGTGAAAAATGGGATGTTGAACAACAATGAAAGTTGAAAATGATTTTGAAAAAAAAAAGAAAAGAATGAATTATACATTGATCAATGTCTCTTCATCTGTCAATGTGACTTAGGAGATGCCCAGTTTTTCCAAGGCATATTTTTTTTTAAGACAAAATGCTCATTAAGGTAGAAAATATTTCTGGGAACAGTAGTACATGCCTATAATTCCAGCTACTCAGGAGGCTGAGGCAGGAGGATCACAAGTTCAGGACTAGCCTCAGTAACTTGGCAAGACCCTGTCTTGAAATTAAAAAAAAAAAAAAAATTAAAGGGCTGGGTGTAGCTCAGTGGTAGAGCACGTACCTTGCATGTTTGAGGCCTGGGTTTGATCCCAAGTATCCCTGACGCAAAAGTAGCAGATATTTTTTGAGTCCCTAGTCTGTGCCAGTGATGCTCTGCTGCTTCCCACGGGGAGAGATGAAAGCAGATCTCTAGGACTGAGGAGATGGAGGTGAGGAACGAGGCTCCTTCTGAACTAACATTCCGTTCATCCAACATTGTTTTTTGAACCTGTGTGGTGCCAGGCAGCTCTGGAAGCTGTGGTGTTGACGGGTGGTCCTCAGCAGAAGTCCTCTCCCAGAGAGTGAGGGGTGACTGGCTGAGATGGTCGGCCCCCACTGCACCCGCCTGGTTTCAAATCCAAGTGCACTGTCACCTGCCTCTTGAAGCCCGTTCCCTGTCTAGTGCCTGCTCACCGTGGCTGTCAGCACACCATCTGTCACACGGTGCCTGCCACCCTGCCCTCCACACAAGGTCCACGATGGTGTACAAGCCGGTGTCCTGGGACACGTGCCTCTAGGAGACTCATTGACCGTCCCTGCCCCTTCCTCCCGTGAGACCACCGTTTCCCGCATCTGCCAGGTGATATCAGATCAGGGGAAGGAAAACAGGGGATGCCCAGCTTGGCTGAAAGGCTCCCACAGTGCGGTGAGACAGTCGTGTGCCTAGAAAGGGTGCAGATGTGACCAGAGCCACCTAGGAAGAGTGTCCAGATGAAAGAATGCACCCAATGAGACGTGCATTATTGACTAAGGGGGCGGGGGATGAATATTGCGTTTTAAAGGGAAACAGACTCCCTGGGCACATTGAAAGAGCATTTTGAAATAAGCACTTTTATCCACACAAGTTTCTTTGTCTCAACCTATGCTGGTTCATAATATTTTCATATATACTTTCCTCCTCTGAGGTGTATTAGTAACATTTATAATTTACCAAATGGAAAATATCACTTAGCTTTAAACCGCAGCATGTTAAGAATGAATCTGTAGCCAGGGGTATTATCTGTTTCTCTCAGGATAACATGTACCAATCAAAAGCCAAACAAACAAATAAACGAACGAAAGAAAAAAAACCTCAGCATTTATTTACAGTATTTTCTTGCAAAATATTATTTGTTTCGCTTTGCTGTTTTATTCATTTTAAGCACGTTTTCACCAAAGGGTTCTACCCTAAGCTAGTCTCAATTCAATTTAAAGTGAAAGGCTTTTTTTTTTGAGTTTAGATAATTTACATATAAAAGTGTTACTGTACATTTTACAAAATGACTGTGTTCAGAAAACAACGATTTCAATTTAATCGTATTGTTATTCTGCAAGTTGGAATGTCTCCCTCTTGCTTCTCAGTCTTACCAACAATATTCCTTCTTGTCCTAATTTTAAATTGTTAGTGTTTGGAAATTGATGTGCGTCTCTCAGACCCCACCAGTCAGACTCAAGGCCCTCTGTGATTTGTCTGATAGACTCGAAGATGATGTGTCTGTGCGGAGGCTGAGAGAATCTCCATAGTAATCTGAGCACGACAGGTATATAGCTTTTGCAAAATTATTTTCTTTCTTCTCCCAAGAAATTTTGTCTGCCAGCGGCCATATCCGTTACAACGAAAACAAACAAACAAACAAACAAAACCTTACACCTCGGTTTGTTTCAAAATTTGCAATTTTTTTTCTTTTTGTCGTTTTAAAATGGCACTCTTGTTCTGGAAAAGTCCTTAGGAACTCGCCCCTCTACCTCAGGACTGCATGCCCTAACGTGTCTCTGAGAAATGCGGCCAGCTGTTTGGGGTTTCTGACCACCACATTTGTCCTAGGAAGTCTGCCAAGGTTTCCAATTCCTGACCCTTGAATGGCAAGTGAGGCTCTGATTCCGCCGGCTCAGGCCACACCATCCATTTCCACAGGCCTCTGCGTCTTTGTCTCTTTTGGAACTAGCGGCCGCTCCCCAGCTCTTAGCTGCATCCAAGCGAAGCGTCCAAATGCACATTTGATACTTTCTCAGGGAGAAGAGGCAATTGTTTAAACAGCAGTGACAACAAGCCGCCTTGAAATGAACGGGTCCTCACTGAGAGATGAGCCCAGACCCCATCCCTGGAGCGGAACCCAGCCCTCACCTCCACCTGCAGCACGGGCGTCAGGACCCTGACAGGGCCAGGGCCAGGGCCAGTGGTGTGTCCCTGGGAGCGTGGGACATACCACTGCATCTCCTGCGTCCTGCAGTCTACCAGGGCAGCCTGTTGACTGGTGAGGACTCGTAGACAGGCACCTATCTCAGGGCAGAATCTCCGTGGGCTGCTGGTCACCACTCCTGTCCCACAAGTGGAAAGTGCCATAAATACACTAGAGTCTGTCAGGCTTTCTGCAGATCCTCCATTCATAGGTCCAAATACAAGCATTTTCCATAATGAAAATGAAGAATTCTTCTTTCTAATATTCTATTTCCCCTTCCCTTAGGCTGGCTGGCTGGCTGACTTCCTTCATATCTGCAGTACTGGTGATTGCTCTACTACTGAGCCATATCCCCAGCCCCCCCACTTTTAAAATTTGTTTTAATTAGTTATATGTGACAGTAGAATGCATTTATGACTTTGATTATCATACGTAGATGGGATATAATTTCTCATTTTTCTGAGTGTACATGTTGCAAAATCATATTGGTCATGCAGTCACATATATACATACAGTAATAATGTCTGGTTCATTCTACTATCTTTCCTATCCCCACATCCCCTCCCCTTCCCTCCCATCACTTCCCTCTACCTAATCTAAGGAAACGCTATTCTTCCCTAGTGCCCCCCGCCCCGCCTTACTGTGAATTATCATCTGCATATTATAGAAAGCATTAGGCCTTTGGTTTTGTCAGTAAATGGTTGGAGTTGGAGAATATCCTGCTAAGTGAAATAAGCCAATCCCCAGCCCTTTTTACTTTTTATTTTGAAACACTAAGTTGCCCAGGCTGGCCTTGGGACCTGTGATCCTCCTGCCTCTGTCTCCTGAGTGGCTGAATTTCAGGGGCGTATGCTGGCCCCTGTTTGGTTTCACAGATATCATAATACCATTTACATTTATTTGTTAATTCTATGTCTGTTTGAAAAATATGTGTAGTCATAATTATTCTTGCTATTATTATCATCTGTGGTGCTGGGGATTATTCTTGCTGTTATTCTATGAAGATATTTTAGGCCAGATACTTTTCGGCTATTGGACAATGTGTTTTCCAAGAAGGAAAGAAAATCCAGTGTATTTTCTTCTGTTAAGAAGTGTTAACATGGCAAATTCAATGCAGCCTGAACCACTCATTTCAGAAATATTTCCTGTAAAGAAAAAACATGTGCTGTGAAAATGGATTCTACTGTTTACTGGCTGTGTGACCTTAGAAAATAGCTTAACCTTTCTGATCCTGTCCTGAAGTATTGAGTGACCAAGAGCAGACCTTCTGGGGATTGAGTGAGAGAAGGTCCACCCAGTGCCAGCCACGTGGTGTGGGCTCCAAAAACGCTGCCTTCTCCTTTCCCATAAATAAGGAGACCCTATTTTTTTGTCCAAATGAACCGACACATAGAGCAAATATAACCGTAGGTGTGGACACTGGAATAGTCGATATCACCCCAGTCCCAGGAAACCCGCTCTACGCCTGCTTGTCCTGTGCTTCCTTTTGGCTCTTAAGGAGCTGTTACTGTAAACCACTAAATAAAGGAGACAGTTTCTTTTTCCTTCTGGAAGGTGTCATTTTGAAGGTCAGTAGCTTTGGAAAAAACAACATCGTACCTTCTTTCCCGTGTTGAAGGTCGTGCCCTGCACACCCCACCCCAAAAGAGGTGGAGGACAGGGCAGCAGCTGCACACCCTGCCCTGGCAAGGGACGCACATGTGAACAAGCAGGTGGCCGTGCTGTTGCCATGGCGGTCAGGTTCCTGGACCTGTTGCCCTGCCCTGCGCCTGGCACTTTCTGGCCACCTGCTGGCCACTGACCTTGCCCAGCCCTCTTGGCCTCAGTTCCCTCTTCTGTGAAGTGGAGATGACAGCAGTGACCCTTGGAGGTGCCTGGGGATTAGATGACAGAGAAAACGTCCAAACAGTGACGCTGTGGGATGAATAGCAGTTGTTGGGGCTTGGTGTGGATCTGGGCACCTGGGGGCCACCTGGGAGGGTGCAGCCACCAGGTCTGTCATTGTTCCTTCACAGGGTGTCAGGGACCCAGGAACACAGGGAGGAAGGGGCTGCCCAGGAGGGCCCAGCGGGCGAGCGTGGCCTTTCTCCTCTGTGTCTCTGGGGAGCGTTTGCAGCACCAGCTCCTCAGAGCAGTTTCTGGCCTTTGGAACCAGCCCAGACCCTCTGGTGAGGACCTAGGCAGGAGGGTGCACAGTGACCACGGAGGCCCTGGTCTCTCCGGCTGTGAGGACAGATGTCCCTGAGCCCCCAAGTCTGCCCATGACCTTGTTCTCATCTCGCTCTCCTCTCCTTCCACCTCATCTTCTTCTCTTGCTTCTCTCCTCCTCCTGTCCCCACGCAGTGGGCCCCTTTCTCCCTGTCTGGGTTCTGAGGCCATCTCGGCCGTGTCTGCAGGCCCTGCTACTCTGGCCACCAGCACCCTCTCCAGGATCTCCCTGACAGTGGCTTCTTGTTTTTCCACTTACACCAAGGTCGGAAATGGAACTTGCTCTTGTTCCTGTGTCAGTCAGACTGAGCTGGTTCATGTGCAGAAAACCCCCAGATTTCAGCGATCTCACATTTAATAATTTGTACAATTTGGATTTATGTATGGTTCTGGTCCCAGACTGGTGTGGGTTGTCCCTGAACACAGTGGCTTCTCCCTCTGCCGCTCCACGGTACCCTCTTCTCATCAGGGCCTGCTAGGGACTTGTAGAACCAGGCCCAGAAGCATGTCCCCCTCCTTCATTCCCTTGGCAAGAACCCAGGCCATCTGGGAAGCAGAGGGAAGTGGCTCCTGAAAGGATCAGGAGCCACTCATCCCCAGCCCTGACCCACCCCCGCCTTATGATCTGTAACCACATCTTCAGCCAGGTCTCGGCAGTCCTGGGACACTCCCTAGGGACTCCCGTTGCAGCCATGACCAGAGCCCCAGTGGGTCAAAGATGATCCTCTAGATTAACAGCAGCTTAGAGCTTTCCCTGTGCTCCATGAAAACTGGGGCGTTTTCCTGGGCCTCCATGTGGCCTGGTTGCCTGGAAAGGAGCAGAAAGGGGGGTGGGGTCCCTCTGTGGTTTTCCCCTCGTCGATTCCTTTTTCCTTTTGTTCCATTTGCATCTGTCCTTGTTGTCTTCCTCATTTCTTTTGGACGTTTTTAGTTGTGAAGGTCAGTTCCTTGAAGTTGAGCATGGACAGCATAGATCACTGCAGCTCAGGCTTCACATAACGATGCGCAGGATCCAGCAGCACCTTGCACATGTGCCAGTCGAAGACTCACTACTGCGTAAGGCCAGGGGGTCAAGGCCAGGTTGGGCAGTTCTCCCCGCTGCTCCTACACTCAGGGTGGCTTTGTGACATGCCTGCAAGTTCTTTCACATTCTCTGCATAAGAGGTAGAGTCTGATTCCACACTCCAAGCCTGGATGTGGGCCACCCTTAGTGGCTCACACGTGACTACCAGAATGGTCACAAGCGACAGCGTTGGTACCTGCAGTCTGGTCATAAGGATCATGGCCCGGCTTCCATGTGACCTTGGCCTTGCTCATGGGACACTCACCCTCAGACCCTGGTGGCTACATGGTAAGGAAGCCCAGACTGGCACAAGTGGGGAGATCATGAGGAGAGCCCCCCAGCTAGCGCCCATTGCGGACAGTGAGGTGGGAGTTGCAGGTAACCTTGCGTGCACCCTCCCCGAGCCCCGAACTGCGCTTCATTGTACAGCTACTGTAGGTGACTCACAATGCCTAACGTGATGGCACTGCTATCTAAGTAGCTGTTATTGTATGAGGAATCACAACAAGGAAAACTAAAGTTTGTGTATGTTCAGTGTGGATGCACTTTTTTTTTGCCCCAATATCCCTGATCTGCAGTTGGTTGGATCCACAGATGAAGAACCCATGTACACAGAGTTTGTGCTTAGATTTTTTACATACAGTTATTTGCAAAGAAAGTTTCATAGTACTAAAATAAATGGAAGACCGATATCATTGCTGTAAAGGAATCCATGTAAATACATACAATGAAAACAGCACAGTGATCCGATTCATTTGATATTTATGATTGTCAGTGACCTAAAATTGGAATATTAGGTATTAAAGACAAACATCAAAACAAGACTCAGTTAAAAAAAAAATAAGTAGAAGATTCTAAGAGAATTCCAAAGGAATGTTTTCCCCTCCTTGTGATTCCCAGGAATGTAGTCTAGAGTATGATCTCAGGAGTCTTCAGTATTCCTATGCATAATTTGTCCCTACATCTTTCCATTACCTTCCTAACCAGAACTTCCTAAACATTCTCCATGCTGATGATCCTACTTGTCTTCTGCATCCTTAATCTTAAGGGCTGTTCAGTGACATTTCTGGTGAGTGCCTCCATGACACTTCCTGTTTGGGACATATTGCAGACCCCTGACCTCCTTGAGCTTGGGACACAGGGGGTTCATATGTAACTGAAGCATGGTGGTCCGTTTCAGGTGTCAGCTTGACTGGGTCACAGGGTGCTCAGATATTTGGTTCAACATTCTTCTGGGTGTGTCTTTAAGGGCATTTGGGGTGACATTGGTTTTTGAATTGATAGACTTATTAAAGCAGATTGAACTCCCTAGTTTGGGTGGCTCTCATGTCCTGAGTTGAAAGGCTGAATGCATTGAAAAGGCGGGCTCCTCCTGCCTCAGTGCCACGGGTGGGCTTCACACTTGAACCTTCACCCTTAACTCAGAGGTCAGCTCTTCTTAGGCTTCTGGCTTTTAGATCAGAACTTATACCATTGGCAGTCCAGTGTCTCTGGCCTTTGGGCTTGTACTCTAACAACATGTTGGCTCTCTTGTGTCCCCAGTGTCCCCAGCTTACTTACTTAAGATCTTGAGACTTTATATAGAGAGAATTTATTTAATATAAAAACATGATTCTGAGTCCCAGCTACCAGGGGCTCTGCTGTCACAGCCAGGCTGGCTTCTGTGGCCTTCAGCAACTCAAGTGGCCTCTTAAGTGGCAGCTGCCAACTGCCAGGAAGTTAGAGGTTCTGATTCTGTCTTCCTCAGAAACCCTTCTGTTAGGCAGAAGTGACATTTTTAAGCACTCGTGTGTGTCTCACTCATCAAAGTTCAAAAGGTTGTCACGGAAAGGAGGCTGCAGTCACCCGGGCTCCAGGAGCTGCTGGTGGAAGAGATAGATAACGTCCCTCCTCACCGGCATTGCGTGAGGCCACCGTGCGAAGCGTCAGCGTCAGGATTGCTTTCTCATTATTATAATAATCAGACATAAAATCGGTGTTTACGTTGAAGGTGTCATGTGAAGACTGCGTGGCTCTGGGCTTCACAGGTGAAAACCTGGATCCAGGGGCCATTGGAATGTCATGCTGCAGAGAGGGTTTGAAATGAGTCTTCCACTGCTTCGGGCCCCTGGGCTTGTTGAAATACGAATGTGTGTGTTTTTCTCACTGTGTTGGACAAGTGCATGTGTACTCAGGACAACTGCTGGTGTGCCCCGTCAATGAACCGCCTGTCACGGGTTTGCTAGGCTTGGTGGCTTCCTAAAGCACCCTCACTGCCTTTGTCACCTGGCAGGACTGGCAGGTAAGCCAGGTAGACTCTGCTCACTCACCAGCTGTGAATGCCAGCTGTGGGGCTGCCCAGCCCTGACCACCCAGCCACACTGGCCTCACCCTGAGGACCAGGTGAAGGGAGAGGCAGAAACTGTCCCCTAACATCGTCCTGCTCTCTGCTTCTGTGCCCATTAGACAGTACTGTTTCCTTGCCTTGGTCACAGAGCTCCTGGAAGGCCACTCCTAAGCTGCCCATTTGGTCCTGGCCTTGGGGAGAGACAGGGTGTGGGACGGATTTCAGCAAATGGGTGCCTTGGTTTCCTGGCTGGCTTTCTGTCCCCTGAGTGGAGCACAGGGTCAGTGCTCAGCTCCATTTCTGAAAAGTCTCGGGGAGCTTTCAGCAAGCCAGCAGGAACCTGTATCCTGGGCGACCTCCCAGTCACATTGTGACTGCCCAAAGCCAGGGCCTGGGCATCCCCTCTGAATCCTTAAGTGCCTGGATCAGAAGGTGTTGGCTGAATGGGCTTGTGATCTTGACCATTCTTGGGTGGTTCAAGGAAGGGTGTTGGCTGGGCAGCGCAGATCAAGACAGTGACCGGGCTTCCCCTGGGCACTTCCCTGGAGAGCTCCCGGATCCCATCAGCCAGGGGCTGCCGAGGTGCCCTATGCTCTCTGGGCACTGCTTACTTTCAGGAAGCATTGTACCCACCAGGATCTCTGGGCTCCTCCAGGTCCTGGGAGAAGATTGTACAGTTGAGTTAGATGACAGCCCAGTGAGCAGAGGGCTCAGGCTGTTCTGGGTGTGCAGAGATTCCTATTACAGGAAAGAAAGAAAAAAAAAAAAAAAAAAACGAATGTGCTTGGGAATATCTGAGGTCAGCCTGAGCAGGAGATTGTGTGTTTGTTGTTACACACACACACACACACACACACACACACACGCACCTCAGTAAGCCCACACTCTCCAAAGGATCTCCCCAGCAGAGAACGTCCCTTCAGGAGGTATGCCTTGGCAGCTCTCCTTCTGTCCCCACTTTCTTCCACCAAGCTGACCCTCTCAGGGTCCCCTCCGCCCTCACCTGGCTTTGGTGGTTCCGAGGCACATCCAGGCTCTACATCCACCCCTGGGGCCCTCCAGGGCTGCCGAGTTGTCCTCCATGAAGTCCACTGTTGGAAAGCAAGCCCAGCACCCCAGGCCTGGAGTTAAGAAACCGCTTCAGAAGGGGCTGGGGGCGTCAGGTGGGCTGAAAATGTCACTGTGCCTCAGAGCGGCTGCACCTCTGCCTTTCCCCGTGAATCACCCACTCCTCGAAGTTAAGTCCGGCTGCTTCATCTGGAGCGAAGTGAAGGCCACATGAGGTGCAGAGGTAGCCCTGTTGGCTGTGGCCGGAGTGTCTGCAGAGGGAGGGCGGCTGCCTCTGGATGCCTGTTCCTGGTGCTCTAGATGATGAGAAGGGCTCGTTTAGGGGCAGATGAGATTCTAGCGTGTGCGGTGTGGAGGGCATACCCCTCCTCCCAGGCATGGGGTGCCATTTAGTTTCTCTCAGTGCTGGACGGGGACTTGGTAGAATTGATTGGGCAAAAAGGTTAATGTGTTGTTACTGCTGCCAGTTGGCCCGTTGAATTGCTAGTGATTGAGGTAGGGGAAGCATTTAATTTGACACACTGAATGCAGGTCCACCAGAGGCTCATCTCTGTTTGCAGAACTGTGTGTGTGTGTGTGTGTGTGTGAATGTGTGTGTGTGTATGCACGCATGCATGCATGTGTTTGTTAGATATGTTGTGCTCTTATTCCCATCAGCCTCTCCTGTTGTCCAAGGGGTCATCAATACTATTCTCTGTCTGCTCACCAGCCCCCCTCTCCTGACCCCTACAAAAACCACAGAGTGTTTTTCCTGTTATTAGAAAACTGTATAAATACACCCTGTGTCTTATAGACCAGGGGACTCCTAAATAGGATGCACCCTTGATGATCCACCAGGGCAGCAGACAATAAACTACAGCTCATGGCCAAGTCCGTGCAACCATCTGTTTGTATAAATAAAGTTTTATTGAAACACTGGTCTTTGGGGCCAGTGACCTATCCTCTGTCCTCCCAGGGAGGAGCTGATGCTGTCTGCCATTTATTTCTATGTTCATTTGCTCAGTCCGTCACCTGCAAAGGTTTCATGGAGATTTACCCCACTCCATGACCTGTACCACACACAGGGTTCACCAAGTCATGGACATTCAGTAGCTACCCTCAAGAGGCATTATTAGAGGAAAAATTGGAAATGTAGAGACACCTTTAATGGAATCTGATGAATGTTGGGGAACCTGTCAGAGCACCATAGAGGAGCATTCAGCGGTTCTATGAAGGTATACTCAAACTGGACTTTGAGGGTTGAATGGGAGTTTTGGCAAAAGAAGAAAGGTGTTTAGAGAAGAGTATAGTAAGTAGAAGAAAAAGAATGTAGGAATCCTAGGCTTGAAACTACAGGCTGTATCTGGGAGCTTCGCATGATTTGTGGCTGCACAATCCTATTTCCTGTAGGAGAGGTGAAACAGGGCACGTTAGGAAGGACCTGAGCACGGCACTGCATTTCTACTACCTGAAAACAATATGAAGAATATCCATCACAAAGGAGATGGAAAGCCAAGCTGGCCCATTGGCCTGGAGCCCCCCACAGTGACTGGACACGAGTGCCAGCTAAGCACAGCGCAGGGCTCAAGTCCTGCTCAGAGGACCAGAAGCCTGTTTCCTGCCACACCACACCCTGTTCCTCTGCTGACCAGGTCACCGTGCTCTGGCTGTGTCCCTGTGTGCGTGTCCCCAGCATGGCAGGTATCTGGAGTGGGCCAGGGCTGCTGCCACTCACCACCAGCTGATGATGAGACAGGGTCCCCTGGGGCTGGAGAACCCCCTCAAGGAGGCAGAGCCAGTTAGAGCGGCATCTGACTCTGAACCCGAGTCTGTCTGTCAAAGCTGGAGTCCCCTCAGCCAGCCTCTTTCCTGGAGGAAGGTGGCATGGGGGCACTTGGCCAGTTGCCCTGGCTGCTGGGCTGATTGATCACAGGCGGATCTTTCAGCTCACGGCCAAGTTGGGCGTCTTCCCGTCATCTCCCCTTCTCTCTCCAGAGCCTGGTTTCCAAGGGTCCACGCTGCGGGTTCTTGGCTTTGGAAACGGTGGGCATAGTTTTTATACTTGTTGCTGTCCCCCACGGTCACAGCCATTGCCCTTCCCACTCACTACTGACCTGGGTGCTGGGCACAATGTGGAGGGGCCTCCTCTCACTGTCTCCTGGTGGGGGTCACTCCCTGGAGAGGGGTCTGTGGGACTCTTGTCCCCTTCTTTTCTTTGGCTCTGTTTGGGAATGTAACATTTTAAAGCTCTTCTTGGCTGGAGGATTTTTTATTGTAAACATAAAACGTTCATTGAAACATTAAACATTTTACAGCTGCTTTTCAGGACATAAATTTTCATGGACACCTACCCCCCTCACTGCCACACCCTCCTCATATATTTCTCCTCCTCTGCCTTTTCTCCCCCCCTCCTGCTGGCTTCAAATAGTTCCAAGACCAGAGTGGAGGGTAGGTAGGGGGCTAAATTACAGGTAAAATACAGCGGCTGGTGTAGCTCACGCAGCTTGGAAGGCTCGTTGTGTTTAGTGTGAGGAATGCTGGGAAAGCCAAGGCCCTCCCTGCTCCTTCCAGCCCCAACCTGAGCCACTGTGAGCTAAGCCCACACCTGTCCCAAGGACGGCCCCAAATGCCTCCACTCACTTCTCTACCTAACAACAATACGATAACACGGCCGTCATCGCATTCTGTTTGTGTGTCAGTGTTCTCAATAGCTCACAACAGCCCTATGAAATAGGTGTACTCTTAATTACTTTCTGGATTGTAAAAATGAAGGAGTAGAGACTTGGAGAAGCCTAGTTTGTGAATTATCTGGCTCTACAAGGTGGAATGATATTCAAATCCTGCACCTCCCTACCTATTCTTTTTCTTTTCTACTGAGAACTTACCACAATTTAAATAAATGCAACATTCCCAGGTTGTTTTGCAGTATCAGTTATCCACAGTCACCTGTGATCTGAAAATATTTAATGGAAAATTCGAGAAATAACAATTCCTAAATTTTAAATTCCATACCATTCTTCTGCCCTGTCTTGCCCAGGATTGAAATCATCCCTTTGTGCAGTGTGTCCACCCTGTATGTACTAACCTCCCATTAATCATTTAGTAGCCATCTCAGTTATCAGGCCCACTGTTGGTTATGCAAGGCTTATTTTACTCAATAATGGTCCCAAAGAACCAAAGTACTGAAGCAGACCACCCAGATATGCCAAAGGGAACCTGTAAAGCACTTCCTTTGGAATCACAAAGGCTCTGTTACTTTTCCTGGTTTCAAGCATCTACTCCTTTCTTAGAGTGAATCCCCACAGATAAAGGGGAACTACTGTGGACATTTATTTCCCATTCTATGCCTGTCTGTCTTCCTCAGTGTAATCCCATGAACTTGCCTCACCCACGGGTAGGTGCTGAGGACATGCCTGGCAGGGCTTCCATTGCTAAGCATACCTGAGCACAGTAAGTAGCTCTGTCTTCAGTCAGCTCCTAGATCAAGGACAAATTGAACCTTTCTCTCTGCCTCAGTTTCTCCACCTGTCAAGGGAGAGTCCTGTTCTTGTTCTCTTGGGTCTCTCTGAGACTGAACATCCCATGGTTCTCAGACACTCACATCTGAAATAGCAGTTCTTTGTGGCAGCTCTGCACAGAGCCCCCCAAGCAGTTCCAAGTCCATCTGTACTGCAGAGTGTTGAGGTTGGCCAGGCCCTTGGGCTCTGCAGCCTGGAGTGCCCTGCCCATCATACAGTGCATTTCTCATAGACCAGCTTGACCTGGACCTCACTCATACATTTTTGCACCTAGTATTTATCCAGTGCACCCTGTGCATGTGATAATCTCCTGGGGTACAGAGTATGAGCAGGTACAGACCCTTGGCAGAGAAGCCATCAATACATATTCAATGAATGAGTGAACCTTGTCTACACCCTTACAAAAGCTCATGACTGACACCTTGAAAATGGCCCAAAAGTCTATGTCCAAATCATTACTGTTGCCAGGTGATAGAAGTAGGTAACTTTTTCTAGGTAGACCCTCAGTCATTTCCATATGCGGCCTTTCCTGTGCATTGCTCCTTGCCAGGCCCTGGGGATACGTAGTTAGATAAAATAGAAGCTTTGCCTCATCCCTGCTGGCTGTTAAGTCCACCTCTCGGCTGCTTGCCACCAGTTTCCTCAGGGTCTTGCCCGTTTCTGCAACAGGCCTACTTTTCCACGGGAAAGGCCCTGGGTCTTATTACAGCGCGGCCGCCATCAACATGCCCTGACTGGTTAGCAGATGGCAGCTGCCTGAAGTCACTGAGTGCAGATAGGAATCAACAGGGGAGATTAGGTAAAGTGCTTATTGGAGGTGCTGTCAGGGCCCGTGGCAGAAGGGTTCCCTCCGGCTCACAGCTTGCCCTCTGCTGTTATATTTCATGCACATTCGCATTACGCTCCTTGGTGATATTACATCTGCATGCACCTTGCCCTCTGACACGACAAACACAGACGCTGCCCAAATGCTTGTAAAGCAATCTGTCTAAGGAGGAAGAGGCAGCTCTGGGAGGAGAATTGATTTGCAAAACATCCTGACATACGGTCTCTTATTTCTCCTCGCAATCAAATAATTTATCTTTATACTCCTTGGGCCACAGTGAAATTGGAACCTGGCGAAACCAGAGACTGCAGGGTTTATTTGTAGCAGTGGGAGCAGAGTAGTTAGCCAAGTGCATTCTAAAATTATCAATTGCTGATCACATGGCCCCGTGTGCAATGGTCCTCGCAGGGCCCCGTGGATCAAGGCATTGGTGGGAGAGGGCTGCCGCACGGATGTGCACAATGAAAACCAGTTCTCCCATGCAGCCAGTGCCACGGAGGCTGTGCCCATTTTATAGGTGAGGAAACAGAGTCCCAGAGAAGTTCAACCCCCTCCCATGTAGCAGAAAAGTGGGAAATGGACTTAGATGAGAGTTACAATCGAAAATGTTTAAATGTTTAAACATTCCACACAGATTTTGCATCAAATAATTTAATGAGGAGAAAGAGAGAGAGGGAGTGAGCCAGTGCCAAAATATTCAAGCTCAGGTTTTGGATTCTGGTGGTAGAGTAATAAATCACCATGACGCCTTTAACATTTATGTTTTTTTTTTTTCCTCTTAACGTTAGGAGTATATAAAATAGTTAGGAATTTATTTTAGTGGAGAAAGAATGAAAGTGAAGGATATGCATTTGGTTAGTTATGGAGCCTGGGCGAGGTGAGAGGAAGTGTTTTCTGGTCTCGTTGAGAAATAGCTAGAGGAAAAATTACAGATCTTAAAATAGGTGTCATAAGTTACACGTTTGTGAAAGCAGGCCCGATAGGTGGCCTCCATTAAAGGCGCGGTGGATGCGAATCTTGAGTTACCTGGAACACAACTGTACTTCCTATATTTATCCGGGCTTTTTATAAACTGTTGCCCTTAACACCTCAGGCTGACACCCACATCCTGGGTGGTTATTTAATACCAAGTTTGACTTTCTTCACTTTGAGGGTCCCCGAAACAGACAGAAAGCAGCCGTGACAATTCAGTCTTCCACTGTTGACAGGCCAAACGCTGTTCGGCAGAGTGACTGGGATCTGCCCCTCTGGCCTCCTTGTCTGTCTTCTCCTTTGGCCTCAGCAGTGAACAGACCATGATGAGCCACCCCCGAGAGAAAACAGGACAGCACATGGGGAGCATTTCCAAAGTCCTCTGTGCATCCTAAAAACAAAGAGGAAAAGAGAGCAGAGGAGCAGGATCAGCTGCAGCCATAGGAGGGGAGGTCTCACTGGGGGAGGAAGAGGGCCTCGCCCTGGCCAGGCCAGTGGAGGGCCTCCTGCCTCCTGCCAAGCCCCATTCCCCCGCAGCACTGAAGTGCCAGGCACGTAGTACCTGTCCTGTCAGTGTCCTTAGGATCTGAGAGGGGACTGTCACCAGGACTCCTAGGTGGGCAATGAGAAAAGAAAATCCCTAGTCGGATCCAGAGGTCCCACTTCTAGCAGAGAAATCCAAGAAAGAGCACCCCTCCTTCCAAAGTGAAGTCCAGGGGCTCAAGAGAAAATGGCACTGTGCACATGAAAGGCAAGCGTATTTATTTTAGTTTTCAAACAATGTGTAGAGTTTCATTAGAATAAAAAAGGAGATGGATAGACCAGCAACCTAGATGATTTCATGCCATCTAGCATTAAATTTGGTTGGGTTTCCTGGGAGCCAAAAGCAGAGGTCTCATTAACCATTAATTTAAAACAAAACAAAAACCAGACACTTACTGATACACCTTTGTTGTGGAGCTTAATTCTAAGAACTTATGGCATGTGGGTGTGTGGATGTGTCTGTACACCGCTGCTCAAGCAAGCCACAAATAAAAAGACAAGCTGGTTCGATATCACTGAATAGAACTTACTAAACATATCAAAGTACCCTTCTGTCAATCAAGCAGCCTTCTACTTAACTAGATGGAAACATTAGAGTGTGAGAGTGAACTATAAATTAAGGGCACAGTTTCTGAAGAGTTGCAAAAATATGTAACCCCAGTTCACGCCAACAGTCTGATTTGTCATGATAAAAAAAAAAAAAATCCTGTGTTTTAGAGTAAGACAAACCAAGAAGAATAACTCTGTGGTGACTCACCTCGTGCCTCTATGTGGAAGTGAGCTATCCCAGGGCCTCTGCAGAGGGCCTGCATTTTTCTTTAAAAATGTAGAGAGGAAGAGGAGAAAAGAGAGCACAGAATCCACTCAAGGAAATGAACAAGAGTCCTGACCCAGATTACTTAAAACAAATAAAGAACAAGTCTTTTATCAACCCATGAAAGAACTCTCTACAGCTTTCATATAGTATCTAACATTGAGGGATTTGCTTGGACACATAAATCAAAATATACCTTTGAACAGCTGAGATTTGAAATCTTGGTGTATTTTCCCATAAGCATTGGGAATATTGGGTTAAAACAAGAGTGTTCTTTCTAATATATTTTAGCTAATAGACTCAGAGGTTTTTTAAACCCACGCCACAGTCTCAATAATACCTGTAGGGTTAACATGTTTGTCATCTGTTTTCCCACGATAGTCACCAGCTTGGTTAATATTTATGGAGAACTGACCATGTGCCAAGGGCTTTACATGCACCATCTTGTTTAATCTTCAGGACAACTTTATCAGTGGTGTCCAGTGAATTCAACCAGATGCAGTGGCCTGGAGAGCCAGCCTGGCTAGCCATCCTAGCATTCCAGGAGTCAGTCTCCTGTCCCAGTCTTCCTGGTCCCCGCTTGGCTGGGGGCCACCTGGTGGTGACTGCACCCTCCAGCCTAAACATCAATGGGGATAATTCTGGGTCCTTTGTCAGAGTGGTCCTTGTCTCTCTTGGCAGGTGGTACTACAGTGTTTTTCTACATTATAGCCGCCGCCGCCGCCTCCTCCTCCTCCTCCTCCTCCTCCTCCTCATTGCTGACACTTCTTACCATGTGGTTTTTGTTACTGTAGCTCTGTCGTATAATTTAAGGTCTAGGATTGTGATGCTTCCTGCTTTCCTTTTCTTGCTAAGGATAGCTTTGGCTATTCTGGGCCTCTTATTTTTACAGATGAATTTCCTGAGTGCTTTTTTCTATTTCTATGAAGAACAACATTGGAATTTTGATGGGAATTGCTTTGGTTAATATGGACATTTTGACAATATTAATTCTGCCTATCCAAGAGCATGGGGGATCTTTCCATCTTCTAAGGTCTTCCTCAATTTTTTTCGTTCGTGTCCTATAGTTTTCACTGTAGAGGTCTTTCACCTTTTTTGTTAGAGGATTGGAAGAACTCTTCCAAGATGACATGGCTCATAAATAGTAGAGATGGAGCAAATCTGTCTAATGCAATCCAAGTCATCCATTTCAGGGGGGGGGGGGAGAAAGAGAGAATATGTCCAAAATGGTGATTATTAATTAGTCATTATTATGAACCCTTATAATCACTCAGCATTGCTAAATACTATTACATTGTGATTAAAAACAGATTTGGCTGGACATTTCTCTTCCTTGCAGCCCTGGAGAAGCCATCCTTTCTATGCTAGGTCATTGGGGATGGCTCTGGAAGCCCCACTTCCTGCCCTGCCATTCCGATTCCCCTTGTCCGAAAAGTCAGCTGATGGGTGTTCAGTGAATTTCCAGGAGTCGGGCACCGAGTCTGACAGCCCGAGGCCAGTGTGCCAGCTAGTCAGTGCCACATCACGGTTATTGATGAGCAGGTGACCATCCCAATGAGAACTGAGTGATCAGTGTTTCAAAGGAACTGGCAGGGCCTTCCAACGCCAATGTTCTCTTACCTCTTAACAATTCCTTTCTCTTTCCTTTCTGAATTCCATTCTTAAACTTTTCCTTCTCTCCAAACAAATGGTATTTATTAAACAAAAAAATTATTTTCTCATTTACCAACCAGAGTTGCATCCTTTGGATGTTTAATTACATCCCAAAGCATGGAAATTGGGCAATTTAATTAGCAACCATAGCCTCAAACACAAACAACTGCAGGGTTTTTGTTTAGTTTTTTCAAGAAGTCGGGGGGTGGGGTGGGGAGGGGATCTTCCTGAGCAGCACCAGGTCTCCAGTGTCCTTTAGTGTCAGTGGTCTGGGGTCACAGGGCCATTTTGCACAGGTAGGAGGGCAGTATGCACAAAGAGCTCACCACAAGAGCTTTATAATACATAGGTGAGAAGGAGGCCTCCCTCCCCTTGAGGCACCTGATCCCAGGAGTGTGGCAGAGTGTGGCAGACATTTCCAGAAGAAGATAACACGTGCATTGGGTGGCCTACGACCCCAGGCCTGGGCAGCTCAGGCCTTGCCATTCCTTGGGCCATGTCCTTCTGTACTGGGATGAAAGGGCCTTGTAATGAACAGGGACATTTTGCATCCAGTGCTTGCAAGGGTGTCCTACTGGTGTCATAATGTCAAAAGCTTCTTTGTTGAATAGCCTTTCTCTGAGACCCTCAAGTGCCCTACATTCCACTGGGATTCCTGGGTGATTTGTCACCTGAAGAAATATGAGCTGTTTTGGTAGGGGAGGAGGAGCCTCCCAGGATGTGACCAGAGTCTATTCAGAATGATGCCTGCAGGCTGCTAAATACATTGAATGTTGTCCTGAAGCAGGGCATGGGGGTAATTGCCAAAACACCCCTACATCAGCCACATACAAATCCTGCCACATCTCCTAAAACCAGAATCTACCCACTGACGAACAGCCTGGGGTCCTCATTACCACCCAAGTCTTATCCTCCTACATGCACTAGTAGTATTAGGATTATCACAGTTTGAGGGAGTTGTTCTTAGGACTAAGGAATGAGAGAAGCACATATCTAGAGGGATGGCTTTCTGGCATATTCTCAGTCTGGACAAAATGGTAGCTTTTTTTTTTAGCAGGGCACCGTGACACACACCTGTAATCTCAGCTACTCGAGTAGCTGATGCAGGAGGATCACAAGTTTGAGGCCAGCCTGGGCAGTTTAGTGAGACCCTGTCTCAAAATAAAAAGGGCTGGGGGTGCAGCTCGCTGTTAAAGCACCCCTGGCTTCAGTCCTTATTATGACAAGGAAAATGTGGTAGCATTTTTAAAAATTTGTATTTATCAGGGACGTGTTTATTGGCACAGATTGTACACTTATGGGGTACAGCGTAATAATTCAATATGAGTATACAGTGTCATGATCAAGTCAGGGTAATGAGCACTTCCAGCTCCTTATACATTTATCATTTGTTTGTGTTGGGGATTTTTGAACTCTCCTATTTCTTATAAAATATATAATAAATTGTCGTGCCCTCTAGTTACCCTACTGTGCCGTAGAGCACTGGGACTTGTTCCAACTATGTCACCACATTCTGGTGCCCATTATCCAACCTCCCTGTGTCCTCCCTGCCCTTCCTAGCTGCCAGTGACCACCATTCTAACAGTAGCATTTACAATGTGCAGCAAAGGCCTCACTCATCAGCTCCTGGGCATGAGAAGTCTCAGAACTCACCTCTCCTTCAGCTTTTGATGGAAAAAGGAAAGGATGGTGGAAAGAGGGAGGAGGAAGTACATAGAACAGGAGCACAGTTCTTGGAAAACTTGACCTTATAGTCCCATCCACCTGGGACAAATAGGGTTCTTGGACGTGTGCATTTTTTCTCTTTCCAACTGGTCCCATTGCTCAAAGCGGTAAAGTGCATGTCGTGTTTGCCGACATTTTTGTTCACTTTAAAATTGGGCTTATTTAATGTGGATTTAGAATAAAAAAAAAATCAATAGAATGAGCAGCTTCAGGAGCCAGAGCGAAGGCAGTTGAGAAAGGACAGAATAGGACAGAATTCTAGGGGACTCTCAAACATAATTCAGGAAGCTCTGAAGTTTACTTAGTCTGGGATTCTAAAAAAAGATTAGTTAGGCAATAGTTTACCTTAGACCATTAGAAGATGGACTTTAGCCCAAACAGGCTGCCAAACTCAAGAGAAAAGTAGGGGGAAGAAATTATTTTTAGCGTTCTGAGAAAGCTTCAGCCGTATTCCTATGCACGTTTCATTAGTTATTGGCACTTGGTGCTGATTGGGTGAAATTCGCTATTTCTAGCACCCCTCATTTCACTCATTCTTTCTCAAAATCATACTTAACCAACTACTGTACCTAGCACTAAGATGGCGGGCAAGGGATCCAGTACCAGCTGAGGAATGTGGCCCTGTGATTCTCAGTTCTTAGCAGCCTTATCTTAAGGTCATCTTCTCTGATGACCTTAAGGTCATCTTCGCTGAAGACAGCTGGCCTGCACAAACAAGAGGTGTCACAGAAACTAGAGTGTGTGGCTCCTGAGGCTGGGCCACCAAAGACATCAAGTTCTCTTTCCTGTCTCTTGGATCACTCGTTCTGGGGAAATCTGGGTGTCGTATTCTGGGAGGACACTCAAGGAGGAGAAGAGCTGGGTAGAGAGCGTCTGAGGCCTCCTGCTGGGAGGGCACCATCTTGGAAGCTGATCCCAGGGCACATTAAGACCGAGATGACTGACGCCGGTGTTGGTTTCAGTCTTGACACAGGAACTACTTTGGAGACCCTGAGCCAGAAGCACTGAGCTAAGGTGCACCCAGATTTTTGACCCATAGAAATCTGGGTGACATAATAATTTTCTTAAATTGTTTCAGTTCCCTTGATGTAAGGATTTTTTTTGTTGTTGTTGTTGCACCAATACAAAATAAATACAGTGGGGGAAACTATTCTCTAGCTGATCATTTGCAGAGTCCAAACTGCTACTGTTTAGCCAGCACTACATGAAGTGAGTTGCTGCAGTCTCCCATCCAGAGTGAGGTGTGCTCTGCAAATGTGGCCTTTTCTCAGACACCGTCCATGACCCCTGGACCTGTTCTCTCCTCGGTTTGTGGTACGACGTGTTAGTGTGGCAGGGACCATGGCTGCAGGAGCCAGTTGAGAAAGCAAAATTTTCAAGTCGTTGGGGTTTAACTGTTTAACAAATAGTTGGGTTAATCCTGTGAAAGTGTCTTATTGTAAATATTTAACTTTGTTTTAGTTTAAGTCTTTCTAAAATGGGCTGCATGCTTTCTTGCCCTCACGACGCAGCCTTGACGAGTCTGGAGGTCCCTTACTGTGAGGTCTGCAGGGTGCTGTGAAGACAGAGGGCCATCGGCTCAGGACAGCGCGTCCTGCAGATACCAGTGTGGGTAGGTCCCTGAGGCTGCCCTGGAAGCCCTTCAGGTGGTGACGTGTCTGGTGCAAGCCTCTTCCACTAAGGAGCCACAGATAAGCTCGTGACCGCAGAGCCCTGTGCTGGAGCCGCCGTCCAGTTCAGGCTGCTGTTAGAGCAGCGCCATGCTCTGGGCGACTGAAAGAGCAGACGTTTCTGTCATGAGGTTCTGGAAGCTGGAGACCTAGGATCAGGGCGCCACCATGGTCGTGTTTTTGTGAAGGGCCCTCGTCCTGGTCCTGGATGGCTGCATCTCACTGCAGAGGGAGAGGTGAGCCCTTCCTCCTCTTCTCATAATGGCACTGTCCCCTGCACGAGGACTCTCATACCCCACCCTGTCACCTCCCAGAGCTCCAGCTCCTAACGCCATCACCAAGAGGATCAGGATTTTGACATAGGAATTGGGGGGGGGG
>NW_026000222.1:7970806-8079683 GCF_001458135.2 Marmota marmota marmota | reverse complement strand
GGGGGGGGAGGGACCACAGACATTCTGTCCACGTGCTGACCGTCCATTAAATTCCCAAACTTCTGTCAGCCCCCTTCCACCCTCACTATGTACCCGTCGTATTTAATTAATATTTCAAATGTTGAAGATTTCATTACATTGCAAATTTTCTTTAAATCAGTTCATAGATTTATTAACTTTGGTTTAAAAGGAAGCTTTCTATCTCCATCATAAAGGGAAGATCAATATGATTTGCCAAAGCAGATAAGGATCCAACTACATGCTGTGGGAAAAGGACGGTGATATTAATCCCAGGTAGTTGTTACAGCTGGGGTTCACTCTGAGCCCAAGGCTCGTCCTCTCTCCATGGATATGGGAAATCAGCACCTTTCACAGGGGTTTTGAGGATAAATGGAAAACAAAGCAGGATTCTTTCCAACCAGAAGGACCAAAGAAGCCAAAAGGAATAACCGTCTTCCCCAGATCATGTAACGCGGGTCACAGGTGCCTCCAAAACCCTCTGGAGTACATGGCCCGTCCCTGGCCTCGGATCAGAAGCTGGCTTCCCGGAAGTATATCTCTTGACTTGTTGACACCATCCCAAGCTCCAGCCCTGCAGATCTGCGCGGCACAACCCGTCGACCACCATGCTTTCTTCCTATCTTGTCCTTCTCTGTTCTGCGGCATGGAGGCTAAGAGCTCTGGCCTTGCCCAGGTGGTGTGTCTCCTCACTGTGTGATTCTCAGTAAGACAAGTGACCTCTCTGAGCCTGCAGGTAAATGGAGATGACATATATCCTGATGGGGTTGTTGAAGGGTCAAGCGTGATGACTTGTATACGGTGACACTGGCCTTCACTGTGAAGAGGACGTATCCAGTAGCCATCTTGTATCCCAAAATATTCAAAGATTTTGCATTTAACTTGCTGAAAACAATCATCTTCTCAGGCCTACATTTTATTATTTCTTTTTAAAGGAAGAAAAAACCCTTTGTGGGAACTGACCATCCTATTTATGTGGGCCCAGGCACTCCCGCGCTTGATGTAAGGTGGCCCGGGTTGTGTGTGGTTGCTGTCGGAGGGTTCCTGGCTTAGCCAAGCACTTTCTCGTTGACGCCATGCTGGGGCGAGTGGGGATTAAGGGGGATCACACAGAGAAGTGTCAGAGCAGGGTGCTTACCAGGTGAATGCCGAAATGTTTTGAAGGTGGGTGCCGCAGGGAAGCAGCAGTATGCAGGCTCCATGGGTATGTCCTAACTGTCTGTAAAGAGCTAGGCCGGGCACGGTACATGCCCTCCTCCAACACTCAAGATCTCTTTTCTATCATCTCTTGCCTCCCTGCTTGCTGCCCTGAAGGTAGAGCCTCCCAAGGAGAGTTCCACCAAGAGCATTTGATTGTGATGCTCTTAAGCCATTCAGGAGCAACGATGAGCCTGCTAATGTCAGGCACTAACCTAGGTCCTCATTGAATTTTTTTTGGGGGGGGGCCGGGGGTTGCCAGGGATTGAGCTCTAGCCCTCCACCACTGAGCCACATCCCCAGCCCTATTTTGTATTTTATTAGAGACAGGGTCTCACTGAGTTGCTTTAGTGCCTCACTCTTGCTGAAGCTGGCTTTGAACTCATGATTCTCCTGCCTCAGCCTCCTAAGCCGCTGGGATTACAGGAGTGCGCCACCCCGCCTGACCTCATTGAATCTCTAAACAAATCCTCTACTGAATCCCCAGTCCCTGAAGGAGGAAATGGAAACTCAGGAATGTTAAGCCACATGCCCAGAATCATCCACTTAGAAGAAGCAGGTCCATAATTGAAACCTGAGACTGCATGCCCTGTATGAGCTTCCTGTTGTTGCTTTAACAAATTAGCACTGACTTGATGGCTTAGAGCGTCACACATCTATCCTCTTATAGTTCTGGAGGTCACAATCCTAAGTCAGTCTTGGAGGGCCATAATAAGGTACAGTGCAGGACTGGCTCCCCAAGGCCCTAGGAAAGAAATGCTTCTTTGCATCTTCCAGCTTGTAGAAGATTCTGTCATTTCTTGGCATGCGGCTAGATCACTCCTGTCTCTGCTCCCATCATTTCATCTCTTTCTCTGACCCTGACCCTCTTGCATCCCTCTTGGAAGAACCCTTGCACCTCTAGGCTGCCTGGATGATGCAGGATCCCCTCCCATATCACGATCCTTAACTTTAGCACACCTGCAGTCACCTCCGCTACATCAGGCACCGTAATCCCAGACTCTCTGGATCAGGATGTGGACTCCTTCCGGAAGAGGTGTCATTCACCCTAACAATCCTCAGCCCTACGCTTGTCAGGAAAGATGCCCACGCGGCCGGGGGTTCTCTCTGCCTCTTCCCTTAGGAATTTGTCCTTGTCTTTGCCCAGGAACAAAATTCTAGATTCAGAGTCAGCTCTTCTTAAACTCCCAGTCCCAGGACAGACTCGGCCTGCCGTGGGTCATGGGGCTCTCTAACTACCTCCAGTGCATGGCGAGCACGGTGGGCCAGGGACAGTGTGTCATCGTTGCTTGTTCTGCTTTCAATGTAGCTAACTCTCACATTTTGTTTTCCAAGAAAACGTCAACAGGCTCATGTTTTCTGGACTCAGTTTGTAGCAGACCATTGGCCGAACAGGTCAGAAAAAGCAGCACCCAGGAAGTCTCATCCCTTCATCTTTATTAATCTGTTTGGGTTTTCTCGGCCCCTTGACCACAAGTTGAAAAGACACAGTGGTTTCTGGGAGAACCCTCCAGCACTGGAACTTCCCTCTGAGTGCGTTTACTTGTTGAACACCTTCTTGGTCCCCAGACCAGCACCCCCGTCTCCCGTCACCAGGGAGAAGTTCGTGTTGCCGGCCTCCACGGTTGATCTGCTGCTTTCCTTTCGCCCATCAGCTGCCCCCCGCCCCAGCTTCTCTGTGGCATGTGGTTGGCTCAGGACGCTCGCTGGTCTGGAAGAGATTGGCTTGTTTAGCACGGCAGACGCTCTTGGGGTCCTCCTGACACCCGGGCCACCCTAGTTAGTCTGACAAGAAACGCCTGGGGCTTTTGGAAATCTCATCTGTGACACCATAAGAGTCATCTTCAATATCCCACATTCCTGACTGGATTTGGGTATCGACCAACCCCCTCGGTATGAGGAGAAAGAGAATTTGTCAACAGATCAGGGAGGGAAACCTCAGGGCACAGCCGACCCAGCACAGGCTGACCTGAAACCAACGCTTAGAGCGGGGTTTCTGTGTGTGTGCACCTGCGACAGGTCAGCTTGTAGGGAAGGCGCAAGTCAGCCTGTGCAGGTTTGAGGAACTGCAATGGGGATGAATCAACAGTTTCTCGGGGCTGGGGTGGTGGCTCAGTGGTAGAGCGCTTGTCTGGCATGTGTAAGGCACTGGGTTCAATTCTCAGCACCACATAAAAATAAATAAAATAAAGGTCCAAGGGTAAGCAATAAAAAGTATTTTTAAATAAAATAAAATAAAGTATTATTTCTCTTTGGTGTTAAATCTGTACTGACCTTTCGCTGAAGTTACCTTATTTACCATCCGTCCACATTAGCCCTGTAGGGTAGGTATATAATTGTTCCCCTTTCATAGATTAGGAAGCTGAAGCCAAAGTAGTGAACTGACTTGTCCCGGATCACAGCCTGGGAGCTGCTTCTGCAGGGAGCCCAGAGAGGCTCTGCCCTCCAGTTCTGTCCTTTCATCTGACTCCTCACTGCTCAAGGTCAGGTCCCTGGACCAGCAGCTTCAGCATCTGCTGGGCATTTGTCAGGAATGCAGACTCCGAGACCTGGCCTGAGACTTGCCAAGTAACAGAAGCAGCAGAATTCTCCAGATGACTCCTGCGCACAGCAGAAGAGGAGCTGTCACCTATGCCACCTCCTGCTGAGTTAGGGGCCATAACTGAGTGTGCCCTGGGTGCTGAGCCTGTGGTGAGGCTGCAAGACAGAAAACTCATGTACAAGGCAGCAGGATGCCACCCGGGGTCGTAGCAGTGCCATGGAATACCAGACCAGGGTGCTCAGAGGGCACAGACAAGGGCCCTTGACCAGGAAGACTGTCCGGTGGAGCTTATTCCTGAGCTGAATGGGAAGGCAGTAACCCACTGTGATTGAGAACACCAACTCTGCATTTCCACTGTCTGGTTTCAAGGCCCAGTTCTACATTCCAGCTGTGTGATGTGGGACACGTTGCTTTACCTCTCTAATCAAAATATCACCTGATTGTTAAGTAGAATAAATGAGATTAATACGTGTAAAGGACACCCACAGTAGATAGCATTCAGATTAAAGGCAGAGAGGCAACTGAGGATGACCCCTAGGACTCACACTGAAACACTTTGATTGGATTAAAGTGGGTATTTACTGAGAATCTACTCTGTGCTGAAGCACATTCTGGACTCTGAGATGTGAAGCTGAATTTTCAAAAACAGTGTCTATACCTGAAGCCATCACTGAAGGGTCAGAAAGCCACTGGTCATATCTCCTGATTTATATAGGTATTACAAAGCTATACATTTCCCTCTAAGTACTGCATTACCTGAATCCCACCAATTTTGATATTTTGTATTTGTGATCTCATCAATTCAAAATAGGTTCTCAGTTTCCATGTGGTTTCTTCTACCCTCACTGGTTTAGTAGAGCATTTGATCATTTCTGTTCAGCTAGTTCTCACTGACACCTGCTATGTACCAAGACCAGGCAGCTTTAGCTTCTGACTTCAGGGAGTTTATAGTCCAAAGAAGCATCCAGCATCTATTTAGAGAGTGGAGACATGAACACATTTTTTTTTTTTTTTTACATAAAGCAAAAGAAAACCAGATCTCTCCAGCACAGGTTCTCTGAATCCCAAGATATTTTTCACTGCTCAGTTGCAGCCTTTGAAGCAAAGCGTGCCCTGGTCACCACTGCATTCTCAGCCCCTAGCTCTGCACATAATAGGTACACATGGATATCTGTTGAACAGAATTGTTCTTTGCTACCCATGCATTTGGTCTGAATTCCTTTTGATTATTCTCTTCACTCATCTGCTCTCGACTGATTCCCCCAATGTTTACTTAAGAACTATCCTTAGCCTATCTGTTGGCATAGTGAAGCTGTCTTCTTTCTAATTGTCCCACAAAGTCTCTGATGGGTCTGTATGGAATCAGGCAGACCCCAGAAGCCATGAGCCGGTGAAGTCCTGCTCTTTCTCTGCCTTCCACCCACTGCATGCTGGGATGCATGTTGGACCTTTGCCCAGATTATGCTTGGAGTGGCACCAGCTGCACAGGATATGAGAAATATTTGCTCCGAGGGATCCAGAAGTGGAGATCTGAGTAGGATCAGCTGGTGCTCCAGCATAGAAGTCATTTCGCTCTCTTTGCTGAGAGGTCACTGTGCTTCTCCTCACTCAGCAGTTTAAGGGGTGCCATATTGTTTTCAACCTTCCGGCCCTCACCGGTTCCAAAATGTGGCCGGGTGTTGTCAAACAGCTCCGTGTTCCTGCCAGAAAGAGTCGTCCCATGAGGAGGGAGGCCGCCATCCAGTCCAGCCAGCAGTGCCTTTCAGTCAGTGTATCAGAAGCTGGGAAACCCTGATTCCTTGTGCCCTGACCCAAGAGGCCTGCCTGCAAGCCCTCATGCTGGAAGGAACTTCATTACTGGGAGGAGATGCCTCTTCTGGGAGCGGGTACAGAGGATCAGGGTGGCTTCTACCCCAAGCTACCAGCATCTACATACTTTCTGTCCCTCACTCTTGTGCAGTGAGCAAGGTGGGTTGGGAAGTTTGCTGCCTAATTCCCATTACTGGCTCTTGCATAGGATCTGTTGTAACCTTGGACTTGCTTGAAGCTCTCTAGACATCAGTTTCTCCATCTGCAAAATAAAGGCAATTCTACCACCTACCTCCTGAGGTCGTGAGGTTCACAGGGCAAAAATCACCCCTGCAGAAGGAAACACAACACTGCATCCTACCCTGAATGGTGGAGCCAAAGGGAATGGGGAGAGCAGCCCAGATCTGAGAGGGGTCAAGGAGGTCGAAGTTCCCCTGAGGTGGGGGTGTGTGTTGATTACAAGGAGTTAGGGGTAATTGGGGTCCTAATCACTGTGAGTCCAGTATGACTGTGCACAGGAAGTCCAGTTGGACAGCCACAGGTCCCCACAGAAAAGGTTAACTGACTTTAGGCACAAAGTGCCATGATCGGTTTCAAAGCAAGTGGGATGGGAGCAAGAGTTTTATGACAGAGGTCCGAGGAGACTTGTAGGCTGACGATAAGGGCCTGTCAGGGTGTCCTGTGGATCGTACTGCTTGGGTTCTGTGGCATCCAGTGTGTGTGTGTGTGTGTTAAAATGCCTACTGTGTTAAAATATATAAATGATATTTATCATTTTAACTACTTGAAAGTGTGCAAGTCGTGGCATTCGGTACATTCACAGTGTATAACCTTCACCACTTCCTGCAGGAGTTCCTCCTTATTCACAGTTTTGTGTTGCATGGTTTCAGTTACCTGTGGTCAACTGTGATCTAAAAATACTGAATGAAAGACACCAAATATAAGCGACTTATACTTTTTAAATGGCTTGCCATTTTGAGTAGCATGAGGAATTTACTCGCCATCCCCACTCTGTCTTACCCAGAACCTGAATCCTCCCTTTGTCCAGCATATCCATGCTGTATGTGCTCCCCACCCACCAGCCATTTAGTAGCCATCTTGATTATCAAATGAATTGTCATGTTATTGCAGTGCTTGCCTATAGGGTTTGGCATTATCTATGGTTTCAGGCATCTACTGGGGGCTTTAGAACGTGTCCACCAATCGGCAAGCGGGGAGTACTGCATACTGAAAACTTTTTCACCATCCCTGACATACACTCTGTACCCACTAAACAGCTCTCCCTTCCCTACCACCTGAGCCCTGGTAACCTCTATTCTACTTTCTATTTCAGTGACTTCGCCTATTCTGGTCACCTCCCATATGTGGAGACACATACTCTTTGTCCTTCTGGGTCTGGTTTATTTCACTTGGCACGAGGTCTTCGAAGCCCATTCATATTATGGCATATATCAAAATTTCATTCCTTTTTAGGGTGCGGTAATTTTTCATTTTGTGCAGAGACCCCATTCTGCTTGTCCATTCATTCTCTTGTGGCTGTCTGCTTCTGGCTTTGCACTGGTGTGACTCATACTGTTAAAAACATCGTTATACAAATATCTGTGCAGATCTCTGCTTTCCGTTCCTTTGGAAACATAGCTGGGAGGGAAGATGCTAGGTCGCGTGGTGGTGGCTCTTCAGGAACTGCCTAACTGTCTTCAACAGCGACAGCACTATTTCCCTTCCCTAACAATGGCAAATGCAGGCACCGATTTCCAATTTCTCCACATCCTACTCGACACTTACTATTTTCCTTTTGTTTCCAATGTAGCCATCTCAGTGGGTAGGAAGTAGAACTGTTTTGGTTTCCCTAATAACTAACAAGGCCCAGCTTCTCCTTCTGGGTTCACTGGCCTCCTCTGCATCTTCCTTTGGAGAAAATCGTGTCCGTTTTTGACACTCAGAGCCTTTTCTTCTTGCGTTTTTTGGGTCGAGGCTACATCCCAGCACCATGAGTTTTGATGGTGCTAATTTCTTCTGGTCCTGTTTAGAATTTGAGGTAAAAAAGAAAACAGTAATTGAAGTAGACAGTTGTTACTTACGTGGGGAGGCTGGTGTCACACGCCTTGTGCTCTTTCATTAGTGGCATTAGGTCCTTATTATGTGTTTTACTAGGTAATTGTGATTCTTGGCTTTGGGATTTTGCATATTTCTCTCTGGTTTCTTTTGTCAGTCAACAAGTAAGGCCGGTAGGATTCTGAACAAAGTGGGCCATTGTGGGGGAAAAAACGTCAAAGGAGAATGAAATCCCCTGCAAACCAAAAAGGATGGAGCAGTCAAAAGTAAAGAAGTAAATCCTTTAGCACCTCCTCGTCTCCAAAGGGTTTCTCTTTATAATTTTCTGAGGTTATGAATTTAACTCAGTAGGTTCGAGTGTGGTTGGAGACTCTAATTACTGAGTGTTTCAATGATCAGATGTGCTTTCTGTTTTCTTGAAATGCTCATTTTCCAGCTTGCTGGCAGGCCTTTCGGAAGGGTGAGAAAGTGAATCCTCACCAGGAATCAGGGGCTGACCCTGACAGGTCTTTCCAATCGGAGAAAGGGGACGTGATCCATCACCACCGCTGTCTGTGGCGGGAGACACTGTTCCATAGACAGCGGAGGCAGGTCACGTCGGTCCAGTTTTCTTTTTGATCATCAGAATAAAAACAAGCAAAACCCCCAAAAAATAAAAGCCAAAACTACTTTCCTCTTTCAGTTTCTGCTACATTTGTTGTTCTTCCCTCTCCCTCACTGAAGAAAGTCACAGGACTAGTCCCTCTTCTTAGGATCTGGCATTTGACAGTGAAGTATTTTGATATTCTGGACAACTGGTAAAGGAATGCAAAAGTCGGATGCAAGTTTGATAAGGTCTACAAAGACATTAGAGCCACTATGTTTTGAGCACTTACCACACCACCAGGTGCCATCTGTTACCACCTGCGAGTTGGGAAGTCGTCCGTCCGTCCATCCATCCATCCATCATCCATCCATCCTGCCTCCGCCATGGGGTGGAGTAAGTGGTAAACAAAACCGAGTCCTGCTTGCGTTCTGGGAGGGACGGGGATAAAATAGGGGTAATTAACAAGTACAGTTGCCCCACTGAAATCCCCCTACTTCTTTCTTTCTATCTAATACATCAGTCAGGATCCAGTAGGAGACATAGACTACACAGTAATTCTAACAGGTGAATTCAATATTAAGAATCCTTATCTATAACAGGGTCTCAGTTACTAAGAGGCAAGGAACTCTCAACAGTCCAGGAATGCAGACTCGGGAGCAGCCACTGCCCTGAGGGCTGGGCAGTATTCCCAAGGAGGGATCAGGTCAAGAACCCCACCTGCCATGACTTGGTCCAGACCATGGTCCACTGATGGCAGATGGTAGGACTTGTGGTAGTGCCAGGGAGGATGTCTGTGGTGGTGTCCTACCCTGGAAGCCTCCAGAAACCTGCCCGCTTGGGCAGTGTGCTGGAAAGTTTCCCTCTGGGAGAAGGAGGAGGCTGCCCACAGGGTAGTGCCTTCTGAGAGAGGTCCTCACCAGAACCTGAGGGCTCCACGTCCCTCCAGTGCCCTCTACTGGCAGAGCTTGACATGGTGCCAGCTGGCAAAGGGGACTTGCTGTTTGGTCCCACGCAGGGCAGTGCATCTGGTCTCACTCTGAGAGGTAGGCTGTTGAGGGCTGGGACAGTGGCCCATAAGTGCTGTGGGGAAATAAGCAGAAAGAGAGAAGGACTAGAAGTGTCTGGGGTGCTGTTTGATAGAAGGATGGCCTCTCTGGAGAGGTTGCGTTTGAATAGACCTAAAGAAGGTGCTACCTGGTGGCAGAGCACTCCTGGCAGAGAGGAGAGCAGGTGCAAAGACACTGAGGTCAGAGCCGGCATGGCATGCTTGAAGAAAAGCAAAGAAGCCAGCCCCACACAGTGGATGTGGACAAGGGATCAGAGGGAACCTGGAAATTAGCATTTGGCCAGAGCATGCATGTGAAAAGAGACAGGAATCCTTCTGGAGAGCCTTCAGCATAGAGGTTAGCAGAACTGATTCATCTCTCCAAAGGACCACCTGGTTGCTCTGTTGTATGTATTGGAGGGGTGGAACATGGCGAGTCTGAAGCCGTGTCCTGTTTAGGAAGCCGCTATAGCCATTTAATCTCCAACCCCTAACCCCCAGTCCCCAACCTCTAACCACCCCCCAAACCCCAATCCCCAACCACCAGCCACCAAATCCCAACTGCCAATGAGGCCAAAGAACTGCTGGGTCCCATGTAAATCCATGCTCAAAGCAGTCACTCTTGTATCTGGGGTGGTGGACAAGTTTGAAAATAGTGCTGCTTGCACAAAGTCCCTAAGGTGATCAGTGTCTCTGCATTATATACTTAAAAATGATTAAAATGACAATTGTGTATTATTATATGTTTTATGACAGCACAGAGCATTTAAGAATCAGAATCACACAGGGCTTTGGTGTTCCCTTCTGTGGGCATCTCGTCAGGAACTAACAGTGTACAGGTGTCTTCTCTGAGGAAGTGCTTGATTCGGTCACTTGGTGAAGGCCACGTGGGCCTTGTCCTCCATTGTGAGGTTGCTATCTTTCCCTTTGTGGGTAAAATAAACACTTTAAAGGACAATTAAGAAAACACACAAAGAAATGGTGACCTTTATTCCCCCCTGACCACTACTAGCTCATTCTGGGCTTTGAGGGCTGGGATCCAGGTGTGCCCATATGCAGGTGGGAAGCAGCTCAACCACATTGGGTGCCTTGCTCAAGGTAGTACTGTTTGTGAGTGGCCAGATCATAAACTCCATGAGGGCAGGGGTCTAGACTGTTCTGTTCCCAGAGCACCCTCATCACCCACAACAGCTCTTGTACATAGAGTAGGCACCGAATAGGTGTTTGTCATCGGAATACAGTGGAGCCGGATGCCTGTTTTCTGACTCCATGCCCTGTGTCCTCTCCTCTGCAACTCTGGACTGCTTGGAAATGGCTCAGCCCTCTAACAGGGGAGGGCAAGCCCCCCCCCCCATCCAGCTCCTGAACTGTCATTAATTAGCACCCCCATTCCTAAGATTTCAGGAATGTCCAGCTGCTTGCTAGCTAGCACGGCGAGTACTGTCCATGGTCCCACCCATGGCTAAGTCGTTGGCCACAGACAGCAGACGCTGGGCTCTCCCAGGGACATTCCTGCCGTGTTTGGAGCAGGGTGCTCTGCTGCTCATGTCCGCTGAGGTTTGTGTTGCTGTTGTGTTTATGGGAAAACGCTGTTACTATTCTGAGGCTGGTTCTCACTTATTCATAGCTCCGAGCTGGTGGGTGGAATGAGAAGTTATAATAGAGTGCAGGTGCCTCTCATTGTTTTCCGCTCCTCACTGGATAGTGTTTATTAAAAAGGAAATCACAGTGGTGTGTCTGGAGCTGAAGTCTGAACAAATAACCCAAAAGGAGGAGTCCCAGGAAGGTGGGCAGGAGGCAGCACACAAAGAAAAGCAAAAACAAGTCTGAGCTAATTGGGATCAGTCAGTGCTTTGCATGTGAATTATGAACAGCAAGCTTGGCTGCAAAATCATTATTGTACTCAACCTTTGTTGGCATACTTCACGCACTTTTATGGAAGATCCACCATTTGAATTTAACACATTTTACCCAAGCCTTTAACGGAACTTGAAAATATGTTTCTGAGAGCTGAAGTGAGATCCTTTCCAAGTATTTAAAAATGGCACAGGGATGGATGGATGTATTAGTGTGCACACTTCTCTTAATGCTTTCCTGTTCCTTGGAGGAACCACACCAGGTCCCTCTGGGCAAGGTCTGGAGCATTGAACTCAGTTGAGGTCTGCCTTAGGAAAGGCGTTGGAATCCATGTTGCCATCTCCTGTTCTCCAGCTGGCTCCTTGGAAGACACACAGTGCACATGATAGTGAGAGGCAATCCTGACACTTTGCATTGTTCTGGACTGTGAGGTGCTCCCAGGAGATCCTCTGTTCTTCACATCTCATGGGTATCCAAGAGATCTGCTTCCCCATTTGGAAAACATTTATAATACAAAGATAAACTGAATGTCGCCTTTGCCCATAGCATTCACGGTCTTTAGAGGGACACAGTCATGTACAACTAAAGACAGCACGGGGGTCGTGTGCTGCAGAGGTCAAAGGAGCAGAACCCAAAGAGATCAGTGCACTCAGCCTGAGGATTCAGGGAAGATTTAATACAGGTGGCCACATTTGAAGGATGCCAGGAAGATAAGTGGAGTCTTCTTTTGCTCAGAGTGGGCTTTGTAGGCAGAGGCATAAGCCTGAAGAGGCTCAGGAAGACCAAAACCATCAACACATTCAGGGGTCTCACAAGCCTACTGTATCCAGTTTGTGCAGGTGGAGGGGGTGCTCTAGGTGAGACTGGAAAGTTTGGCAACGTGGGCAGACGGAGGGAGACCTCCCAGCCTCACTGCTGACAGGGAGGGGAGCCATGTCAGGCTTACAGAATAGAAGACAGGGCTCCCAACTCCTGCCATCAAGCATTCTCGTATTTTTAGAAGGGTCTGGTTCCTGAAATACCTCAATTCCTCTGCTTCCCTGGCTCCTCTCTCTCCTGCCTGTTCATTGAGCTGAAAGATTATCAGGACTATATTCAGCTCTCGCTAATAATAACATGAAACAAAAATATCTCATGGGTTTGCTGCTTGTGAGTGTTTTGACTATTCATGGCAAAGCCCTTGAGAGTCGCACCCACCCCACCCCACCCCATCCCTATAGTTTTGGGGCAGCTTTTCGATGAGTGAAATGGGGCCTGACTTTTGCTCAAAATGATATTCTTTTGTGGCTTGTCTACTCCAAGAAGTGAAGGACTCAGCCACGTTCCTCATCTCTTAATGGAACAGAGAAGTCACTGCGACACTCTGCAGGTAGCCCGTAGACCACGCAACCCTTCTGCACCTGGGGAGAGCATGGTCTTTAACTCCCCCGACCCCTGCTCATGTAAGATGAAAATTTCTTCCGTATGGACTGGACTCGAGCCTTAGCAATATGGTACCAGCAGTGCTTCACCCCAGGGGTAGGTGCCCATTGAACGGGGGGTATTAATATAATAGTCCCCGGCATCATTAACCTGGCCATTCTCGGTTTCTCTGCATTTCTACCTTTGTTTCCTTTGGCCAATGGAACGCTGGATTTGGTCCCTACTTTCTGCTGAACCACAAGTGGCTGTGATCCTCCCATTTAGCATTGTCTTGTTGGACATTGGCAAATCTAATACCATGAGCCTCTTCAGGAGGCTGAGTCCTTCAGGGTCAAGGCCAGTGGGTGGCCCTCGGCACTCTAAACACAGGACCATGTGAGGGCACTGGCTTTCTGTGCAGGACTCAGCTGCCCCAGATAATCCCCCAGGTAGTCTTTGGCTTTCACAAGGACACCCTGG
The DNA here is from genome assembly GCF_001458135.2 of Marmota marmota marmota. Lineage (NCBI taxonomy): Eukaryota > Metazoa > Chordata > Mammalia > Rodentia > Sciuridae > Marmota > Marmota marmota. The sequence goes on along the minus strand of NW_026000222.1, from coordinate 8,066,693 downwards.
CCACTACCTCAGAACCTCCTAATCCAGCTCCCAAATTCACAAGGCACTAGGGGAGCAGAGGGGAGAGAGAGGGATATACAGCCTGGTTCAAAGAAATGATCCAGAACTTTCAGAGTACTTCCTTCTAGGTCTCCTCTAGATCTTCCCAAGCAGAGTGGCTGGGACCCTGGCATCTAGGCCCGGGCCTCTGACCTCTAGTATGACTTTTTGACATGGGCCAATCCGTGGCCCCTCTTCTTCAATTTTCTCATCTGTACAATGAGAATTCAAGTATTTATTATGAGAATTGAATATTAAGATCAAATATCATGATCCACAAATGGTACTTGGCAACTGGTGCCCAGGAAACCTGACCCAGCGGCCCCTGTGGCACCAGTAGTGTGTGCCAGGCAAAGAGGTGTGGTCTTCATGGATTGCATCAGTTTCAAGTCAATGTTCAGGCCCCACCCCTAGCCCTATTTTATACAGCGTGTATCTTTTCAAACTTTACCTGAAATTCTAAGATCGATTTGAAGAAAATAAGGACAATTGGAGATGAAGTTCTTGTCAAGTGAGTTTCCGACTTTATGCTTTAGGAACCTTGTTTTTGGTCTCTGTTTCTGGCAGGCTGTTGCTCTCCCTCCACTCCCCTCCCACTGCTTGCACAGTTGACCTTGACCTTGACTCTGCCTTCTGTGCATCCATGCTGCCCATCAGGACTGGCCGTGAAGATTCGAGAGGTACCTCCTAGAAATGTCTGTCTGGCCATCCCGGGCCGCAGTCACACGTAGCCACTGAGCACTTGAAATGTGGCTAGTGTGACCAAGGGACTGAACGCCTAATTCAATTTAATTCAATTTAAATAATTTAAATAGATTTCCCTAGTGGCTGTCATGTTGGGCTGCACAGTGTAGGCACTGCAAATTCAGACATAAAATCCACCGTGCCTGCTCCTACAGAGCCCTGGTGGTCAGGGGAGTGAGCTGCGGGCACTAAGAGTGTGAGAGGACAGGGACATGCAGATGGGCACAGGGCCGATAAAGCCTTGGTGTCAGAAGAGTCAAAAGGTCTCTCCAGTGCCACGCACAGAGCCTCCCTGGAGAGCGGATCTGTTTGTGATGTACCCAGTCCTGGGACAGGCACTTTGCTGAGGCACCTTCACATTTCACCTGGGCTGTGGTGATGGCAACCCATCCTACAAGGGAGTCTGAGATTCAACTGGGTGACCGACCTCCAAGGTTGAATGGAGAAAAGCCTGGTTCCCAGCCACACCAGTCTGCCTGCTCCTCTGTTTACCCCCTCACACCCTCGTCTCCTTCGCTGGTCCCTTTTAATACTCGGTGACTGGTAACCACAGACACGTCCCTGTCCCCGTCAGCCTTCAGGTGGGATGGAGGCAGGTTTCACATAACTGGCTTCTCTTTCGGTGAGGAACGGGCTGTCAGCAAGACCACAGGATAATAAATATGCCGGTATTTACATCATGCCGGATCTTGGTGTGATTGCCACCTGTGTTGTTGACCAGGGTGTCACATGCCCATGCTCTAATCCTGGTCTCAATATGACTGTGAGGACAGGGCCAAGTCATTTCACAATGGGGGTGAGTGTTCCTAGCTTCTCAGAAGACCGACACAATTCAAGGTATGAAATTCAAGGTGTGGCCTCAGAGTCATTTCGCTCAGCAGTTTCTCTGCCGTGCTTTCTCAGTAGGTGAAAGGGGAGCTCGTCATGGTCTCCCGTCCGGCTGGCCTGTTCACCAGGAGGTTTGCAGGTGGACCTGGAGGGAGACTTCTCTTGAGAAACCTTGTGACTGGCGGCGTTGCTTTCCCCAGCCCTGAGCCATTTCTGTCCTGTGCATGGGAAGGGAACCCTTGTCACGGGCAGGTGCACCCCTGGTGCCCCTCTCGGCTCCAGGTCAGCTCTTCCTGGAAACACCCACATTTACCCTGCAGTGTGCTGTTTCCCGCCAGGTGGCACTTGACAGGGATAGGATGCCCCCCACCCCACTTGGCAGTGACCTGTTGGATTCACTCCAAATCCCACTTTACATCCCCAGCTATTTTGGGGTTTGACAGGCCTGAATTAAACCAATGAACTTAATCTTCTCATGGAGCATTTTACCTGGGAGGGATTCATAGAGATCACAGCTTCACCTAAACCTCTCCCTCCCACATACCCCACCACTGGGGAATGTGGTAGACGCGGCTCCAACATGTCTTACTTTTTAAGAATGATGTATTAAGGCCCAGAAACGGACTCTGCTACTCCTGCCAGGGATGGCCGACAGATTGCTCTGCCGAAGGCTCTGTGGTCAGCACTTGGTACTGATCCCCTCAGCCCCACAACTCTGTGAATGAGATGCATTTTTAATCTCCACTTTTAAGAGTGAGGAGCCTGAAGCTCAGAGTGTCAGCAGCTGCCCCAGCTCCCACTGCACATAAGTGGAACCAGGACCCCATGGAGCTGGTCAGATTAGGAAGCTTGTGCCCTTAGCCAGAGGTTTCAGGTCCAGTGGGTGGCAGAGGGGGTGTTGAGAGCCACAGCCAAAGGGGCCCCAGCAAACTTCCAGCTGCCAGCAAACTTCCAGCTGCCGGCTGATGATTGGCTCACAGCGGCCCCAGCAACATCTAGCTGATTGGCTCCTCTGCGGTGATGCTCATTGGACTGTTTCCCTGCCCTTTCAGACCACGGAGCTGCTCATTGGGGGACTTTTTTTGGCTCCGCCCACGTGACCCAGCCAATCGGCCTCAAGAGCAGGAGGATTGTGGGAGGTGGAGAGAGGATTGTGGGAGGTGGAGAGAGGCTTGTGGAAAGCCGGTGGTGGCAGTTGAGGCTCTGAGGGTTTTTCCTGAGAGGCTGTTTTGTTTGGCGTGTGTGGTTCTAAAAATAAAGTTAGTTTCTTTTGACAAGTGGCTCCTGATTGTGCCCAGCCAGACTGCGGCAGGGGGGATCTCCCTCTAGGTTCTCATTGTGTGCCCTGTGTGGCCCCATGGAAGGAGAGAGAGGGAAGGCGTCTTTGGAACTGGGTGGCATAACATATGATCCCTTACAGCTTCGTGCCTCCTGTGGTAGCTTAAAACTAAGGCCATGGGTTGTAGGCACAAAGCAATGGTGGGCAGCCACCAGACCAGGTCTCTTCCAGCCAAACTTCCTGTCAGTGGCAAAGGCTCTGGAACACCGTGAGTGGCACTTGGTACAGATCACCTCAGGGGAAACTCCATGTGCAGGTTTTGTCTCTTTGTTTTGTGTTTTTTGTTTTAGTTGAAATAAATGAATGGTGTGACCAGGGTTCCAGGTACTTCAAGTCCCCAAGACCCTGCAGCCTGGGGTAAGGCTCTTCTTGTCTGCACCTCCTCTTTGGGAGGAGACTCTGGGGGTTTACTTCCCCAGACAAGACACTCCCAACAGCCTCCTGTCACCTCCTGTCACCTCTGGAGGCTGGGGTCAGGGAGGAGGACCCAGAGAGCACTTGTCTTCTCCCACCCAAGAGGGCCGTGTCCGCTCATTGGTGAGCTGATTGATTGGTGGATCACGTCCTTGAGCTCTCAACCTGTGGATGTCATGCTAAGAGCTGGAAGGTGTTACTAAATGAGTCAAAGGCCCCTGTCTTGAGGGGACTTGCCTGACTACGGGAAGAAGATAATAAGCAGTAAACACACAAGATCAGATCGAGACCGAGCACCGTCAAGAAGGCAGGTTGTGCAAGCAAGTGCAGGGAAGGGGGTCCAGGAGGACCGAGGGCGGTGACATTGGGTCTGAGGGATGAAAACCAGCCGCAACCGGAAGGGCTGATTGGGGTGTACGTCCCAGGCACGGTGAGCTGAGGTGCAGAGTCCCAGAGGCACAAAAGAACTTGGCCTCTTGACGGGACAGAATACAAAAGCGCCTGGGTGGCCGATGTGGCTTGGGCCATGGGGTGGATTCCAGCTGGATTTTATTCTTGGGGAATCAAGGAAGCCACGGAGGGTTTAAGCAGGGGACTGACAGGGCCCAGTGGTGTTTTCAAAAGCTCTGTCTTGGGGCTCGAGGGGTCGGAAAGCAGCAGTGGCCTGCAGTGTGTGGATGACATTGCCCAGAGCCTTGGGGCCAGGCCAGAGAATGGACCTCCCACAGGGAAGCCCAGGCTGCTCGCAGCCTCCACACCTGGAGATCGTTTTTCGTTTGCAGCCTCCAGAGGCGCAGAATGCCCTACATGACGCTCTGACATTCTAGACCCAAACTAGTGTTGTCCTTTTTGAAAGGTGCATCAGGACAGGAAGTGACATGTTTGCCCCAACTGAGGTGCGGTGGGGTGTGTTGGGACCCTGGCATGTGCCTGAGCCCCTGTGCCCAGGACCCCTTCACGTCGGCTGGTCACTGGTCACTTGGCTGTCAAGAGAGATGTTTCAGAAGCCCTGCATCTCAGTGCTTGGAAGCTGGAAGGACAGGGAAGGGGAGCTTGGCTGCGGTGCTCAGAAATCCACAGGTCACCCTGCCGTGTGCCACTGGGACTGCCTCTGTCCTGCTTCTCCCCCCACCTCTGTCACCAACCACCGTCCTGCCCAGGGAGGCCATGTCCATCCAAGAGCTGCTGCAGGTCATGGCCCGGTGCTACCAGGGGTAGATGGCCAGGCCCCCTGGGGAGCGATGACTTATGCTTTGTGCGCTTCCTATGCGCTTCCTATGCATGTCTCCCCTATGACTATCCAAGAGCTATTGGTCCTTTACAAAGATATAAATAAAGTCACGATGACTACGGCGGTGAAGATGGCGACGTTTCAGCAGGTAGCAGGCCTTGGCACACTGTGTGTGCTCCACCCAGCACCCCGGCTGTTTACCTGGGAGAACGCTTCGGATCCTCCCAACAACCCACAGAGGAGTGCTGCATGTCCTTGTCCTACATGTAAACTGAGGCCGAGGACTTGAGTGCAAGCAAGATGGTTCCCAGACCTGTCCTCCTGGCCACTACTGGATGTCCGCGAGCACCGTCTTATTATGGCTCTTATTTTTCTCATAGGGGCGGGGCTAGATAGAGGAGGCTGGTGCACTCAAGGACAGATGTCCTCATCCCCCTCACTCATCCCCTTCCCTCTCTGTCCGTCTTCACCGTCACCGGGGCTTCCTTTGCCCAGGTGCCCCCATCCCCTCTGCTGCGGCTCTCCCTCCTCCAGCGCCCGCTATGGGCACCTTTAGGAACCCGCCCTTCCAGCCGCCCTCCCTGTCCTTCCTTGAGCACTTCTCGGCAGCAGTCTCCAGCTGCCCCTCCAGGCTTTCCCTCTGGTGGTCAAGAAGAGGCCGCAGGCCGCTCCCTCCTACTCCTGGGGGGTGCCCCACAGTGCTCTAGGGTCTAGATGCACCCCCAGGGGTAGGGGAGTTTGCCCGTGGGGTGATGGGCCCACGTGAGGAGTGCTTCCCCTTCTCTCCAGCAGGCAGCAAGGCTCCCACCACTCCACCGCTCAGATCCAGGCCCCTGGACCTGGACTGTGCCTCTTCCCTCCCTCCCTCCCTCCCTCCCTTCCTTCCCTCCTTCCTTCTTCCTTCCTTGTGTTCTAGTCTTTCTTTTCTTAGTCTTTCCTGTTTTACTTAGTGTCGCATTTTTTAAAACTTGTGATCATACTACATTTGCCATTTGAAGTTTTTGACCAAGTTATTGTGGTATTACAAAGGCCTTGTGTACTGTGTCTTATGACCGTATGGTACAATTATAAGGTGGCTATTAAATTATGTCCCACTAAGAATGAGATAAACACTGTAAACTAAACAATGATCCAAAGCGCTTTTCTCTCTCAGAACTGTTTTTATGCCTATTAGAAAGGCTCTTTTGACTTAGACGTGGATCTATCGTATATCAGACCCTCTCCATGCCTTTCTGGGCACCGAGCTTTTGGTTACAGAATCATCGTACATAGAGAGATCTAAAGACACTTTAAATGTCAATTAAACTCAATGTGGATAACACCAAAAACCCACTCATTTCCACTGAAATGAGAAGCTAAGACTGAGATCTCATAGGGGAACAAAACTCGTTTCAATGTGCATGAGAGTTGGTCCATATTTGTAATGGCTGCCTGAGAGCCGGGAGTGTGCACATCAGACTTGACTTACCAGTCCTCCTAACATGAGACATTCAGATTCTCACAGTCTTCTGCTGAGCTCTGCTCGCAGGGCACACAGTGCTGTGCAGATCAGCAAACCTGCATAGCAAGTGGGTGCAGGCCTGGGCTAAGGGAGCTTGCCCAGGGGACTCGGCCCAAAGGAGGAGGAGGATAGTGAGAAGCCACAGACAAGAGAGAGAAGACAGGAAGAAGTCTCAGCACAACCCAGCTGCACTCAGCATGAGCTCCTTCTGGGAAGTGTTTGCTCTTCCCCAAGGCAAGGCCTCTGATGGAGACCTGGGGAAGGCCAGGGTTCCCTGAGCGGGGCAGGCTGACACTCAGAGCCTGGACCCAGGGAGGGAGAGGAGGCACCTGATACTTTCCAGGAACCACAGACATGCCAGCCTACCCTGTGTCTTTTGCAAAGATGTACATGTCTTCCAAAACGCAGTTTTGACAGCCATAATGGCCATGGTGATGATGGTGGTCATGCTGATAATGGCCATGGCGATGATGGTGGTCATGCTGATGTTGACGATGACAATGTCAGTGGTGGTGATGCTGATGTTGGCTGTGGCAATGACGGTTATATCGGTGAGGTCCGTAGAACCTTCTTTGACCGTGGCTCCTCACATGTAGTGACACACTGAATCCTCATGGCCACCCTCCAAGGTCAGGACCATTGCTGTTCCCAGTTCACTTGCATCTCCTTCAACCCCTTGGTCCTCATAACCGAGGCTCAGAGGATGTGGGCTCCAGTGTAGAAGCAGAACGGGGAGGGCAGGTCAAGCCCTGCCTCCTTTGGTAACCCTGAGAAGACAAGAGCTCTTTGACCTCAGTGGAGCTGAAGAGTGAAGAACGAGAAATCTGTGGCTCTGCCTGGCTTTTCCCCACTCAGGAGCCCACGGGCATCTGCTGGGTGCCATTCTCACCCACTTGAAGATTGCCAGTATAGCGGCTGGGCACAGAGGCCCTAAGACAAGCTGCCAGCCATGTGACCTCTCTGAGCCTCAGTCTCCTCATCTACAAAGTGGGAATAAATAGCAATCAATGCCTCAGAGAGTTGTTTTGAGAGTTAAATGAGACAATACACAAAGTGCCCAGGAGTGGTTCAGGTTTTTGCCAGGTTGTCCCCATTGTCACGGTTGGCTTTGGCTGCCCCTAGGAAGTGATTCCCCTAAAATCTCCATCTGAGGCCTGTGGCTCTAAGCTCAGCCATGACTCTCGTCCTAGGGATGGACCCACCTCTGTCGGTCCCAAGCACTGCCAAGGGGTCCTCCTGGTTGGCAGTATCCTCTTGAGTGCTAGCCCACGCCTCCCAACACGACTGAGGTCACACTCACAGCCTGTGACCACATGAGAAACCCAGGTGCCCCCTCTTGCAGCTGGTCAGGGGGCCCTGGGGTAGGTCGGCAGCAGCAGCCCAAAGAACAGAAGCCAGCTCCTGGCGGCACGAGTGGCAGCGGTGATTATAGCCAGAGAGAGCAGAATCCTATGTGCTTGCACCGTCTCCGGGGAATACACTAATTGAGAAATAACATGCATAAAAATAATTCAATACTAGTATGTAAAACTAAAAACAATAACCAAGTGTGACTGGCTGTCTGAGAATTAAGTAAAGGAAGATGAAGTGTCTCTTGCCAGCAGGCGCTCCCTGCAGAGGGGAGGGTTGCGGTGGCTCTTGCGCCTCCTGCCTTCCAGGGGCAAGTGTCACTCTGCAGCAGAGATGGCCACTTCAGCAGCAGCTTTCAGCACCTTACTCCGAATATTTCTTTGAGCAGCAGCTGCTGGGAGAAAACCTCAGTTAAGGCTGTTTCTAGGGGCACAAGGGGGTCTCAGGCTGAAACACACAGCCCTACACCAGTGGTGTGCTGGTAAACGTAACAACAGGCTTTCTGAAAGGAAAAGTGAGTGTGTGTACACAGGCACATGAGCGCCAGGTTATTACAGATTGCAGATGTACAGGACACCTCGCCATGACTCACAACGACACCATACACGATACTCTTGCTCGTAAGCTCAAGAGCTGATTCTCACTCCATGGTTCCTGCTGGTTCTTGCCATGCAGGGGGATCCATTGCCAAAACACTGCTGTGGCCCTGCCTGCCGTCACAGGGAAAATGGGCGAGTATTTTCATTTGCTCTAACAAGTCAGGTGCAAATAAAACAGCCAAGGTATGTGTTTGCCCTCCACTTATTCACACCTGCCGTGACTTCTTTGCTGGTCGGATGATAGTGTCTGAATGCAGGAAGAATATTCCTTTGTTTTTTATGCTGTTCGTAATGCACCCTCTTTATAAATGACACACGTTAGTTTTATCTGCATCATTAACATCTTTTACATTCCCCCCCGTTTTTCTTTTTTTTTTGAGACATGTTCTCCCTATATTGCTTGAGGCTGGCCTCCAATTTGTCACCCTCCTGCTTCCGGAGTTTCTGGAATTACAGGTATGTGTATGGCTTTTACTTCAGTTTCTTAAGTCTAGAGCATCAGTAAAACTACAAGTGACACCCTCATTTGTAGTGTTTGCCCATTTCCCTGGTATAAATGCTTGTACTGAGGCCAATTATAAGTCAGCAATGTGACATCACCAAAGGAGTTGGGAGTGACGTGTCCTTATTTACAATGCAGTAGAAATACATGCTCTCCAGCATAGATAATAGTAATAAACAATTTAAGTCATGAGTTTTGAGTATTTGTTATTTATTTTTTTATTTATGCATACAGTTTTTTGTGATTTTTGGTTTTGTTTTTTCACTTTCCATGTCCAAGTATCATTTAGGTGTAAGCTCATATGAGTCATTTTTTTCAAGCAGTGGTTTTATGCAGATGTAAACAGTAGGCCCACCTAAAGTGTGCAGTTTGGTCACAGGCTGTGCATTCTTCATCCTGGCCTAATTTTAGAGCAGCTCTGTCCCCTAAAATAAGCTGTACCCACAGCTGTCAACCCCCTCCACATCACTCCCTCATCGTTGCCTTTGAAGCGATCGTGGTTATAGATGGCAGCTCCCCGGCATTTTTTTTATCACATTACAAAATCTAAGTGCTTTAGATTTTGTAATGTGATAAAATCTACAGGAGAGTCACCTCTTAACCATCGTAAGTGGAGAATTCAGTGACTTTCCATGTCCCAGCGGCCACAGTCATCACCATCTACTTCCAGAGAATTTTCATTTCCCCCAAAAGGAACCTTGTGTCCACTGAGCAGTCATGTCCCATTGTCTACACCGCCCCTGAGAATCTCTACTCTGTGAGTTTGCCTCATCTGAAAGGTCCACGTAAGTGGAACTGCACAGGATGGGACCTCTGTGCCCCGCCTCTTCCCTCCACAAAAGGTTCCAAGGCCCGTCTGTGTTCTAGAACGTGCCAAGCTTCACCCCTTTTCACAAGTGTTTAATACTCCATCATATGCAAACACTGTGTTCTGTTTCTCCAGCTGCCAGCTGATAGACATTGTGTTGTTTCTACTTTTCAGGTCTTCGGAATCTTGCTGCTACCTACGGTGGTTCATGTGTTTTGTTGTAGACACCTGTTTTCTTGGATCTGTACTTAGGCATGAACCTACTGGGTCACATGGCAGCTAAGCATTTAACTTTCAAAGGAGCTAGCAATGGTTCCCTCCAGTGGCACCACCATGCTGCCTTCCTGCTAGCAGTGCGAGGTCCTGTCTCCCCACCTCCTTGCCATCACTTGCAATTTCCATTTGTTTTGATTTTGAAATCACAGCCGTCCTGGTAAGAGTGAAGTGGTACCTCCTGACTGTGATTCGTGTTTCCCTCACAAACACACCCTTTTGTGTGCTTACTGGTTATTTGAGGATTTCCTTTGTAGAAATATCTCTGCCCACTATTTTAGTTAGGCTGCTCATCATTTGTGCTTGAGTAATAAGTTGTGTATTGGTTGGGATATTGGACCCTTGTCACGTACTTGCTGCATGTCACAAGTCTCTCCTCCCAAAGACCTATCACTTTGTAGTAAGTTTCGAAATTGCGATGTGTGAGTCATCTGACTTCTTCATTTTCAAGGTTATTTTGGATATTCTGTGTTATGTTTTTGTCTCTTGCATCTCCTTTGATGAACAACATTTTCAACTCTGAAGAAGTCCAGTTGAATCATTTTTTGCAGGAAGGGCTTTTGTGCTTTTGGTGCCGTACCTAAGAATCTTCTGCGACATCTAAAGTCGTAAATATCTTCCCATATGCTTTCTACTCATTTTATATCTGTTGCTCCCACATTTGGTTCATTGATTCCTTTGGAGTTAATTTTTGTATAGGGTGTGAGCTTTGGGTTCATTTTCTTCTTTTATAGGTGGATTTCCAGTCATTCTGACACCATTGATTGAAGAGACCATTCTTTACCCCACTGAATGATCTTTGTACCTTCATCAAAGATCCACCAATCATGAATGTGAGCATTTACTTCCGACTCCGGATCCTACTCAATTGATCTAGATGTATCATTATGTTAGTCCTGCAGTGTTTGGAGACCTATCACTTTGTAGTAAGTTTTGAAATTGCGATGTGTGAGTCATCTGACTTCTTCATTTGCAAGGTTATTTTGGATATTCTGAGCCCCTTTCTACATGAATTTTGGGACCAACACAATCTAACTTGGAATCATGACTTCAACTGGCTTGTGAAGTCCTTGAGGATTTAATAGGTGGCTCTTGTGAACCAGTGTGAGCCACGGGGTACCAGTGCTGCTTCCTGTAGACTAAAGCGAATCATAGGGTCAGATTTAGGGGTAAGGAATTATTTTCCAGCCTCCACTGTGATGCTGCAAGTTCACACAGCAGAGGGCATAGGTAAGTGGTGGTGAATGCTAAGGCCATTCATGCACATTAATCTGATTAGCATAGACTGACTGTGATTCAGCTCCAGGAGCTTTGCCACCCAAACTGAATCCGAGTTCAGTTAGCAAGGAAGGAGGAGGCTGGCTTTTGGCCTGGGTGACTCACAGAGTTAACCATACAGGCCTCCAGGTTCATCTCCCCAGTAAAAATCTAAGATGAGTCTTCTCCAGAACAGTGTGGGCTGGCTGAGCATGGCTTAGTACCTGCCTTTAAGGAGGGGTTCAGGGAAGGGGAAGCCGGGAAGGCCAGATCATTCACCAGGGTCACGGCAGGAAGCTGTGAGGGCCACAGGTCTGGTCTCTGCTCCCCTGGGATGCCAAGGTGTAGCAGTCTCCTAAGCTAGATGCCTGGAGGGCTTGCAGACAGCAGGAGAGTCACGCATCTGAGCCTCTGTGGGGAACTGGGTGCCAGAACAGGAATCTCTATTCCCTTGGTGCCAGGCGGATGCCCCTAAGCCTTGCAAGGTGAAGAATTTCCTTCCTGCTTCTAGTTCAGGGCACGATTCCTCCTACTGCTCAACTCAAATGCTTCCACGCGGGCTCTGCAGCCGCTCTCCATTCACGAATACAAATTGAACATCGGCCTTCCTCATTTTTTATCCAATTTTGCCTTCCAGAGGCCCTGATACGACTTCATTTTTAAAATGAAATTTTGCAGCTCATTAGCTCATAATGATTAAATGATTCTGGTTATTAGCATAAAACACAGCAATAGTACATGAGAGGTAACCTTTATTGTTTAAATATTATGCAGTGCGATCACATAGCACACAGGAAAAAAATTTTTGTCAGACTCTTCAGCCATTAAGGAAATGACTGATGATTTCATTCAGAAATGTTACAAACGCGGTTCATCCCCTCAGTGGGGTAGTCATAGCCTAGAAGAGTTCCTAAGAAGAACCAGGTCAAAGCAATGGCCAATTACTGACACGGCAGAGGGCGCTGGGCAGGTAGGGCTCAGAAGGACTCCTGCCCTATGCAAACTGATTGGTGACATGGGCTTTTGGTTACAAAGGTCTGGATTCAACTCCTGCTGAGGCCTGGATGTTTGTGTTTTCTCCCAAAACACATTCAATAAGAGGTGGACCCTTTAGAGAACTGATTAGATCCTAAGGACGGAGACCTCAAAATGGACTTAGTGCCTCTATCAAAGAGGCCCAGAGAACGATTTTACCCCATCTCTAGCTAATGAGGACACATCAAGATGATGAAATGAAAGTCAATGTCAGTCAGATTTTGTCACTGTGACAAAATGCCTGAGAAAATCAACTTAAAGAGACTAAAAGTTTATTTCAGAGGTTTCCATCCATGGTCGTACCTCATGGTGGGAGCACATGGTGGAAGAGGTCTGTTTACCTGAGGGTGCTGGAAAGCAAGGAGAGAGAGAGGAGGGGCCAATATTCCCTTCAAGGTCACAGCCCCAGTGACCTCACTTCTTCCACTAAGCCCCGCCTTCTGAAGATTGCACCATCTCCCAATAGCATCAAGGACTGGTGGCCAAGCCTTTGGGACTTAACCTTTGGGGATCATTCCAGATCCAGATCATTATAGCATCTATAGGGAAGCAGGGCCGCACCAGACCCTGCATCTGCTTCAGCCTTGACCCTGGGCTTCCCAGCCTCCAGAGTGTGAGAAATGAAATTCTGCTGTGTATAAGCTACAGTTGATGGCATCGTGTTATAGCAGCCCAAAAAGACTACGACAGGTCCTTCTATGTGCGTCCCATAAGGCAAAATACTTAAACTCTCTGAACATCGGTTTCCCCATCACCCCTTGCCCCCCGAAAAAGGATAAATAATGTCTCCCTCTCGGGTTGGCCTGGTGAGTGAGCAAGGTAAGGTGTTCATGTGGCCAGCACACTCTTGGCACTCACTGAGCCCTTGTAAGTTATGACTGCTGCTGTCACTGCTGACGTTGTAACTGCCACTACTCCTACTGGTCTCATTAGCGGTACTCTCTGGGTGACACTTGGGCCAGAGACAATAGGACACCCATGCTTCCAGCTAGTGAGCCCAGTAGACCCCACAGTAAAGCATAAGGCGTGAGCATAAGGCGCAGAACTGTCAATTATGGCTGCTGGTACCTGTCTGCCCTTGGCTGGGGCAATGACAAAGACGTCACTTTCCTTTGAATGTTGGCTCAGTGCCCAGCACATGCAGACATCATGGCTGATGAGTTCATTTCATCATCACCATAAGGAGTCCTCCAGTCACGGGTGCTGGAGTGCCCAGGCTGGTCTTGAACCCGCTGCCAGTGCGTCTTGCTCCCTGGTGATTGCACACGTAGCGTTTGGGAGGCTGGTGCCGCTGGTGGTGGAGGGGACAGTGATGCTGCTGGTGATGATGGCAAGGGCTGCTTGTCTGTTGAGTGCAGTGTGTCAGGCAGTGTGTAGAGCGTGCTCTGTGGGCAGCGTGTAATTCATGCTTCACACAAGTTTCCAAGGAAACTGAGGCAAAGTACCCCATGTAACTTGCCCAGGAACTTCAGCAGAGGCAGCCTGAGGGAAGCTGGCTCTTTGCCCCGGGGCCTTCTGATTCCTTGCTGTTCTGTGGTGCTGCCCTGGGAAGGGCATCCTGGAATTCGAGGGCCCACCTGCAGGCTGTAACAGAAAGGTTCTCCAACCTCTGTCCTAATTCTTCATCTTTGCCCTTGAATTTCCATTCCTTTATTCTGGGGATTCATTCTGGTGGCCAAGTCTCTGGTATTTCTCACCCTCAGTTTTCTCACCTGGGACATGGGGTGACAATGCCATCTACTTACCATGTATGAGGATGGAATGAGACATTGCAGACAGGGTAACCAGGACAGTGGCTGGCATGTAGCAACTCGCCATCCTCATTAGTAGTATCAAATGGAATAAAAAATATGAGATTGCAATAAGTGAAAACAGAAAATCAGTGGAAAAGACAATTGAAGATGACTAAGATAAGGCAGAGAACCTTTTGTGAGTGTTTGTCCTTAAAGATCCCAAGGCCCCTGGCTCTGTGCTATCCATGCTGGCTCAGAGGGTCTGTCTGCGTTGTAAATACTAAAGTCTGGCAATAAGAACGGGTCTTGATGTGCCCTCTCATTGTATTTAGAAACACGTCTTTCTTTCCTTCACACCTTCCCTTAATCAGGTTGACCAACTGCTGCAGCAGGCAAGTCCTGGGACCAGAGTGCGTTTCTGTTTCAAATAACAATCAATGTAGACATTGAGACGCCTTCTCCCAGGCTTTGACATCTGTTCTTTGACTGTCCCTAGAACATCCAGATCCTCTGCTGGGTCCCCCACATCCAGACACCAGGCAGGGAACACAAAGCACAAGGCTCCCTGGAGGCTTTATGGGGCAAGCCTAGATCACTTCTGCCCACTTTCTATTGGTCACAGCTTGTCATGTGGCCATGCCCATTGCAGGGCATCCTGGGAAATGGAGTCCCTTGGTGCCTGCAGAGCTAGGAGACAGGTCTTCAGCAGCACACGCCTGCTCGCTTGCTGTCTGGTGTCCATCACTTACCACACTGCTTTTAAACTGCACAGTCTTGTGCAGGTGGTGCTAGTTTTATTTTGCCTTTTGGAAAAAAATTATTGTCCACATGCGTCACAGATCTGGCTGTTTATTGATATCTTTGCAGTGTACTAGAGAGAGGCCTGCCTGGGCAGAGAGCCAGTGCTGGGCTCCAGTCCCCGGCTCAGCCCTCCAGCCAGACGTTGCTTCAGGAACTCAGGCTTCTCAGCAAGTATTTCTAATCTCAAATTTCCTTATCAATGAAATTAGGGACATTGTACCTGCCTGGCCTTTCTCCCTAAGTGTGGGTGAAAGGACAGTCTGTGGGATGCTCAGGGGAGGGCTGACCCAGGACAAGACTGGAAGGGCAGATTTTATAACCCCCCACTGCATCATGAAGGTGTGCACTTGAAATGCTAAAACTGAGTTAATACAAGTCAGATAGAAAAAGGCGCCCCGGCAGGCCACCCGACAGGCCACCCAGTAGGCCACCCGGCAGGCATGACCTCAGATGCGGAGGGGGCCCATTCCCATCCCCTCACTGTGCAGGTCTCTCTGGGCCATGCTGTTCCACTTCCCATGTGGCTGCTGGGCCCCACATCCAACCTGGGCCCTTAGCCACCCCAGTGTTCCAGAGCTTCTTTGGGCTCTTCTGAAACCTGGGAACATCCGTCCAGCTTCCTTGAATGAACAGTATCATAGACGCGTCTCTGGGCCAGAAACCCAAGGGAGCCATGAGGAGGCTCAGCTCCCACCGTCCCAGCTTCTTTTGTTTCTGAGGAAACTGAGGCTCAGGGAGAAGGGGTGACTGGCCGTGCTCCATGGGGACTTGAGGGTCCTGACAAGGCTGCTCTCACCAAAGCCTCGTGTGGGCAGAACCGCTTAGCGGAAGGGAGGGCCTGTGCACAGCCGTGGCCTGGTTGTTTTTCAACCCACACGAGCTGGCACTCCATGCTTGTGGAATCTGGGTGAAAACAGTAGAAGTCAGGCTCCGGTTGACAGTGCTTTCCCAAAGGATTAAAAAAAAACAAAACAGAAATTCTTGCCTTTCCCTAGCTAGAGGTCAGATGTCAAAAAAGCTAATAACTGAACTAGAGGGACCCAAGGATAAAAACTGACACATGAAAAAAACTAGGGGAGATGACGGGACAAAAGATCTATTATCATTAATACGTTTCTTTTTGTTACGTACTCGTCCCAGGAATCACCGTGCACTGGGCTGTTGTCCTTAGGCAGAGACATCTTATCATTCACAAGCTGAGCTGTACAATAGATTCCCCCAAACCCGAGGGAGTTGTGTGTGTGTGTGTGTGTGTGTGTTTTATAGAGATTTACATTGATGTTTTCCCTATAGGTTTTTTTTTGAAACATATATATTTTTAATTTCCCCCTGTCTCAGGGGTAAATAAATATATTAAAGTAAGCTCTGGGATGTATAGCAGAGTATAACAATGATAAATGATGTTGTGTGTAATTTTTCTACTATTAACATAAAGTAATATAAACTGAAGGACACTAGTCTATTGAGAGACTTAGAAGCTAATGTTCCATATCAGATGCGGCCAATGTCAGGACTGAATACAGATTAGGCAGTGTCCTTTTCTCCCCAGGGGAATTAAAGTTGGAGACACCACTAGCTGCCAGTGGTTTTATGGCATTTTGTTGGGGCCGGTGGTGCCTTTCGTGGTCTATTAATTCAGGAGCCGTAAATGACAATGTGAGCAAAATGCTTTTCCGGTGGGATGCGTTTCATTTATGTGTGCCTGTGTTGCCGACACCTCACCCATCCATTTTGTCACAATAAGTGTCTTTAAATGGTGTGGATTACCTCCACTTCATTATGGTCCCCGCATTTGTGCCTTATGCAAGGCTGTTCTGTAAAGTTGGGAAAGGAGTAAAACTCCGCCGTTCTCCAGGAGGAGGGAGGCAAGGCCGAGAAGCTCATCTGGAGTTAGGCCGAGAGCGCGTGGCCGGGGCACGCTCTGCAAGGGCGAAGGAAAGCCCCAGGGCCGACAGGTCTCCTTTTCTGTTTCCTGGGGTCTGCCGGAGTTTGTGAACATGAGTTCAAACGTCTGTGATTGCTGGATTTTTCAGAATTCATGAGCATTCAAGATTTTCTTGTGAAATTGATCTTCTCACCAATCATATAGATGGAAAGCTTGGAGGTGTTCTGTTCTTAATCATATTCATGTGACATCTCATTTCAGAGGTCAAGAATCTCCTCCAGTTTTTCTGCATCTAGGGAGGAAGGGGAGCAGGCCCAGGAGGTGGCACTGCAGTGGCCTGTCGAGTGATCCCGGGCCCTGGTGTGGCTGGCCTGGACTCTGCCTTTCTTCCTGCTGCCTTGTGCTGCCCCTTCACGCTCTAAAAGGAATGTGGGATAAGGTACAGGGAAGTGGCTGAGTCACTGGGAATTAAAATCTAATATGACGCCTTTTGCCGTGGGGACAGAACCGTGGTAACACCCAACATAAAAATTTAAAATGCGTATTAGTCGAAGTTTAACTATGTGACTTTAGAAGAATTTTTGCACAAACGAATACTTCCCCTGAAAAGCGTCCTGAATCCTGGGGAGGAGTTGGGAGCCTCCCCTGCATCCAGAGTTTGCAGACTGGGGTTCTGGAGGTCTCCTTCTGTCTCCCACCCCATGAACATGGGCATAAGGGGTGCACACTGGGCTTCACCACGCACATTGTTATCCGTCGAGTTGGCGCTGAGATGATACGTTTGTCACGGTTCATAAATTTTATCTTTGCACTAAAAACAGGGTTAGAATATCTTCAATGCAATTATAAAAATGTATTAAAACTGAGAAGGAGAAAAATATGGTGGTAGATGCGATTTTAATGATTGTGTAAATGTTCACTCTTCCGTGGCCAAAAAGTCGGGCTTTTCAGCCACAGTATTTCAGAGGAAAGCTGGGGGAGTCCAGGGTTTTCGGTGACTGTGCACCTGGGTTTCAGCACAATGACAGACATGTTGCTCTGAGTTCCCACTGGGGAAGGAATGGCCAGCTGGAGGCATGTGACGTCTGCAGGTCATCGCCATGTGAGCCACTAGACTCTGGGCGTGAAAACTCTCAGGTAATATAGTGGCCCTGCATCTCCTCCTTCTGGAAACTTGGAGGCCTAGGGGGCGGGGCCCTGGGTGCACTCAGAGTTGGCCTTCGAGGTAAGTTGCCATGCACATTCTGTCCTCCCTGATAGCTTTGCAGACCCCTTCCTTTCCTAAATGGCTTGCAACAGCAGCTGGCCACAGGGGACAAGCCAACGTCCACAGATTCAACTGCAAACATCTGAGGGGCTTCCTACTGCAGGCTGCTTTTTGGGGTAGGGGCGGATTACCAGGACTGAACTCAGGGACACTCAACCTCTGAGCCACATCCCCAGCCCCATTTTATTTAGAGACAGGGTCTCACTGAGTTGCTTAGCACCTTACTGTCGCTTGGCCTGGCTCTGAACCCACGACCCTCCTGCTCAGCCTCCCGAGTTGCTGGGATTACAGGCATGCACCCCTGCGCCCAGCCAGGCCACTGTTTAGCACGAGGCAGGTCTTCAAAACCCCAAATGCCTTCGTGGCCAAGGTCAGTGTGTCCAACGTCCATCAGTGTGGGGCAAGTACCGCCAACCCTGCCCCCCGTGGACTCTTTTCCCCCACCCATTACCTGGCAGGTGAGAGAGTTGTGGTGAAGACGTCCCCAGGGTGAATCACGAAGTCCCAAGCTCTCAGCAGAAGCTCTGCCAAACAAAATGAAAATTTAAAAATGAGCATCTATGTTGCCCAACGACTAGTTTCCTGCTTTCTTACTCCTCTTTTCAAGGCAGTTTTGTCTGAAATCCTCTCCCTCATTTTTAAAATTGCTGTCTTGTTAACTCTCGCTGAGGGCATTTGTGCCGCTGGCATTTGAATGCACAGGTCCATGAGGAATCTGGTCCTTAATGGCAACTCTTGGATTTTCACCCACACCAACAGTTCCTCGCCTTTGCCTCATTCCTGAACCAAAGTTGTCCCCAGAGTTTTAAAGTGGCTGGTGAGTTTAGATACAGGTTGCTTCTGGCCACACATGTCCCTCTGTCCTCTCTCATTAGTGTACACGGATGGATGACTTTTCCCTTTTAGGCAAAGGGACATTTCAATTTTTGCTTAAAAGATGAAAGCTGCGTAGGATTTACAATTTAAACTGAGTGTTGCTGTTTTATAGGTTTTTGAGTCAGATTCCCTGTACTCAAATGCAGTGGTTCTGTGATTTGGGGTAAATCGCTTAACCTCTGTCAACCTTTTATCAGCGAAATGGGATAAAAATGGAACCTGACTTGCAAAGGATTAAATGAGATGATGCGTGTAAAGGGACCATCTCGGAGCTTGGCGTGCAGCGATTGCTTCCGCCGTGGCTGCCTGTTGTTGTTATTATTTGCATTCTGGTCATTGTGAAAAATGACTTAGAGTGTGCATATGAGTGAATCTCGCTCTTCTATCAGGCATGCGTTTAAAATATACAGACATATTAAACACAAAGAGGAATTTCTGCATGTGGTTTGTTTGGTTTATTCTGACTGATATTTACTGGGTAGATACAAGACATTCTTACCCAGGCTCCGCAGAAGATGGTTAATGTGTGTTTCATTTTCCCAGCAATGTCGCAGGACATGGGCAGGGACCTGAACTGGCACTAAGTGATCAGGGTGGGTCTCTGAAGGGAAGTGAGTGGAAGAAGGTGAGTGTTGGAGGGCCAGTGGCTCGTAGCAGGCTCTGGAAATCCACTTTACTAATCTGAAATTTTATGTTCTGCTTGAGTCTCAATTAAATGATGGCAGAAAACAACCATTTCCGCCCCCCGCCTCCCCCAGGAATTAGGTCTGCAGCTTTGCTCCTAATACCTGATGAAGAAATCTGTGTGAGTGTGGTCTGTGACTGAATCAGTGGATAGATAGATGGTTGAAGGAAAGCATGAGTGAAAGAAAGGTGAGTTTGCTTTCATCCCAGATCACAGGCCCGCCACAGAATCCTTGGCATCCAGAGCAGTGGCTGGCATTTAGTAGACACTCTCTATTCTTGAAAATGTATTGGGATCAATCATCATTTTATATCAATGATATAAAAATTGGTCTTTGAGGATGCAACTGTCCTAATTTCTTCTGCTCACAGGAAAAGTCAGTCCTGTACCCATAGTCCACGGGGTCCTCCTTGAACCCAATGGGCAGCTGTGAAGGAGTAAGGCTCTTTCCTCCCCAGACCACCTCTTGCTCCTGCAGATTATGTTGGTGGTTGTGCAGAGCATTTCTGGCCAAAGAATCTCTTGTCAAAATGATCTCCATTTCTAGGATAGAATTTGCCAGACTCATAAAGGATTCCGTTTTATGTGGAGATTTTTGTATTTGTGCAGAAAACCGTTGTATGGGTTTCAAGATTATTTTTTGAAGACAAATAATAGGGTGACTATTAGAAGTGGTGCAGTGGAGAAATTTCAGAATTGAACAAATAAAACTCAGAATTCAAACCTCGCATACTGCTCCACTGTGCCCAAATCACCAGCACCAGATGAAGGCTGTGGTGGGAGTGAGGGGGATGGCTTGGGGCCATCTTGGAGGAACCAAGGAGCACCTCCTTCTTCCCTGATTGAGGATGGGATGGGAGAATGGGAACAACTGTGTCACTGTGCATGGACGCCCTGCTTTCCTCTAGGTGACTGCTCCCTCCAATCCAGATCAGGTACGACCTGCCGCCTGGAGCTTGGCAGCAAATAGACCTGCGAGTGTGTGACCTGTGGCTGTCACCAGTTTTTAATAAGGGCTGGGCTCATCTGGAAGAGCCTGGGAACTTCAGTCCCTCCTCTGCGCCTGCCCCTGCACACAATGTGCCCTCGCTAATAAATTCTGAGGGCTGACACTGCCTGAGCCCGCTGGTCTTTGCCCTCAATTTCATTGAGATGGGCCATTGAAAACTCATTACAAGCTGTTTAGACTCTGACTTTGACTTTTGCTCAGCAGCGAACAAAATTAACAGCTCTTGGAGGTAGCAAAAAAGGCACTCAGCCAAATAAAAAAAAAAATGAAAGAATTGAAATGATGAGAAAGATTTTTAATATTATCTCCATTAGTCATGCAAACAAGGGCACATCCGCAGCGCCTCTGTTCTGCATGTTCCTCTCATTGGGAGCCTGGTGAGGATTGTGGTTCCCCCACTGGAGAGAAATTCATACCCAGGTCTTACATGCAGCTCAAAATTTTTTTACATGTCAAGCAATGAGCCTTTGAGTGTAGCAGAATTGCTTCATAAATTTAACTATCACTTTCGAATTTCTGTTTTTTTCTAATTTAGTGCTTGATAGTTTTTTATGTGATAATTTTAAAATGCTGTTTATGGCAAAAGTTACCTTGATAGTACAGGTGTGCAGAGAAAATTCACAGCCATCAATAAAAAGGAAAAAAAAATCCTGTTTATACCTTAGGCATTTTGTGATTCTAAGGATGTAACCGTGGCAGCATCACAGGTTTTAAAAGCAGCCCAATTAATCTAAATTTCTTTAAAAGTAACAGCTCCTGAAAGACTTAAATATTACTCCTCATGCCTATGGATGCCTCTCATCTGTGTTTAGGAAGCTCATGCAAGATGCCTTTTTCTTCTGATATTTGTAACACATCTTAAAAATAAAAATATTTATGTGTCATATAAATAAAGTTAAAAATATCACTGACAAAACTGGAGAATTAGACTATGAAATGCTCAAGGTAAGCAAAGGGACTTGAACCAAGAAAGGAAAGTGTATTTGAGGGAGACCTGATGCATTTCCCAGTGCTTTGGGACAGTGGAACACAAGATGACGGGGACCCGGGTCACCTGGGTAGGCAAGGGCGAGCTCCACATTGGATTGTTAGGCTGTTCACTGCTAGGATATAACCACTCCTCATTATGGTGAAGCCTGTGAATGAGTGCCAAATAGAAGTCACTGCCACCCTGCACCAACCTCCTTTAAACTGTTAGAGTGGCTGTGTCTCCATTAGGATATCCGGCTTTTCTTCTGGTTCTTCCCCAAACTGCCAGAAAAAGTGCCAGGAACTGTGAAAAGGGGGAGTAAGATGTCCTGTCTTTGGGGACCCTCTCGAGCACGTCAAGAACTTTTTCTCATCCTCTGAACATTGTGGAATAACTCCAGTGCCACCCTATACGCCCAAGAGACAGAAATGGAGAATCCACTTAGTCAGGAAATCTTTTAGAGCCAAACTCGTGAATTAGTCCAAAGCCACTGGAGACTCTAGATAGATCTTAACAGTCAAAGCAATAAATGTACAATCCCATAAATCTGAACTTTGTGGTATATTCATTAGGCACTCTGTTTTCTTCTCCTTCAAATGTTCCATTTAATTCCCTGACATAATAAGCTTTCCAAATTCTCAGTGTTTCCCTACAGCCAAAATCTTCATCTTTTTCCTCCCTGGATTTCTTCTGCAGGAACCCATCATCTAGCCACTGGACATCTTTGATGAGGGAATTAAGGCATTTGCCTATTTCTGTAGAGTTTCATTAAAGTCTGACTGTGTTCCAGTAACAACTGCTGCATAACAAACCACCCCAAATTTCATGCATTAAAACAGCAACTTTTCTTTTATTTATGAATCTGGAGCTTCAGAAAGGTTGTTCAGGAGTAGTTTGTTTGTGCCAATCAGCATCAGTGGAGGCAGCTTGAAAGCTGGGGGCTGAGAGCATCTGAGGACTGTCTACTCACACGTTGGGGGGCTGATGCTGACTGTAGCTGAGGCCTTTGTTGGGGGTTCCCCCCTGGGCTCCTGCACTTTGTCTCCATGTAATTTGGCTTCCTCACAATATGGCAGCCTCTCTGCATTGCCTCCTGTGACCTAGCTGCAGAAAATATGTAGTCCTGATGTTTTGGCATTCTGTTTGTCCAGGTAGTCACAAAGACCTGCCTGGGTTTACAGGGGAGGAAACAGACTCCACCTCTTAATGGGGCAACAAGAGAGTTCTGGAAGAGAATATGGGACTGGAAACATTGCCCTATCCACTTTTGAAATATGCAGGCTGCCACCCGCCTTCACCAAAAGGTTAATATCCTGCAGGGGTATCTTGGAAAAGAAAGGTTGTTTCAGAGGGAATCAGAAAATATGGTTTTGAATTCCACCTCTGCCACTTACTAACCTCATGGTCAGGCCTCAGTGTGCTCATCTATTAAATGGGGGACACAAACACAGACCCCAAATGTTTATGCTGCAGATTATACAAACAAAGCATGATCTATATGCAAGTACCCGCCAAGTACCTGGCATGAACTAGATGCTTAGTTTTTGGTGAGTTCATTTATTGAATCGGAATCTGCACAGTATAGCTATTATTTAGGTTTATTGTGTCCTAATCGATATCACTGGGTACATCCTTGCTGTTTTTCATACATTTTCCACTAAGTCTCAAGATGCCGCTGGCCAATGAAGGTCAGGAAGGAAACAGATTAACAGCATCTCATAGCACAATGTCAAAATACTTAAAAGTGTTTACAGAGCCCAGTGACACCCAATGAATTTAAAACAAGACGACTAGAATGGAAGTGAAACTATTCTTGTTCTTCTAAGCCTGAGAGAGGGCCTTGATGTTTTATGATTGTTTTAAGGTCCATTAATCGTTGAATCATGAGGCCATGTAAAAAATGACAGCTTTAACATCCAGGGCCCAGGTTTATTTTAAATGTTTTTGCTTCGACACTGCTCCTAATTAATGGCAGTGGCTAAAACCTGATTCAAATGTGGCAAAAGCAAGGTGCCATAAGATAAAGCAACTTAATTTCATCTAAGAACATTTTATGGCTTCTGGAAAGAATTATTTCCTTAGATTGAAGAGTGCCTGCCTTTAATAGGGACCAGCTGATTCTCGGAAAGAGGGAACTACCTACTGTGCCATCATCAGAAGCTCTCCTAACAGGCTGGAGCGAACTTGGGAGCAATATGGCAGCCACTAGCCACGCGTGGCTGTCCAAATGTAAATGGATTAATATGCATGAAATTTCATAAGAGTCACCTCTTCAGTTGCATGGACTAGCCCTGTTTCAAGTGCTCAGTTGCTACACACGAGTAGCACAGATATGGAACCTTCCCAGTTTGCAGAAAGTTTAATTGGACAGTTTAATTACTTTAGAGATTGGTTTTCTCTCTCTCTCTCTCCTTCTCCCTCTCTCTCTCCCTCTTTTTTTTCCCCATGTTTGTTCCACAATTAAAGTCAATTTGTTCAAATGTCCCATCTTTCCCCAGAGTCCTGTTAGCCCAAAGACATCCCCTTTGGAGAACCTTCTAGGGCCTAGGCCTAACCAACTTGGACCTGCAGTAACACCCCCACACATACAATTTTAGCACCCATGGAAGTTGGCCTAAGGATCATAATCGCCTCCAAATCCTATATACCTCCCTTCTTTTGAGCCAGGACCCAAACCACTGGTCCTTCCTAATAACAGAACTTCAGCCCTCCGTACTGTGGATTCCTTTGCAACCCAGTGGTTCCTGTAAGGCTTCTTCAGCCTCAACATGCTGCAAGTATCATTTCCTAGATTAGATAAATAGTAAGTCTTGCATGTAGATAAAGATGTGGGAAAATGATGTTATGGCATGCAAAAATGGAAATTCCTTTTAGAGTGTTATTGAATTCATAGTGGCATTTAATCAACATGTGTTTACTAAGTTCATGGTTCCTAAAAGTGCAGATGTCTATGAATTACTGATGTCGCAGAAGGACGTTCATATTCTAGGACAGTCCATAACCAGCTGGGAGTTCCTCGTGGGTGTGGGTAGCAAAGGTCTCTTCATCAACACTTCCTTGGTTGAAATGCAACTCCCAACAGAAAAAAAATCAGCCCTCATCTCTAACTTCCTACATAAGCCAAACACTTATCCCGGTAAAACCTCACACTCGACCTGAGTAGTCCGCATTAATATTCCACCTCGAAGATGAGTAAACTGAGGTTTAAAGTGTCTAATTTTCCCAGTGTCCTGGTGTGGGATCTTGACCACCAGCCTACACAGCTGTTTCATGTCTGTCCATCAACT
Organism: Marmota marmota marmota; assembly: GCF_001458135.2. Lineage (NCBI taxonomy): Eukaryota > Metazoa > Chordata > Mammalia > Rodentia > Sciuridae > Marmota > Marmota marmota. Next base: position 8,042,260 of record NW_026000222.1, on the reverse strand, counting down.
GCAAAGCTTGTGCTTCATTTGAATATATATAACATAGTTGCATGGCTTGGTGAAGCCATCAAATTCCTGTTAGGCCACTAGCCAAGGCTCCTGTTAGGGGGAAATGTCATTCACTTGATCTAAACGTACTTAAGAGAACTCTCAGGACCTGTGAATTATCGTTGTGCGTTTTATGCCGCCGCCCCCTGCCCCCCCCAAGGTGGCAGGCTTCAAACCAACTTTAGCTAAGGAGCTGTGGATGGTAAGCCCTGCAGATGAGAGATGTTGGTGAGCACCCTTCGTGGAGGGTATCTCAAGTCCCATGAGAAAGTGTCCTATATCTTCTCCTAGGTGACTTTCTTTAGCATGTGTCTTATCACTTGCAGTGGGGTTCTGAGTAGAATCCTTTTACATATCAATTTTTTCAAGAGGAAACAGGGACCAAAGCCAAGCCAAATGAAAATTTAAAATCCATTGTAGTATGCTAGGAAGGAAAAAACAAAAACATTGTTTGAATAAAAAAAAAATTGTACTTGGTATAATTTGCTTCCCTGATGGGTACAAATAAAATAAAATCACTTCTTGACTTGCAGCTTAAGAACAGAAGCTAGCTGCTCTCTCTTCCCACAATAAAAAATTTTTTAAAAAATTAGGTTTTTTAAAAGTACTTTTGGCTTGGAACCATGGGCCATTCCTGCTTCTAGAAAAAGAAGTAGGGGTTGCATATGAGGCTGCCTGGGCTTCCTGTGCTGCTGAAGATGTGTTGGGAAAGACGAGAGAAAGAAGAGGACGGTCATGTGCACTGTGCATCAGAGTGCTCTCTGTCTGAGCTCGGGCAAGCTCTTGGGTGGCTCTTTCCAAGGTATGACCACCACATATGATAGCTCAGTCACACCTGTCCTTTCATGGTCCCTCTTCCCTGGAGAGGACTCTTCTTTCACAGTCCTCGCTCCCCTCCAGGTGAGTTCTCCTCCAGGGACTCTTGGTGTCCTGTCCATCTAGCAAATCCCACAGCTCCAGAAAAATACTCAGAACATGTTTCCCTGCAGAGGGAAGCACGGTGACCTCCATTCCTTTGCTTTCTGGCAACCTCCCAACCCTTATGCAGATTTCCAGAGCCCCAAACCAGCGGGTCCAGGGGAAGAGGAACCTCCACAGTCCCGTTAGGCCTCTAGTTCTCTTCTCCAGAGCAGTGGACGCCTGCTGCCTTGGTGCTGCCAGCCTCCAGAAACTCCTATTAGAACCCAGCTTAATTCCCAGCTCACTGGCAGCAACCCCCCCATCTGTTAAGGGGAGTGTGCCCTGGGAACATCAGATTCTGCCGTCACAAGGCTGGCCTTGTACAGTGAGCCCAAGTTTGTGGCACGCACACAGCCACAGTTGTTTTTCACATTTGTGAGTGACAACATGCTGGCAGGTTGGAAAAAGCCATCAAATATGGCATATCTGGGTAGAAAACTTCCCAAGAAGTGTCATGGGAACCCCCTGTATCATCTGGCACTCTTGAAGGCCTATTTATTGTTGGCAAAATAAATCAATAGTCAGAACCTGGCAAGGCATTTCTCAGTGACACCATGTGGGGCTCCATCAATTCTGTGGCACTGGAGAATTGTCCCTCTGACATGCAAACAGGACATCCAGCTCTGATCACTGAGTCTGCTTGCATGGGCTGCAGTGTCAGGGGTGGAAGGAGGTAGGACTGTACAGTCGACCTCCTCCCCTCTGAAGGAGTAACTCTACTAGCACCTTTTTTTTTTTTTTTTTTGGAGACAAATCTTATGCAGGGGACAAAAAAACTACATAGGAAAAAAAGACAAATGATGGCACAAGATCCAGACACAAGCACTCGGCCATGTTGTCCTAGTGCCAGCAGAGACAGCAACGCCAGGTGGATTTAGGCACTCAGACACTTAGAAAGTGGCCGGCAGAGCACGGGTTCTGGTATTCGGGGAACTTATGACACGTCAGGGGCTTCTCTGGTTTTCAGTCACTTGCTCTGTGTTGGGGAGTTTTGCCAAGGAAAGAGAGCAGCACCCAGTGCCATGGCCACCGGCTGCTCTCTGGTTCTGAATTGCAGGCGGGTTTCAGCAACTCAGTCTGGAAAAATCACTGTGCTTGACATTCTGAGTTGCGACTGACCAAACGTGTAGCTATGTGGACGTGCACGTACACAGTGCACATTTTAAAGAATTCCATGATTGCTGATGAATTCGTGATTCTCTGTCCTCTCCGTGGGCCACAGGCTCCCTGGGTTTGGTAAATCACTTTTGGGAATTAGATCTGCTAGTGCATTTGTGTCTCTAGAATTCCACTTGGGACTTCTCACTGTGTGTATTCACTCTGTCTACTGTTCTCTCCCCTCCCTCCCTGTCTCTGTTTCCCTCTGTGCCTCTCTCTCTTTCTCTTTTTTCCTTCTCTCTCTCTCTTTCAGTTCTCCTTTTCAATCAGGAAAACTTCAAATCACTTTGAAAAGTTCTGGTATTACTTATTAATTAATTTCCACCTTGAGGGTTTGTTCCTCAGTCAGCACCGCCATGTCCACTACCTTCACTTTCTTTTTCCTTTCGTCCTATAATTTTCCCCTTTTCAAATGCATAAAGCTCCTGATCACTTTAGGGAACACCAAGTGTCGTTCATGAGTCCAGGGTTCTTCTGCTTGCTTCTCAAGCTGTGCAGACATGCCAGGTGCCACAGGAAACAGGGCACACTCTAATTAGGAGGTTTGGAAGATGCTAGCTATCCAGGTGGGAGCGAGGTGCGGGGGACAACACCCTAGGGGAGTTATAGCAAAGATGTGCCACTCCTTGACCTGGAAGGGAGAGAGAGGAGCAGTTCCTGGACCCCTGAGGATGGGACTTGAAGAAGGACACTGTGGTATAGAGGTGACCATCTTGAGAGGCATTGGAACCTTAGTTGGGGGTCACCGCCAGCTCCATGCAAGCCTGCCAGGAGAGAACCAGGGCAACATACCTGCCCACCTTGGGCCTCTTGCTCTTGTCTCCCATTGGCTTGATCTAACTGGAAGCCGAAGACCAAGAGAGCCCATTGATGAAGTCTATCCAGGTCACTCCCATCCCCTAAAACACAGAGCATGGTAGAAAGGTATGGATAAGACACTCAGCACCAATCCTTTCCAGGGATTTTGACTATTGGCTATAGTTCCATGTGGCAAATCCTCCTTTTCTCCAGGCCCCAGCCTAACATAGGAGATGAGCTTTGGAGAAAGTGAGGATGATATTAGAAAAATTGGTGTTGGAGGTACCCCAGGGACAGGAGTCCAAAGAGAGATTGTTGTCATCTTGCTTGAATCAGGAGCCTGAGACCACAGGAAAGGGTGGGCGCTCTGGGTCTACATGGGTTTGATAAATGTGGCCTTCAGACATGTCTGAGAGTTTTAAAGGTTTTCAAATAGCCTAAGGCTGACGTGTATCTGTTTCTACCAATTTTTCTTGGTTTTGCAGCTACCAATCCTCCAGTTAGACCGTAAACCCCATGCTCACTTTATAATCTCTCAAAGGCCATCTAGAGTGCTTAATAAATGTTGACTGACCTCAAGGAAACTCGATGCAGCACTTGCAACTGAATATCTAATAGTTCCTAGATTCGATGCAAACTAATGCTCAGGTAATTCAGCTTCCTCTTGAAGCTCTCCTATCCACCTCCTCCAGTTCTCACAGTGGGTCAGAACTGATTACAGGTACCTAACGTCTGCATTCTGCTCTTTCCTCCTCCACACGATTGCTCAGATATGCCCTCTGCCTGGACTTCTCTTCTCTGGGCTGCTTGTGGGCACACCTGCCTCTCATCTAGCTCTCTTCACCCCCTTGCCGTCCAAGGCTGAGTTAGAAGCATCTGTTTGCCATTGGCCTCTCTGTGGGGTGACTGCCATTTTTTTGGTAATAGTAGATACCAACCAACCAGAATGGGTGACGTCTCAGCTAATCACTTGTTCCACACGCTCCTGACACAGGTCTCACCATCTTAGAGCTGTCCCGGGAGGCTGATTCAGGGCAGCTGGCTTTGAACCTTGCCTCCATATGTACTGAGTGTAGTCATTCAGTCCAGGCTGCTGGAGCCTGGGTGAATTTAGCAACAGGCATCTCTCAGGGTTCTGGAGGCTGTGAGTCCAAGACACAGGTGCCGTGGGCAGATGGGGCTCCTGGTGAGGAACCTCTTCCTGGCTCAGAAACAGCCAGGTTCTTGCTACGTCTTCACATGGCGCACAGCGAGCCCTGATGTCCCTTTCGCTTCTCATGAGGACATTAATTCCCTCATGGGGACCCTTCATCTGAACCTAACCGCCTCACACTGGGCCTAGGGCTTGAACATTTGGACTCCGGAGGAAACAAGCATTCTGTTCATAACTCTTGCCGAAGCGTCTTAGGCTTGGTAAGCCTTCATCTTCTCCTCTGACTTGGGGCCATAATAAGAGTTATCTGGTGGGGTGGTTTTGAGGGGTGAATGGGCTTTTAAAGGAGTGGTGCCTGACAGGCAGTGCTTATTCAATAAAATGTCACAATATGCTTCATCAAAGCCATCGGGCTTTTTAAAAGGACTGGGTCTCATCATCTTGGGGACCCCAAGGCCCCCAGCCAGCAAAGGGCCCAACATACATCAGGCACCAGCCCAGGCCACAGATGAAGGAGCTGGGTATCCTTTGAGTGTCCCAACATGGCAACTTCCTGCCAAGTTTCAAAGGAGGCAGGGTGACACTGAAGGGACTGGGGAATGTTAAAGCAGTGCCCACTGGGTGAGTGTGGACTTCACAGAGGTGTCAGTGCCCAGCCACAGGCCATCTCTTCGTGTCACTGAGTGAGGACACCCCGGTATTTATGTAGATTTGGAATAGCAGGTATCATGACCCCATGTAACTTCAAACAACTTCTTGAAAAGATTTGTGAAACAAAATTGTATCCAAGCCCTGTCTATTCCAGAATCAGTAATAGTGGGCCACAGGCTGTATGAATGAATGTTTTATAAATTTAAAAATTTCAAAAAAAAAAAAAAGATACAAGATACTTATGATTTTACGTGACTTTGCTTAAACTTACCAATTTTTTAAAAAGATTTTGATTTAATTTTGAATGTGTCTTAAAAATAGGAAACTAAAATCAAACATAAGAATATATTGTTGTGAGTCTCACACACAACCAAAGAATCCACTAAGATAAATCTGTGCTAAATTCTGATTTCCATCTAGTTTTAGGAAAATACTAACATGTGGGGTTTTTTATGTTTACATGCAGATCTTTTTTTTTTTTTCCATATTGATAGTTTTTAAGAAGAGAGCATTCAGTACATCCAACTGACCTGCAGCATTGCCCCTGGTTCTTAGCGGTTTCACTGAGAACTTGCCTGGGAGGCTCCCAGCTCCTGGAGATGTCTGAGGCCCTCAAGACCTTCCCTCTGATTCCTTTTCCTCGGGCTCCTTTCCCTTTCCTTCCCTGCTAGGCTGTAGGTGCACAGCGCTACGGTGCTTTTCCTAATACCTTTCAAGCATGGGCTACTCATGCTCTTAGGGGGTGGTGGCCAGGACGGAGTAACACACTCCGGCTGACTCGTGCCAGTGCCCACGGTCATCTCTTGCTTCCGGGGAAACACATTTTGTCCTGATCAGAAACTGATGCAATTACGCCCATGTGGTTCCCCCACGCTCGGGCTTTCAGGAACACACGTGTGTGCAGGCAGGCTCATGGGGACACGTGTGTGCGTGCTCGAGCTCCAGAACATGTGTGCGTCTTCAGAAGGCACCTGTTGGGATCCCAAGGTCTCATCCCCACAGCCAAGCCCTCCTCCGAGATGGAGCGAGGAGTTGTAACTCATCCTAGGTTTGTTTTCAGCCTCCCGAGACCTGTTGCGCGCTCTCTGTCGCTGCTCATTTCGTTTGTCATATCTCAGGCCGTAGTGAGTGAGCCCCACTCGGATTCAGCTCGTTTTATGTCTTCCCTCCTTCCTTGGCCGCCACCTTTGCTAATTTCAAGCGGTCAGCACATTTAGCAAGTTTGTGGCTGCTCGACTGAGCAAGCCATTAATCTACATTAGAAAACGGGGAGGATCGGAACCTTCCAGAGGCAGCCTCCCCACCCCCAATCCTTCAGGCGATCTTACCTCTCTGGGTTTACGACACCCGCTGTGACTTGTGTGAGTTTTCCTTTTCACCTTCTTGCTTGAAGACCTGCACTATTAACACTGCCTGGCACCGGGCACCCCGGCTCCGATCTCCAGCGCCTCACAGCAGGACTGCGCCCAGCCGTGGCCTCTGCTTCCCTTTCCAAGAAGCTGTTCTCTCCCTTTGTCCTAGAGAATCTCGGCACAACGGGCTTCCGCGTGGTGACCCTGAGCATGCGTCCTGCGGGAGTTTTATTTGCCCTGTTCCTCTTCTTCTTTTTTATCCTGCGCATGAAATGTCTCCTTTTTCTTAAAACTCTTGAAAAAAATAATCACATTTATCCATGTTCATTCAAATGAGCTATATTCAAAAACTAGGAGAGGTTTCCTCTAGCCCTTAGGTCCGTTATGCCTGCTGTTAGATAAAACTACCCCAAGGTGGCCTGTCTCGAAAAAAAATTAAATAAGCCTCTGTTTCCGAGGCTGGCTCTGCACACAGCACAGGCCCAGAGGAGCACAGCGAGGGCTGGACACAGCTCCAGTGCCCTTCGCGCACGTTTATAGTTTTGTGAATTACACCTGCTCTTTCTAAGAAGTCATCCACCTTAGACCTGGGAAGGGCCAGAGGGTATGTCTGGGCTAGGGGTGTCCAAAGCACATCTTTTCTGGGAAAAGTTCTGCCTTCAAATACCTCCTGACATGAGATGCCAGGATAAAACATTAGAGCTCACGCATCTTCACAAACCCCCGTAGGATCTATGCACCGCAAACCTTTGTCCCTTACAGGCCTCTAGCCCTGCCCCAGGGGCCCATCTTCAATGGGCTCTCTTGCCCTCTCTTTCTCAGGTTGGATTGAGCAATAGTCCATGCCAACTGGAATTCTGAGCAAAACAAGGTCAGGCTACTCAGTGCCCAGACATGCTCCCTTCAGGGTAGGGTGAAGCCCCTCCCTCTGTACCAGGTCCCCTCCATGCCGCTGGCAAGGGCAGATGGGTCCCTGCTGTTAACCCCAGGACACTGCCTCAAGCCTCCAGATTCCTTAAACCCTGCAGGGATCCCTGAAAACAGTGGCTCTATTAAATGCTGCTCGCATTACCCGTTTTGAGTGTACTGTCGGCCTCTTGCCAGGATGCTGACCAACAGATACAGTTTGAAATCTCAGATTGTGATCCTCTCCTTGCCCAGTGCACAAACTTTCATCCAAAACACACATTTATGGGAACAGGGGAAGCTCTGGGAGAGACTTCAGCTGAGTTATAGTTCTCTTTTCTTCCCCTGGGTTTTGATCCTTCTTTTCCTTCCTGTCCTTTTAAGATTTTTGGAAAGAAGTGAAAGAGCTTTGGAAGTGCAGTGAGTCTGTCTGAGGCCAAGGGCAGTTGCAGGCAGACCCTCTGCCAGTGCTTCAGTGGCCCTTGTCTTGCTGCCCGGCTGCCTGCGGGTCCACGCTCACATACCTGGTGCTGTCTGTCCGAATGTGACCTTGAGAATGATTTCCAAGGTATCTTCAGGGCCCGAGGCTCTCTCCCCAACCTGCCCAGTGGCCCTGCCCTCTCTCAGATGTTCCCAGGTGACCTTGTGTGTCCTTCCTGCTGTGCTTCTCAGTCATCCTGGGTCTCTAAAGCTGAGAGGTCCCAGCCAAAACATGGCAGAAATATCTGTCTCCCCCCTGGGCTCTCCCAGGCTCGAGCGTATCAATAAATGCTCCTGGAAACGAAGGCAAAGTCCAGGGCTTGTTGTTTCAGTCAAACCCTGAACTTGACCCCTTCTGATAAACCCTCAGATGCAGAGGTGATGTCAAAGGCCCCTGACACAGGGCAGGTATAGGAGTCCAGAGGGTAACCTTTTCCCTTCCAACGTTTGAGTCCCAAGAAATAAAACCGCACAAATATTCTCTCCACTTCTCCTGACTTCTCAAAGGCTCCAGATGTAAGCTCATTGATAGTCTTGGTGTGTTCCTCAGTATTTGTGCTTTTAATAGATATTGCAAGTGTGTTTAATGTGAAAATAGAAACGGAGAGCTCTTAAAAGAGCTTACTCAAAATCCTGCCAATTACTGAAGCCTACCAGACAAGAAGGAGCCACTTTTTTTTTTTTTTTTTTTGATACAAGGGGGAAAAGTGTTTCCACCAAAGCCTGGCCCTTTGTCTTTAAAAAAAAAAAAATGCATCTCCTGGGTACTGAGTTTTAATAGTAAATACAGATGTAGCTATGTCATGTTAAAATCATGACCAAATGGCAGTGCAATGTTTGGGGCATTGCTATGTCACTTTAAAATGCATAGTGTCATCTCAAAGAGCACTGTCACTGTGAAGGAGGCAGCATTCATGCTGATTGTGTGACTCCCTATCTCTTGGTTCTTGGAGGAGATCATCTTCAAGTCAGAAGTCCTTCAGGACCACGAGCTCGTCTTCAGCTTCCAGTGCATCTTTTCACCTGGTTACCAACATCTGAAGGCAAGAAATGGCTGAGACCCCACCGCAAGTCCTGAAGGAAGTTATTATTAGACAAAATGAACAAGTAAATGCCTTAGGCCTGAGCCGTTGCCCACACCAGCCCCATGTTGGCTCAGGATCTCACCAACTGTTCCTGATCCCACAGTCTGAAGTAAGTTTGTGGAAATACAAAGGTCACATCTTCCGTAACCCTCAGCAGTCCCCAGTGGAGCTAAGGAATTAAAAGTTGCTTAAACCTTTTTCCTGTTGCCAGTTTTTCTTAAACATGCGCTCTGTTCTGTTTTTTCCCCCATTCTCAGAGAATAAGAAAGCTTAGCCAACTGCAATTTCAAAGTATTGCCTCGTAAGCCCAGGCCAAGTGTAGAGATTTGATAGAATTCTGATTAATGCATCTTATTACATTAATTTTTGGAGGAACCCGAAGGCATTTCTCCTATCCCTAGTGCAGATGGGCCTGCCAGAAGCATTTGTCTCCTTAAAAAGCTAATATCTTCAGCTACCAACCACCATAAAACTGGAAATCTATCGGAAGACTTGGCCCCTCTAGATGTGCATACGGCACGCTACAAAATAGATATAGAACTTGGCTGAACTTTGCTTCAAATTTGCCAATCAAAACTCAGGATCCCACGCCAAGTTGGCTACAGAACCTCTTGCTTGGAGCCAGGACTAATTATGTCAACAAGTAGTTCAAGTTGAGCCCCTGTTAAGTCGAGTCCCGCACTCGTGGGCGCCGTGGATGAGTCTGGTGTGTAGGCGAACTGGCCATGCTCAGAAGAGCTATCTCTGCCTTCTCAGGTTTCCACTTGAAATCCCAGGACCTCGGCTGGGTCTAAGCCTTCCTGTACCCCTGGGGTGCTCGCTTCCCTCTGAGATCACCCCAGGGGTTCTCATTACAAGTTCTCCCTGGAAATGAGCAGTGTTCTCATTGGGCTTTCCAGCAAGGTGACTCGGAGGGGAAGTTCATGGTGCAGAGCATGCCTTAGGATGTGTCCTTGAGTTTGCACCTGTGAAAGGAAGAGGGCGAAGGCAGAGTGGGCGGAGGGAGAAGTGGGGCTTAGCGCTGGCCGTCTCCTCCCCCAGAACTCGCTTCCTGATCAAGTCAGTAACCATCTGGGGCTTCTGTCTTCTCTTCCCTGAAATGGAGCCAGTGCTACTTAACTCCGAAGGTTGTTTAAGTGTAGGTGAGAATATTGGCAGAAATCCATTAACCTGGAGAGAGGAGGTATGAAGTGGAGGTTATGTGTGTGGGTTAAGAGCAGGCTGGGGAAGGCTGGCTCACATCCTGGTTCCTTAGCGGACGGATCCTGGGGAAGTCACTTAATCTCTCTGCTCCTCGGTGGGCTCAGCCCTAGAGTGGAAGTCTGTTTTTGCAAACTCAGTGAAATCGTGTTGGTGAAGCTCCTGGGTCTGGACTTGGCCCACTGCACTCTGCTGTTCATTTCCTCAAGGCCCTGGGTCTCCTCCTGAGTCCCAGCCCACCAGCCAGCCTTGGCGGCTCACCCTCCTTTCTCTGTCCTCTCACCTGCATCAGGTTCCTGGGTGAAATGAGCTGAGCTTGGCAGTCATGCCACCCACAGAGCTATCTCTGTGGCATTGCTGGTGAGGATTCTGAGTTTAGGCCTTTGCATCAGTGAGTGTTGAACTCAACGTTGGGCCTGTGCATTCTGAGATGGAGGGGGCACTTATTTTTTTTTTCTTCTTCATTTGGCACCAGTGTTAATAAAATGGCAATGATGACCCAACAATAGAGAAGGGACAAACTAATATAAGTAAGATGTTTTTCTTACTGTTTACTTTCTTCTTGCAGTCTCTCCATTCCCGTGACAACTACAATGTGCCTGGCAGTGCCTTAGGCTCTCAGGGTGCTCGATGACCCACAATCCCCTAGCCGCTTATGTCTAACTGCTAAGGAAACAAGAACAGCAGTGGGCCCCTGTGAGTTTTGATGTGAATTGCTGAGTTGATAGCACGAGTGTTCTTTCCCATGTGTAACCCTGAGTTCTGGCCTCTGCAGAAAACACTATGCAGCATGGTGCCGGGCACAAAATAGGTGCTCAGTAAATAGCAGCACAGATTCAGACTCCTCAATCCAAAGGAAACCATCAGTCCAAACCAAGCTTCAGCAGGAATTTTAGATATCAAAACAAACTCTCTGACGTCTGGAGGGCTGCTTGAACCAACTAAAATCCCCACCTCCCATCAGAGTTTGGAGTGTTTTAGGAATAAAAATCTTCAGAGTCTAGATATTCACTAGAACCCAGAGGCACAGTGTCCAAACAGGCAGCACATGCTTTTGGTTCCTTCCAACACTTTCTTCTCCAGAGTCCCGCTGCAGGGCCGAGTTGCATGCTTCACCATCACCGCCACTACTCCACAGACAGACACACTGAAGAAGGAGTCCAGGGGAACGGGACACTGGGTAAGCCTGTTTCCCCTTCAGGAATGTCATCTAATTGGAAGGCAATCCTTACAGGGCAGCCATTTGTAAATCAGGAAGGGGAAGAAAGGGTTACTAACTAAGACATCCCCAAAAGACTCTGTTAAGAAGCCAAGTGGGGGACTAGGCAAAGGGGCCCTCACATTGTTGGTAAATTTGTGAATAAATCTGTTAAAGAAATCCTGGATTCATATTCAACTTGAGAAACAGGGAGAGGCCTTTCACTGCACGCTGCGAAGTTTGAATACACTTTCAGTCGCTCTTCGTTATCTCAAATTAAATCTTAAATTGAGCTTGTGGTTCTGTGAATTAATACTCGGGCCTTTCAGCCCTGCTGCTGAGGTCATTCAAATCTAATGGTGGAAATGGTCCCAGGGTCAGGCCTCGGGTGGCGCTGTACAGAAACGCCTTAATGATGCCGCCAGATGTTTGCATTCTACAACTGGGGCGGCTGGGCCCTGGGGGGGCCGCGGCTGGGGAGGGGCTCACTGATTGTATCAGTGCCTGTGTGAATGAAGGGGTGGGGTGTAGGGCTGCATGCCTCCCACCATTCCAAGTTGAAATAAGAGGCAGGTGTTCCTAAAGCAGAAAAATGGGAGCCATGGCTGCCTGGACGATCACCGTGGTGACCCGCATCTCCAGGCACTATGGACAGAGAGCGGTCACCCGTCTGCCTAATCACAGCAATCTAGAGCCGTTCCATTCATTCAACAAATGTTTAATAACAGCCTCACCTGGGGTGTGACAGACATGGTTTGGGAAAACAGATGTGGCCCCGTGCCAAGGAGTTTATCTGAACGCACGCACATGTCTGTGCCCAGGTGTGTTTAAGGCTGGCCTAGTGCAGCTGGCCTGTGGCCCTGAGGGAGGACTGGACACCCTGAACTTCTGCACTTCTTCACTGTAGCTTTCTGGCCTTCAGATCCAATTTTTTAAATTTATTTTCTAGCATTTCATTTGGTTTTACTTTTTATTCATTGAAACTTTGAAATAAGAGTTTTTAAAAATCTGTTTGCTTTTAAACAATCTTTAGAATTATGTAAAGGTTAAAAATTATTTTCAAAATTTTTTTCATTTTTTTATTTTTGGGACTGAGGATTAAACTTTACCACTGAACCACATCCCCAGTCCTATTTATTTATCTATTTATTTGGGATACTGGGGATGGAACCCACAGATGCTTAACCACTGAACCACATCACCAGTCATTTTTATTTTTTTGTTTTGAGACAAGATCTCTCAAAATTGCTTAGGGAGGGTCTCGTGCAGTTGCTGAGACTGGCCTTGAACTTGGGCTCTTCCTGCCTCAGCCTCAGGAGTCACTGGGATTTCAACTTCAATTTAATATTTTGATGGACAGTCCACTCTTACCCACAGACACATCCAAATGTTTAATTCTACTTATGGACAGTTTTTCTAATGATAACAAAATGACCAATGAGGACAGAACTTTTATTGACCCAATTGTGTGATTGGTTGATTTACTGGAGTCAGCCCAGGGTCCTTTACAAGGTTAGTTCATCAAATCTAGAAATCCATTTCCTCATTCATTCATCCAAGCCCAAATCACTCCTTGGGTCAGTATTTATTATGCACCTGCTGTATATCAGACCAGGCTCTGGGTGCAAGGGAAAGACTAGCAAAGCATTGGGGGTCGCAGGTGCTTTGGATGCGAACTGAAGAGGTAGAGAGACGCGGTCACGCATTTCCTGTGGCAGCAATTTTTAGTTGCTTTTGTTTTTATTTGTTGTTGTTGTTGTTTCCAGTGGTGAACAGCAGCGGGAGGGCAGTGTGATAACTGGAATCTAAGGGCCCTTTGTGTTCTCTCTAAGCTTGTCCTCACGGGACAGACCAGGAGCGAGGTGGTCCTGAGCTCCTGATAAGGCGCCCATCAGTCCCACTTAAAAGATGAGACAGCTGACACCCAGGGAGGTCACAGAGCAGGACTGAGGTTCCCAAATCCAGCAGTTTCTTCCTACTGCACCGGCTGCTTCTGTAGGACGGGCCAGGAAAGCAGGGTCCCTGCAGCTCAGGATGGCCCAGCCCCCAGCCAGGAGTCTCAGAGGAGCCCCATGCAGACCTCACTCATGACCCTCTGGGTCCCCAGCTGAGTAAACCAGGATTATCTATCTCTGGGCCATTTGGGGGGAACAGGGAGCAGGCAGCTGACTTGAATCACAGCAGGGCTGGGATCAGGGTGAGGACGTGAGATCGTGGCCTTGCTCCAAGCTGGTGTTTTGCTCATCATAGATCTTAACATATTCATCTTGACATGTAAAAAGAGAAAAATCCACCATATTATTGTAGTGAAATATTATTTGGTTTGTGATGCTGCCTTCAGTTTTGCGGCAAACATGAGTATCTCCTGCGGGTCCAGATCCTGAATCCTAGAGCAGTCACTGCCTACAGCTGCCATAACAAGTTACTGCAGACTTAGGGACTTAGAACAAGAGAACTAATTCTCTCAAGGTTCTAGAGTCCAGATGTCCAAAATCAAGGTGTTAAGAGGGCTGCCCTCCCTCTGGAGGCTCCAGCCAATAATCTATTCCTTGCTTCCTTCAATTTCTGGTGGCCTCTGGGAATCCTGGGCTTATGGCCACATCCTACTCCAGAATCTGTCTGCATGGTCACATGGCCTCCTCTTCTGTCCCTTCCTCTCTTTCTCTATAAGGTCATTTGTCTCTGGATTCAGGGCCTACCCTGTTGATTCTTCAGATCAAGATCTTGATTCTTCACTTAATCATATCTATAAAGACATAATTCCCTCTAGGGTCACTTTCACAAGTTGGAGGGAGTTGAAGTGGGACATGTATCTTGGAGGGCCACCATTCAGTCCACCACGCTGAGCACAGTGGAGGGATGGTGTGAGGTCAGAGGCCCAGACCAGCGTCACAGACCCTGGGAAGGGGTGTGACGTCTCAGTGTTCCCCGACTGTCCTCTTCCTTTCTCTTTAGCTGGAGGAGTAACCAGGGAGCACCTGGTTACTGTGGCCAGACACAAGGGGTGAAGGGTTTGGACAAGTTATTTCCTTCCCTCCTCAGGACCAGCTGGCTGGGTTCAAATGCTCCACTTCCCACTTCCTCCCATCCCCGTGGTTTAATGGTGGAAGGGAAGTCGGAGAGCTCTGGTAAACGGCATTATTGGGGGATCTGATCCCCATTCTCTCTAGTCAAAAAGCCATGGTCCTTTCCAGGACCCCAGCCGGACCCTCTGGGGGCTGCAGCGTCTCAGCTGCACCCCAGCTGCAAAGCACACATGCCTCCACAGAAAGGAGAGCTGGAGGAAGAGCTGAACTGCTGACCCCTCGGAGCCCTGAGAGCTGACTCGCTGGCCAAGCGCTGGGCTCTGTGACCTCAGAGGAGCCTTTGGAGGGAAGATGCTGGTCCTGCCCATTTCACAGATGAGGAAAGTAAGGCCCAGTTATGTCACTCCCTGAGGATGCTGAGGAGCTGGCGCTGTGTGGTTGACAGACCAGGTGTGTTCTCTCTCCCTAGGACTGTCCTCTCCTCCCACATTCCTCCAATACACCTCTGGCTCCATTTCAGAGCAGGGAGGCCCCAGGACAGAAAGCACTTGGTTTGGAAGCAGGAGAAACCACATCTGTGCACCAGCCACTGCTGTGATCGCAGGCCCCGGGCCACGCCCCCTTGCTAGGAATGGGCTTGTGCTGGATTGATGAGGCTGAGGGGCTGGGCTGGCTCACAGGGCCGGGGATGGAGGTGCAGTGGGAGCTGTCGGGTCAGGAGGGGAATTGGCTGCTGGGTGTCCTTGGGTGCAGATTGCTGCAGGCCTGGCCTACTGGCAGCCTGGTGTCTGGGTTAGCTCCTCGGGCCATCAGGCCTTAATGACACCTGTGCCAACAGACAGGAGGCAGCAAGTGACAGGAGGGCAGAGGGATGCCAGCTAATCTAATCTGAACACCCCACCCATGGGGCCTGTGGAGTCCAGGCCTGGCTGCTGTTCCCTGTCACCCTGGCAAAGAGGATGACAGTCAAAGAGCCACCTCCAGAGAGAAGGGCCTTTGATGGATGTCAGTCCAGGGCCTGGAAATGTGGGATGCACAACAGAAACCGTCCTTCTCCCTGGAGGAGGCCAGAGAAGCAGGAAGCAGGGAGGATGGAGGTTGCCGAGGTGCTCGCTGTGTGCGGGTTTGGGTCCTGATGCTGTCCCCATGGTTGTGACCCACTTTCCATAGGATAGCCACCCTGTGCCCAGCACTGCATGGGGCAGTTTTAGCCAGCATTAATATAGAACTATATGCCAATTTAATTTATAACAATCTTATTGGTGAGTGTTCTACTGTGTGCCAAATAGTAGCACCTACTTACATATTAACAATTAACATAACTATTGCTGTCATTATGTGCCATACCCTATGATATGACCTTTATTAGTTATGGGGGTGTATTGTAAGCCGGTTATGTGCAGGGAACTGGTATTCATTGCTGTTACCATCATTGTTGCTAATTCTGCAACCCTATAAAAGTGGGCACTATTATTATTTCTATTTTATGAATGAGCAATCTGGGACTTAACTGAATTTGAGACCATGTAATGGAGCCACTCAAATAGCCATCTTTTGAGCAGCATTTCAAAATGCTCATTCACTGTGCACCCTGTGTTAGTCCTAAAATGTAGAAGTGGTTCTCCTTATTTGTAATGGAGGAAGTGAAAAATCATTGAGATGAGGGAATTTGCCCAAGTGCCACAGGTGGAAGTCACAGAGCCACAATTTAACCCCTGGCCTCTCTTTCCTGCCATTCTGCCCAGGGCTGGTGGGAGGCTCAAGGAGCTGGCGGGGGGGGGGGGGTTGCTCTATGTCCAGGGCTAGAGGAGCAGCTGCTGTGAGGCTCCAGGCCCGCACAGGAATGAGCTTGGAGCCAGCGGCACCAGGACTAGGTTTGCTAGTTGTTGCTGTGAAGTGGGACTCTCTCGGTGTTCCAGTACAAGGGGAGGGGATCCCGTGTGGTTTCCAAGCAGCTGATCCTCACTAAACTAGGGTTTACCTGACTCATCTTAATGGTGCTGTGGTGAGAAATGTGTGGTGTGAGAATCAACATCCTATATATTCTGCAGACTAACTGCTTGGGTTAAAATCCCTGTTGAGCATGAGGGAGAAACAAGGACCATCAGAGAACCTACTTCGTTGGTTTCTGTGAGAGTAAGATGGAGACGGCTCCTCGAGTACCTCAGGAGATGCTTAGCTCCGGCTCTGTGTGTGCAATGGCGGGATGGGGCGCATCTAAGCCCCTGGGGGCAAGAGCTCCTGCTCTCTCACTACCCACCACCACCCTCCTGCTCCTCTGTCCCCAAAGTTTTCCATTTTTGCCTTCTTTCTCTGGATCCCTTCCCTGGTCCCCTCTTCTGAGCCTCCAGAGGCTGGATTCTGTTTGTCGGTGGACTAAGTCCTGAGCCCAGGAAGAGAGCAAAAAGACCTGCAGTAGTCAGTGAGCTGAGGCGACAGTGTCCACAGCACCCTGGGCACTCATTCAGACCAGTCAGGAGTGGGGAGCGATCCAATCACCTCCAAGCCGACTGGACTCGAGGCTTTGGTTCATCTTCCCAGGCTCTCAGGCCTCCCGAGGACCACAGGTTCTGATGCAGACAAGCAGAGGTCCTCAAAGAAATGGCTGCCTCAGCATCCCTGCCCCCCCCCCAGCTCCCATCCCAAAGATTCCCACTCACTTGATCCAGGATGTGACCCTAGAATCTGCATGTTTAACCAGCAACATGGGGGTTCTGATGCTGGTGGTGCCTGGGTTACATCTTGAGAAATGTTGATCCGTATCAGAGGATGGCCCACAGCCAAATCCACCAACAGCCTGGTTCTCAATATTAACTGCTATTGGAAGAAGGTTCTGCCAAATTCCTGCCTATTGTCTTTGGCTACTTCCAAGGTATAATAGCAGAATTAGGTAGTTTCAACAGAGAGTAAGCCGGCCACCCCCAAGTATTTTCCATTTAGCTCCTTATAGATATAGCTTACCAATCCATGGGGCAGAGCATTTTCTAGAGATCCAATTTAAAGGTCCGATTTAAAGGTCATTCGGACAGCAAAAGTATAAAACGACCATCTGTATTAGTCAGGGATCCAGAGAAACAGAAAAAAGAGGGGAGATAGAGGTGTCCATATTGTTATAGATCATGTAGGTTTAGATTTGAGGAATTGGCTCACATGACTACAAAAGCCGAGAAGTCCAGGATCTGCATTTGATGGTCTGCAGAGCCCACAGACACTCTCCATGTCCAAAGTCGGGAGGACACCAGAGTCCCAGCTGAGGTGGGGGGCATCCTTCCTTTCTCAGATTTTGTTTTATTCAGGCCTTCAAAAGGTTGGAGGAGCCCCACCCACACTGAGGGGGGCAGCCTGTTTCAATCTCAACCCAGAGCACCCCTAGAGACCACCAAGAAATCATGTCTAATCAAGACATGGGCACTTCTGCAAGTCAAGTTGAAACACACGTAGCCATCACCCCCTTCCCTTTGCCTCTACCAGATTCTGTGCCAGAGTTCCGGGATCATGACTCATTCATGCCTACGAGTTGTACCCCCCACCCTCCGCCCCCACAGCCTAAGGAAACCAAGACTCAGGTTGATAATGTCCCTGGGCCCCATGGCGAGTGAGGTCTGGAGCCAGGATCAGAACTGCCAACCACAGAGCTCCCCTCCTGCTGGCCTCGCCCCTGCGTAGTTTTGTCAAATGATGCTGGTGGTGCCTGGGTTACATCTGGAGCAAAGCTCAGCATTAAAGTAATGCAGACACCTCCAGTTCCCCCCAGCATGCGTGGTCAGCAGGGGTGAGAGGACATGAGGCCTGGGGTAGGGCAGTTGGGGAACAAGATGGCGAAGAAAGGGCCCTGCCAACTTCCCAGGCCGATTTATATCTGGATGACAGCTGTATGGTGTCATTATAGTATTTTCTTTCCTTTTGTAGAGTCTCAGATTTTTCATAATATATAAATATATACACATATGGAGAGATGTATACATATAAACACATACACAAATGCACATTTAGTATCTTAAAAGCCTATTGCTCTTAGGAAAGTAGTACATTATGGCCAGGGGTTTCTCATTCTCTCTCTTTCTTCTCACCCACCTGACTTTTGTAAGAAAATGATAGCCGCTATCTGACTATTCTCATGGCTTTCCAAAGAGGCCTGGAAATGAGAGTAAACAAATTACCTATTACCAGGGAAACCCCTTCCTCCTTCCCCCACCCCCACCCCTCATATATTCCTGGCTTCTTCTCTCACCTCTAGGAGACATTTTCCAAGGTCACTAAATTAAGCCTTCAGACAATCGAAAAATTGAATCTCAGTACATCTATTTTCCTAACAAAATTTCCGCAGCACCGATTGGGGCTGACAGGTGCGGCCGTGCAGCTCTCTGGGCTGTTCAGGTCGATTTGGCGGAGCAGGAAGGCATCAGTGTGGATTGGAGGGAACATCTGAGCCGCCCAGGCCCCCCGGGAGTCAGAGAGTTCCTTACCTCCTTGCCACTGTAAATGACTCTTCCTGTCGCTGGCAGGGCGTCCTCCTCCTCCCCCAGCCCCATCCTCTCCCCCCGCAGCCGCTAGGTCAGGCGCCTCCTCTTCAATTATTTATCAAATAGGCCCTGCAATCGTTGCAAACACGGTTAGGTGGATCTGGAAACCGTGTTCTTTTCGAGAGCGCTAATGATGCAGCCGTGATCACAATCCTCGGGGACAGAAGGGGCAGGATGGACATTTTGGGCATAGAGTCTGTGAAAGGAGGCGTGGGGGGCTCTGCTCCAAGCCCCCCAGTCTTGGCAGCTGCCACCGACTGGTGGTAGGGGGGCTGGCAGGGATAAGGACCACCCAGGATTTGGAGGCCAAAGACACTGGCTCTCTGAGTGCCAGCTCAGAGACTTGGGGGTCACCTCCCTTCTCTAGACTTCCTGGCCTCTTCTGCTACAGGGAACACACATGCTGTTAGAGGGCTGGCACCCCTTGAAGTAGTCTTCCAAAGCCTCCAGGATTTATCTTAAAACCACCTGGGGAGTATACATTTTACTCAGAGTATGTGTGTTCATGTAAGTGTACAAATGACATTCTCATTTGCCAGACAGTGAATAGAAACACTGCTCTAGGAAGACAGGCTGAGATCATCCTGTGACGGGGACTATCCACGGGACCCCACCTGGCCACCTCAGGTGTACATGCTCAGCTTCATTGGGACCAGTGCCCAGGACCCCTTCAGGAGACAGCAGGCCACATGATTCTTGGGGACAAGTTCTTTGGTGGGGGGTCGGGTAACCTTTCTCTTCTTAAGAGTGTTTTCTCATCTATCAAAGAGTGATCATGACGCTGTTTCATTGTTAGGCGCATTGAAAAGGCCAAATAAGATGTTTTTAAAGCAAAAAGCATGGTCCCTGGCATATAATAAGTACTCGACAAACGTTGGCCAGAAGAAGGATCAATACTGTGACATCACAAGCCCTTAGTGGACGCCTGCCTGCAGTACTCCAGGCTGAGCCCTAGCTGGAGTGGAACCTCCTGGAGGGCGTGGAGGAGCAAAGCACCTAAGGCAGGTCCTGATGTTAGTGTTCGCTGTTGAACTGTGGGGTGTGGGGCGGGAGAGGTGCTGGGGATCAAACCCACGGCCTGCGTGTGCTGAGCGAGTGCCTGCCACCGGGCTCCCTCCCCAGCCCCCTGTGTAACTTTCCATCCTCCAAAAGCCTCCCTCTTTCCTTTCTTGTACTTCTCTCATCTCTTTTACCTGGATCTGCTCGCTTATTCCTGGGTAACCTTGCAGCATCTGTGGCTGCCTAACGAGTCAGCCCTCAACCCCATGGATTGAAACAAGTCATTACTATCTCAGAGTTTCTGTGCGTCAGGAACTGGGGAGTAGCCTGACTGGGTGGTTCTGACTCAGGATGTCCCCTGAAGTGGACACCAAGCTGTGACCCCTGGAACCTCTGCTGAGCTGCAGGTTCCACATCAAGGTGGAACACACGTGGCTGCAGGCAGGAAGCCTTGGGTCTTCACCTGTGGGCACAGCTGCTCAAGCAGCCTTACGATATGGCAGCTGGGGCCCACGGGCAGTGACTGCAGAGGGCCAGGAGGAGTCTGCAGGGCCTTTTGAACCCCCGTCTGGAACATCACACACCATCAGACACTGGAACCTGGCTCTGCAACTGGAAGGGAGGGCACCTGAAGATCACTGTCTGCCTCTTCCACGTGCTCTGGCTCCCTCAAACACCTGCCCGGTTCACTAGTTCACCAGGACCTCAGGCCCTGCCAATGTGTCCCTGCCCTCTCCAGAGTGGGTGTGATGGAGGGCAGACAGTGCACAGCAATTCCTTTGCAAAAGTGGAATAATAGAGCCGGCAGGAGGGGTGGAGATGCTCTCAGGGAGGGAGCCTTGAACTCCCTCAGTGAGTTCCAAAGGCAGGTGACATTCCTCTCTAGTCATTACTGCAGTGACTTTGAACTTGCCAGTTTTGCTTATTTCCTGCCCCCTAAGGCAAGGCACTCTCTTTATGGAACCACTGTCGTTGGGACAGTGTGGGAGCTCCCCATCCTTGTCTTCAGTAGGTGGGACATGGAAAAGCCAAGGTGGGCCTTTCCTCTCTGTTTCATCCAGGTCTCCTCTCACTCTGTCCCACCTCCTCCCCCAGGGGAGCTCTCTCACTCGCCCACCACAATCCCACCAGCCTCCTATTTCTCCTCTTCCCCATTCTCCTTTTCTGTAAGGAAAGAAAATTGGGTCTCAACACCTCCAGGGCTTCCAGGGACACTCAGTATAACTCCATCAGGCTCCCAGCCCCGCCGCTGGCTTTCCTGACCTTGCCTTGGCTTCTCCACGGCACTCCTGTCCCTTCTCCACTGCATGCCTGTCCCTTCTCCACTGCACACCTGTCCCTTCCCCAACACACAACTGTCCTTCACTGCATGCCTTTCTCCTGGGTCTTGCTGACCACTTGTGTACGATTCTCGAACCTTGGTGTGCTGCTTCTACTTTCCGCAGCAATTTACTGAACACCATCCCCTCAGCGCATCCTCTGTGACACTGGGTCGGATCCATGTGCCCGTTTTTCCAGATGAGGAAACTGAGGCTTTGGAGGACTCAGTAAGTTGTTCAAAGATACAGGGCTTGTAAGCGGCAGAGGCGGGCCTCAGGCCAGGGTCTGCCGGCTCAGGACTTTATTGTCTCTCAACCTGCAGGTGCTGGCTCCCAGCAGGACATGAGCTCTTTGAGGCTAAATGCTGGCCTCAGTCCATTCTGTATCCCTTTGGCTTAGGCCTTGGTGTCTTGTGCTTTAGGCACTCAGAACGTTTCAGGTGATGAGTGAATGAGTGAACACTCATGAAGCCATCTGACCAATCAACATGCTGCACACACAGCCACCCCAACCCCGGTCTCCAACGTCTGGAAGTTAGCAGCACAGAGCCCGGTAAGACCGTTGGCGCTGCAGCCTGAATAACAAGGGGCTGTGAGCGTGTCCCTCTTCTCATAAATCTCATAAATCTGCATTGTTTGTGCTGAACTGGGCCCTGGCGCCCTGGTAACAAACGCCAAGAGGCCCACGAGGCTGATCTGGGACGGTGTCCCCCTCGAACGCCAGCCTGTGCTAAGTCTGCAGAATATGTAAAGAAGGGTTAATTTATAAAGCGAGCTGCAGGCCCGTTTCCAAGACTGTTGTGCAGGTGTCTCATAAATCGGCACAAATTGAATCTGGGTTTCTGTGCCCGTCAGCTCCTAGGTAAACCAAAATTTATTGGGAGGTGTATAGGTTGCCATCCAAAGAAACATAGTAAATGAGAAAAGCGCATCCTCAGGAGGTCTGTAAACAAGGATTGAGGGCTGGCGGCAAGGACAGCAAGGGTCTAGCCGTGGACTCCCCAGTGCCCACGATTCAGAAGCACGGTCGGGGCTCCTGGCAGGTGGAGACGGGCTCCAGGAATTCCTTTACTTCCGTGAACATCCCACTGACTTCTTAATAGACTAAGGACTTGCGCATTGCAGAGAGAATTTATAGATGCAAGTGAGGAGGAAGTGCAGACAAAGAGGTGCGAACCAGGGATCCTGCCCGCGTCAGATCATTAGGCTGATTTCTCAGAACCAAAAAGGATTCAAGATGCATCGCTGTAGCTTTATGATTACAGCGACACTCTAGCCACGCATGCCTACTACTTGAGTCTGAGCGATCGGACCAGTGGGTTCCTGTTTACTGAGCACTTACCATGAGCCAGGCCCCGTGAGTGTGACTCAGACTTTACTTCCAACCTTCCTAAGACCTGGATCCTTCCAGAGGTTTTGGAGGGTGCTGTGAATGTATCCAGTAGGCAGAAGAAAAAAAGTGAAGCTCTAAAAATGAAGCCCAAGGGCCTTTAGTTTGCATATGGATTTAAATCCAGTTCTTCTCACTCCTAGAGGTATTTCCTTTTTCCATTATCAAACTGGTCCTCTCAGTAGCTGAAAAAATAAGGACCAGCCTTCCAGTGACATCCTACGCCTCACCAAGATTATTTCATATTGAGTCTGTAGCTTTCATTCATTTAGCTACAACATTCAAAGTAATGTGCACAGTCGCCCAACAGTTAGTGGAGGTCTTCAACCTGCAGCGTTGGTAATGGTCAAATCCACTTCAAGGAGCCAGCCACAGGAATGACATCGAAAGGGGAAATCTTTAAAATCCAAGGTGCCCATGACCCCATCCCTGAATCCACTGTGTGTTGAAAAAAGACAAGGCAGAGTTATACTGGGCACCTGGAAAGTGACCCATCAGAGCACTTCAGAATGCTCACACAACCGCTCACGCACAGATCAACACAAGATCTGATAGCAGTGCCACGGGCTAGAGCAGACATCACAACTCCACTTTAGAGAGGAAAAAACAGAGAGGTGAAGTGACTTGTCTAAGAATGCACAGAAGTTCCACAACTCACTCTGCACGAGTCTGACCTCATAAAGAGGTGGACTAAACTATGTAAATGAAGAAACTAACACACACACACACACACACACACACATATATCTCGCAGACATTTAGAAAATAATTGGTAGGAAAACAGGCACAATTCAAATCTTGATTCAATATCCTTTTAAATTGTTGCTTACATTTTACATAAGTAGAGCTCTCTATTATATCTGCAGATATATTTGAGACTAACAATGAGAAAATCTAAAATTATGTTGCTATCTGAGCTGCCACTTCTTCAAAGCCTTGTTATTCTTGTTCCCTTCAATGTATTTCAACTCCAAAATACATAGTGACATGAAAATTGTGTATTCAGATTGTTCTATTGATCTGTTGAGAAAGTGACCTTGTATGCACACATGAAAATGAAGAGATCTATATAAACGGCTGGCCTCCTCTTTGTGAGAGTACGAGGAACCGGAGTGGGTAACATGCATTTTTAACACCTGGATTTACTTTTCCTCTGCACAGAAAAATAGCAGACTATAGTGGGACTCAGGGAAGGCTCCCAGTGAGGTTGAACACTGGCCTGGTCAAGGACCCTGGAGGGAACACAGGTGAAGATGAAGTCCCTTGTTCCATTTGCAACGCCAGTGGCCCCATGAGAGACAGGAGGTTCTCTTTGTGGAAACAATGGTTTCCTTGGGGCCCAATTCTCTTTGGACTCATTCTCCCAGGGATGCCACCTGGGACCTACAATCACGGCAGCATCCTCTGCTCTAGTAACAAGGGACCTGTGTTAAAATTTGCAGTCACCTCTTCCCCTTGCTGTGTTCTATAAGCCTTGCATGTTGTTTGCGAGTTTTGTCTATTCCACGGCCCCTGGCCTTTATAGGGCTCACAAACACAGTCCCTCCTTGAATCTTAGTGACAACCTCAAGGTGTTCTGCACTTGGCCTTTTGCCGAATATAGGAAGAGACATACAGAGACCCCATAGCAACTTGCCTAAGATCAGGCAGCAGCCGATAAATGGCAGAGAGGAGATGGGAGCCCTGGATTTCTGATGTAAAACTGGGTCCACTGAAGTATTCTATATATCTAAAGACCCCGTGGTATGGGTTCCTAATCACAGAACTGAGTTAAAATTAAATATCTTAGCATAAGGAGCCTGGCAGCAGATGGACCTTTACCAAGAACTTTTTTTTTTCCATCTCAAAAGATGGGGGTCACCCATCTCTGGTGGGGCCACTGGCTTTGCAAATGAACAGCCGAAGGTGACATGCAACGGAAGAGAGGGGAGGTCAGCCTCCGGAACACAGAGGCCAGGGGCCCATGATATTAGCAGGAAGTTCCAGAATGGCACGCCACACTTTGCCACTCGGGGAGGGAGGAGGAGAAGGAGAGTAAAGAGCATGTGGGAACTTAAAAAATGGTCGGCTGTATGTAAATGGCTCTTATTATAACTGCCAGGCTGAACCGCAGGACTCGAGCTGTGTGAAATGTCACCTGCTCTCATCGCGGTTCACAGAGATCACCTTCCAGCGCGAGGTTCATTTCATCGCTTCCAACACTTAGAGACGGGCACGAGGCGGTGACTCCTTCCTCCCCCAGCCCCCGGCAGCAGCTGGCTCGTCCCTCTGTGTTTTCTGTCACTCTGTATGATCTGGCATCAAGGCAATTCACAGCAGCGGCTGAACCAAAAGCAATTTAAGTCAAAAATGGACAAATATGGATGTCATTTATAAGGCTTGTTCAGAGGCCTTTGACATCACTCAAAGCCTGAACACTGCTCAGCAGTGAGACGCCTCTTTTTCTCAGCAACACAAGATTGCAGATTTAATGCAGGCCTCTCGGGGAGGCAACTGCAGGATTCTGGCCCAGAAACCATTTATTGGCGAAGTGAGGATTTTGGTATCAGATACTGAGGAAGAAGGGCAGAGAGAGAATAGAGGCTCAAAAACAAAGTGAATTCCCAAGGTGAATTTATATTTGTTACCCAGGTTCCATTATTTTGTAGTAATAATATTAAGCAGCACCTATCAGGGTTGATGCTATTCAGGCCCGGTGTACAGAGCCTTGTATTCATCTTGGCTGATTTTCATAGCTAAAATTCAGTAAATATTAGTATATAAAGGCAAACATTGTTGTCTTCATGTTAGAGACGAGAAAACTGATGAATGAATTTCTGATGGCCCCAGGGCACAGAAATCTTGAGCAAGAAGGTCACCCTGTGGCTGCCCTCCTGACCCTCTCTCCTAGTTCTGAGAAGCAGAACCCCACCTTGGCTCGCGCCTTCCTCTCCCCGTGTGGGCTGGGGGATGGTGGTGTCTGGGCAGCCTCCTGCCCCTCTGCTGGGCTGTGCCTGGGAAGGGGTGCTCCCAGTTGTGTGGCTGGTGCAGGGAGCAGTGGGCACCATGGTTCTTCCCAGCAGACAAAGCAGATTTGGAATCTGCATCCCAGCTGTTGTTCCTTCCAAAAGACATGCTTGCTCAGGGTCCATAAATTGGGGTTGAGGAGTGAGTTGGGGAACGCCCTGGACACCCGGCTCCTATTACCACCCCACTGTGCTCTGGAGACCATTTCTCTTAAGTACCTTTGTTTTCAGACACCATAAAGTAACCTCCCAACCCCAGGAACTATCTAAGTCTCAAAGCAGTTAAGAGTAGAAGCCTGTCCTTTTCTTTTGTGACCACTTTGTAGTGTAGTGACTTGAGCAGGTTGCTTCATTCTTCTGACCCTCTATTCCTTTACCATTCTGAACCTCTGTTTCTTCATCTTGCTGGAGACTTAAAAGGTCATGGTCTTTGCCAGTTCAAATGAGCAGACACATGTGAGCATGCCTTACAGGTACAATGTCACATCCACAGTGTGTCTTCACTACTGTGTAGAAGGAACCATTGTATATGGTGCCTCCCATGACATCCACAGTGTGCACACAGAACCATTTTTTCAAATTAAAATAATTATCATCCCCTAATCCCAACTACATATTCCTAACTCAGTGACACTTAAGAAAGTCCTGAAGCTCTCTGTGCCTTGATTTTTTTCATGTCTGGTTCTTGTTTTTTAGTTTTTTAGTACTTGGAATTGAATCCACTGGTGCTCAACCACCAGGCTATATTCCCAGACCTTTTCATTATTAAACATTTTTTAACATATTTTTATTGGTGCCCTATAGCTGTACATAATGGTGGAATTTGAGGAACTCCATACTGATTTCCATAATGGTTGTACCATTTCATAATCCCTACCTGTAGTGTAAAAGTGTTTGTTGTT
Organism: Marmota marmota marmota; assembly: GCF_001458135.2. Classification (NCBI taxonomy): domain Eukaryota; kingdom Metazoa; phylum Chordata; class Mammalia; order Rodentia; family Sciuridae; genus Marmota; species Marmota marmota. The sequence goes on along the minus strand of NW_026000222.1, from coordinate 8,016,116 downwards.
CTTACCTTGAAGAGAGATTGTGTGTAGGTTTAGGGAGAGAAGGTGTAAGGCATAGTAAGGACTTAAAACATCTGTGGTTGACCAATGCAGTGTCCCTCAGATAATCAGTGCAGAAGAGCTCATGGCTGAGAGACGGTTGTACTAAAAAGCAGTAATGACATGACGCAATGCCACTACTAACTGAGGCTTATTACGTAGAACTCCTACGGAGCTGGTGGTTTATTTTTCATTGTAATGTCACCACGAAGCAGCTGTGCATTCAGTTGATCTGTCTTGAAGCTCACCACCTAATCTAGTGTTTTCTCATGTACGATGTGTCTGATGATCATCTAATCCCTGATATCTTGTTAAATGAAGATTTCAGCTCAGGAGGTTGAGGTGAGGCCTGAAATTCTGTTTCTTACAGATTAGTGAGCCCCCAGGTGAGGCCAGATTTGGTGGACAGAGGACCAAAGTTTAAGTAGAATCATCTGGGTATAGTTGATTATGATCTGACTTTACAGTATGACTTAAATTCCTTTTCAATGGAGGCAGGGGCATTTCAGAAATTTATAGAGGCATTATAGTGGCCTCTGGCATTTAGTGGGTATAATCTATAGGTCCTTTGGTACAGGAGATAGTCCAATACAACAAAGAATTTGTCACAACCCAAAAAGGTGTACATGGGCCAATGGACATCCATGTCAGTGAAAACCTTGTTTGCAGTGTTCAGAACTAGAATTCCCTTTCCTTTACATAGAAACACAATGTGTACTAATTCAGCCACATCAAGGAAAGATCGTACTTTGTTTTATTCAAAACTACAAAGATTTAGTCCAGGTGTCTTGGAAAAAAATGTGACTACTGCTCATAGTAGTTGAAGTAGTCAGTGTGACATGTGATTTGTCTACAGAGGTGGCCTTTATATTCACAGCAATCAAGCAGGTCACGAGAGCTGGCTTTGCCTATTTCTTCTCAGATCCTCATCCAGTGACGTCACATTGGTAACTTGAAATTGACCACGTGTGGAGTATTTACACCATGGAAATTGGCAAATGCTGCCAATCAGGGTGGTTGTTTTTGGTCTTCATTCCCAGAAACCTACTTTACATTATCCATATAAAATCATAATCAGCCTTTATTTCAAAATGTTGAGTATAACAAGACTCCATCAACAAAAATCTAGTGATATTTTTTCTTGCTTCTTGAGTTCACACCTACAAGTAGGTGCAAACATTTGACTCTTTGAATTATGGGCTTCTGCTATCCAAGCAGGATACCCTTGAAAATGCATATTTTATTATCAATTACTTTTTTATTTTTTTATTTTATAGTTAGGATATTATAGTAATTTTTGTTAATTATGTGTGAGGGTAGGTTATGTTATTCATGAATTTTATTTCAGGATCTTAATAAAGGTTTATAAAATATTTCTTTTAAAAAGAGCATCTTGGATTGCTGGACTTGTGCAGACTGACGTACTGAACCACCAGGCAGGGCTGGCAGACATTGAAGAGAAGGAATTTAAGTCATACTGTAAAGTCAGATCACAATCAACAGCTCCTCTGCATGCTGGGAAGGGTCTGAGTTGACTCTAGGTGGCTTTGTGTAAGTGCCTTTTAAACCTGGATTAGGGTGATCAGCAGTGTGTCTCATGAAATGATCCAGGGGATTCGATTCCAAACAGATTCAGCATTGCAAGAATTAGAGAGGAGGATGGAGAAGCCACAGTTGGAAATGGGTAGACCAGGATCTAAGAAGACTGGAAAAGATGTTCATAAAATACAAAGGGGAATGAAACAGGCTTAAAAGAAGTACTCGCTTTATAAGAAATAAAGAAATGACCGGGGGACCCTTATTTAGAAAAGCACATGTACACACACATACACCTGGCAGGATTGGTGGGTCCAGAGGCTCTTTTACTGTAAATGCTGCCAAGATTATACTACTGTTTGGGTCTTTGCTTTTAGTAATCATTCCTCTTTTTATTTTATTTTTTGGCATCATAGAAATATTGCCATAAATAGTGCAGTTAGCGGAGGGTGCTACTTTATTACTGTCAGCTATGATAATGGTAGAGCAAATGTCAGTAAATGCAAAAGCTAAGACCAGAACCTAGGAGCCTCCCATCCCAGATCCTTCCTGGATATTCCCGGATGTTAAGCAATGCAACCTCTCCATTGCCTTCCCCGGGAAAAGAAGCCGCCCAGGTTGGTGATGGGTTGATAGCAGTTTCCAAACAAGCCTGGGAAGCATTCATTATCCCGGTGACTGTTGTGTTGACTTGGGAAGCCACCCACGCCCTCCTCACTGCTTTCTGGGGATGAGATCTCTTAGATTTGCCTGAGCTTTGGGCAGCCTTCCCACGCAACGCACCCGCGATGAAATGTTGTGACTCCTTGCCATGAAATAATTGGAAATCACTTCTCAGCTAGAGCGGGGATGCTGCGTCAAGGAGGAAGTAAACATAAAAAGGCATAAATGTGTGAGAAAGTGAGCAAATCAAAGTAATAGAGGAGCAAAATAATCCATCCCCTCTCCCTGGCTCAGCGAGGATGCAAATGATCTGTCATTAAGTCTCCTATACAAAGGCAGCCGACATAACTGTTGTGTCAAATATTTAGCCACAGTGTTCAGAGCAATTTTTTATCATGTTTTTTTTTATAAGTTTGATTTACCAATCTTTGGTGCAATTCCTATTTTTAGAGGATGGCTCCTATTTTTTAATTTGTTTTCTCTGAAGCTCTGGATCCTCATTGGCGTTTCAGCCGTCCACTCAGTTCCTAACAGCAGAACAACACTGAAAAGCATAATTACATTTCCTAATTATGTGTAATTAGGCAAAACCCAGATGATGTATTCAATGTGCTCTCAGAACAGCCAGGGGTCAAGGACTGTTGGAATTCGGTAACATTTTTATAAATGAGCGGTGTGTTATTTAACGTCGGGGTCCACAGTAGTGCTGGGTGCCTTGTAGACCAATACAGCAGTTGAGATATACAGCGTTCATTTATTTAGCCAAGGAAAACCATAACTGATTCCCCACCTCTTTACCTTCCTCTCCTTATTGAAGACCAGAGTTTAGATTTGCTATTCTTAGCCCAAGAGGGGCCCTCTAAACTCAGAACCATAAAGTTCCGCTTACTGACAGCCTAAGTGATATTTATTTTTTCAAAGCTTAATCCTTTTGAAACATGGAGAAATAAATACATCCTCTTATCTACCATATGCCTGGGATGGGGAATAAATCCTTATTTTTCCTGCGGTGTGGTACCAGTGGGCTACAATGAATAATTTGGGCAGTCTCGCTGAAGATAATAGGGAAACCTTCTCTATTACCAGCGATAATTATGAATCTCATCATAGAAAGCATCCCGAGCCTGAACATCAATCAGGGAAGATAAACAATGGGAAATGATAGGTATACAAAAGGGAAAATGGCAAGGGCCCATATGGAGGGAAAGACCGCAGAATTCTGGCGGGGTTATAAATCATAGAGTCAAATAATTTCCATGCAATTAATATCCTCAAATTAAAACATACGTTTTTAAAGAAAGATTCCGGAGACGGGTAGGCTGGGCAAACTGGCTGCCTTACAAGATTCTTCTGAAAATTCCAGAGCCATCCTTCTTCTTGGATTTGTCTATTTATTCCTGGTGGGAGTCAGCTAAGACACCAACTAGCAATGCCACCACATGAACTGACCCGATGACCTCATGCCAGCTCACTGGGACCAGTCCACACACCAAGGAGGCCAGAGCTGGTGATGTCTGGCTCTCAGGATTCCTGTCTGGGATAGAACAACAGAGACAGACCTATTGAGGCCAGCCATGCAGCCAGCCCCGTGAAGCACTTGGCAAGAGACCCGTGGAAGCCATTTCCTGAGGGTCACTGTCTCCTCCTATTTAATAGCCCCCTATTTGTGCACATTTTCATCTCATCCCCCCTCCCACCCTTTTTCTTTTATCAAATACCCAGGTACTTCTGGGGACTTTCCTTAGGGGGAAAAAAGGAATCCACTCATAACTCTAAGAATATACTGCATTATTATTGCACCATGACTGTTAAACAGGAAATTTAACACCGTATGGCTAATTTATTTAGTGGATCCAGGGCAAAGTCCAACAAGGTTTCCAGCCTTTCCTTATGTCTGTCTGCATGTACAGATTCACAGACTATGGACTACTGACATGAACTCATACAGAACCTTGCCACTCCAACCCCTGTTGAGGAATAGCAGCTTGATTTGAGTCAATTGTCAAATATGTCCTAAAGGCCGCAAATTATGCTCCTGGGTTTTCTTTTTAAAATAGGTTTAATATAATATTTTATAAAATATACTTTTAAAGAAATATATAATTTTCCCCCAAAGCAAGGGTTTTCCCATTCCATATAATTTGCTAAGTGTGGCTTGGCTACGTTGTAGCCCATAATTTATAGTCAGCTTCCACAAGGCAAAAAATAACTCCAAGCTATGATTAAGTAAGTAATGGACAAGGTAACTAATATTCCCGGAAGGTTGGCCTTCCAGATGCTCATTTTAAGTGACAAAATGGTTGAAGGTTGAGATGCAGTCCTGTACGAATTCCATCGAGTTGTGGGGAATCAAGAGGTGACATTATAGACAGGCAGCTCTGCGCAGTCCGGACATGGAGCTCAGAGTGAATGTTCCACATCTGCATTTGAATGAGCCTCTGCCTCATTTTCCCTACCCAAGGCAAATGGCTCTGTGCCTATTTGTGCCACCAGTGTACCACCCACTAAGACAATTTGTCCGGAAGGGCTGTCCTAGTCCAGTCTTAACCAATTCTGAGGCAAGCAGTCTGGACGTACTGTGGTGCATGGGATAGGCATGGCAGAGGGGGAAAAGCACCGGCTTAGGAATTAGGCAAAACTGGACTTGAACTTGGACTTAGTCTTCAGCAGCTTTGTGACCTTGAGGAAGGTTTTTGCTGAGATACACTTTGGCTTGCAGGAAAGTCACACAAACAGTGAGAGCATTCCCGTGAATCCGTGGCCCCTCTTCCTCTAATGCCAGCATGATGCGTTTTTCCACACTGAGAAGTTAACTTCGGAACAATGCCGTTAACTAAACTCAGGCTACAGCTGACCCACAGACTCTATTTGCATTCAGTTGGGTTTCCACTGCCGTCCTTAACTGGCTCCGGATACCCTACTACATTTACCGCTATGTCTCTGCCATTCACTTTTCCCCATCTATATCAGTGTGGATACACAAATATTTATTTTATTCCATAAGTCAGAGTAACAATGTTGTCATCATATATTTTGCTGTTCAAATTGTTTCAGCTTTGACAACTGGGCTCTTTCAGATTGGCTCTTATACCCTCATGACCCATCCTTCTTTTGGAGGACTGTTTGATTGCTATGGTACTGCAACAGGCTTGTATTTTCTGCACCAATTTTGGCTTTAAGTACTTCCCCAAGGAAGAAGTTCTGGTTCCTTCCATTGGAGAATCACTTGTGGAATCAAGAGCTGGGTGCTAGGTGTGCTCATTGCTACTAGCCTGCCATGGCTTCTGAACCTCCCAATGGGCAGAATATGGAAATGTGATATGCATACTAATCTAGGCACATGCTACACATATCTCTATTTCTGTTTCTGCATGTGATATGTTTTAATATATGTATCATATTTTTGTTTATATCTAGACACATTTTACCCCCCCACACACATACATATTTTGATATAAATTTGTACCTGATTCCAATACAACACAACTGAACATTCACTCTGAGCTCCATGTCCTGTGTTTTTCTAACGTTTCTTGGGAATTTAACCTTCTAAGTCTCTATTTCTTTTCTATAAGATGGTGATAATAACCACTGTAGTATAGGGTTTGGGGGAGGTATGGTAAATTATAAAAATGGTAACTTTCATTAAAAAGAAAATAAGGAACTAGTTAATTCCTCCACCCACTGCATTAGCATCCACCCTGTAGAATGGTGCAGGAACCTTAACGAAGATCATGCAAGCAGAGGTGTGGGAAGCATTTGGATACCAGGGCTTACTCTTGCTGCTTACTCTTGCCCTAAGGCCAGCACATGAACAAGACTGAGCTAACCTGCAGGAGAATGAGGGGCCATTTGAAGGGCACCTAGTTACCCTAGTGGTTGTTTTCCAATCCCTGGGATATGAGAAAGTCACTCTAAAGCCATCTAGCTATCAGTCACGCTAACCGCTGACTCTAGACATGTGAGAGCCCAGCAGAGATCAGCCAAGACAACCTACACCACTGAAACAGCCCAGCCCATGCAATCACAACCAGTCAACAACAACAAAAGGCTGTTGTTTCACCCACTGAATTTTGCTCTGGTTTAATATGCAGCAAATGCTAATAAAAACAGAAGGATTCAAGTCAACTTGTGGAAAACAAGTAACAGTAACTTTTTTACAACCTGAGCTGTCAATAATCACTGCTTTTGGTTGTTGGTGACGTTACCTTTGAGAAAAAAAAAACGTCAAGTCTTGTTTGCCCCCAAATACTGTCCCAGCCAATTTACATAAATGAACTGTTTTTTGCTAACTGTGGGAACCAGTCATTTGGACTCTAGCAGCCCTTTGGAAAGTACCACTGTTAAAGTGAAAATCTCCATGTATTTATCAGCTTGTGCCAAGGTAGACATAGTGCTCCGGAGACATGGGGTATGAGGTAGAATGAGCACTGTGAACACTGGGAAATGGAAAGGTCTTCATCTGGTGCTGCCTAAGGGGGTGTGGAGCCTGGCCTGGTGTAGGAAGGAGAGAGGGTGCAGGGCAGGAGAGCTTAAGAGTATCTGAGCAGGCCAAATTTAGCCTAATTAACAGATTTGCCTAGGGCTGACCCCGAAGCAGAAAGCAAAGCCTAGATCAGCCTGCTCCCCTCCTACCAATGAGGTAACGATGAGGTTGAACCACCAGTTCTCAATCCCACAGAAGAGATTCCCAAAATAGACGGGAGTGAAGCAGAGAGACTTCCACGTGTCTTCCCTCCTCTGAGATTCAGTATTTCCTTAATGACCCAATGCAACTTTTTAACACAGTTTTTATCCTTGCAGATGATTTACTGCACTTCTTTTGCTGCTGGTCATAATCATATTTCTATTTGGTGGCAAAGATGCTAAGAAACATTTGCCATGATAACTCACAGAAGCCTAATTGCCTAGAGCAATAGTGTGACAGGCGGCCACCAAATTGCAATGGACTTGGCCACCAAGAGGGCGGTCAGTGCTCTGAGGATAGCTGCCCAGTGTCTGCTGGGCACCCCATGGGAGACATCTTCTGTTAGTCCCAACTCAGTTACCCTTCTTCCTTCATTGGCAAGGAAGGGTCACTGTAAACCTTTGTCTCTTTAAGTTAACTTTTCTTCTCCCATCTTGCCCCATTTTGGGTTCATTTCATTGTTGAAATTCAGTAGTGCACCCCTAAATACTTAAGAGTCTGGGGCTATCTAGACAAAGGGAGAAGAGATCCCATAGTAGTTGATCACCAAGATGAACAACAAGATGACCCTTACCTCCTGGTTTTCAAGAACTAGTGTAATTCCCTCCTACTCTGAACAGGCAGACCTTTGTAACCAACAAAGAAGTGGTGATAGATCATGACCTTTGAGGCTAGGTGACAAAATTTTGAGACATCTGCCTTCTTTTCTCTTGGATCACTTGATATGGGGGAAACTGATGCCACTCAAGCAGCACCATGGAGAGGGCCAAGGCTCAAGGACTCAGTCCTCCAATCAACAGCCAGATTCACTTGCCAGCCATGTGAGTGCGCCATCTTGGAAGCAGGTCCTTCAGCCCCAAGTATGCTTTCAGATGACCACAGTTGAAACCGACATCCTAACTTGGGAGAGACTCAAGCCAAACTGTCATCTAAGCTGTCCCTACATTTTTGACTCATAAATTCTGTGAGATCTTAAATTTTTTATTGCCATTTTAAGATGCTAAGTTTGTAGTAATTTGTTATTCACCAATATTAATACAACCTATTTGCACTCTTCTACAGGCTAAAAATTCAAGGGCTTAACAACAGTTAAAATGGAGAAAAACATGAATTCCCAAATGTTTTCATCCATCTCATCAGTTTAAAAATTTGTAGATAGAAACTTTTACAAGTTAATAAATCCTTCTTCTCCAACCCCCACGACCTCTCATTGTCTGAGAATGGTGTTTGGTGGCAAGATGCTTTCACCTCGTCACTACAGGACATCTTGGAGGTCAATCAATTAATATCTTAGCTCTGCTAAGTATTAACTTACCCAAAGTCACATAGATCATTAATGATGTTTTCCTCAGTTTTCTCATCTGCAAAATGAAAATAACTGGTACAATTGTATAGAAATGTAATATCAGTAAGATGTTTAATCCAGTGCCATACATAGCTTTGGCAAACACAGAGTAGGCAGTATTTTCATCATTGTAGTTATTAACAGTTGAAACCCCAAATCTTTCCTCAGTCAGCTTTACTAAAACCCTCTCCCTGGTTTCCATTCCTCATGGATCCTCTCTACCAGGAGGCAGAATCTGTATATTCTTTTCATCCAGGGTTTTATCTAAAACCCTTCGCTGCTGTCCCTCTCCTGGGGTGCATAAGGAGGGGAGGAAAATTTCTTCTAAGGTAACTTAGCGTGTACTCTGCAGCATGTGGGACACTGCTGGCACCTCTTGTAAAGCTTAGCCGAGTGTGCAAGAGTAAGTAGACCTGTGTCCCAGCAGGTTCACACTGAACCCATAGACACCTTGGTAGTCCTGGCTAACTAATAGCAAACCTCGCAGCAGTGAGTCTTCAGATAAGTGAACACTAGCTCTCTCTCTAATGAAAAGTCACAGCCTAATCTAATTTTTAATGCTTTCCATATCAAGGATGCCAGCATATGCCTTTTTAAAATTTTATTTATTTATTTTTAGTTGTAGATGGACACGATACCTTTACTTTATTTATTAATTTTGTATGTGGATCGAACCCTTGCCTCACACATACTAGGCAAGCATGCTACCACTGAGCTACACCCCAGCCCTAATATATGCCTTTTTATTTCTGAAAGGGTTTCCAGAATGTTAGTTTAAAACATGAACAAAGGAAATGAAAAGTAAAAGTGCATGTTGTACCACACCTAAGGATAACCACAACTGCCATTTCACTAGATTTTCTTATAGATTTTTCTTGTGTATTCATGATTGTTTTCATGTAGTAGTAACTTTGCTGGATGCATTTCATTTTTGTTTCTTGATTTTTTTTTCCTCAGTTAAAATGGTGATAGTGAGCATTCTTTGTACTCTTATTTTTTCAAATTGCTCATTATGAGTTTGTATTATGTCATAATAAAATTTAATTTATTTTAGGGAAAATGAAAGATGTTACCATGCAGGTAACTTTGTTTATTATTTGTCTGCAGTCGATCAAATAGGATCTCTTTGTTCCACAAAATGAAACCTCTAAGTCTTTTCACACCAAATGTTTGAAATAATCATGAAATAGGTTCTAATGAATTCAGGAGCTAAAGATGACTCTCATTTAGATAACACTGATAGCTCTCTAAAACATTTATTTAGTTAATATTTTACTTCCTGTCTGTGGATCTTTCAAACTGTAACACACCACAGAAAATGAAAATTGCTACATCAGGTTAAGATCAACACCTAATGAAATCTATATTTGCTAAATTTTGAACTGCCTTTGTTTAATGAAACTTTACATGTGGGTTATGGGGTTTTATTTTCTTAGTGAACTGTGTCTCAAATTTAGACTCCATTATTTCTTAAAAATGAATATGGGACATCATAAATAAATCAGGACTGTGATTGACAGCCTACCTAGAAAGATTAAGCAATTGGGGGTGATGGTCCCCCACTCCCCAATTATTGCCTTTGTTCTTACAAGTGTGTTTAAATCTATTTCTGTTAATTTACAATTTGAAAGGTGGGTGAGGAGCAGAGTTTGAAAAATAGATTACTGTCTTCATTAATACAGGTTTGACCTACAAAGTCTTCACGTACTTAATGATTAAAAACCAAAGTACTAAATAATAAATTATAAGAATTTATAGGAGTCATCATCTTGAAATTAGCTTACTGAATGTTCTTATCATAATAAATCTGAGTGGGTGTCTAATTTAGTGTTAGCTGACTAAAATTATATGTTGCGGGCAAGGAAAAAAAACACTTTTGTTTGAAGACAAATGCAGTGAGTTTAATCACAGGTGATCTGAAAGGCACCTATCTTTTGCTATGTTCACTTGGCAGAAACTTTGGCAAAACTGGTTGAATGAAGATCGATTCCAATTTGTAAATCTAGCAGAGAATAAAATCTTCCCCTGCACCGCAGTGATGTTTGTGTTAACACTTCCCACCTGGAGCTGTAGCCCATCAGATTCTAGAGATGGAATTCAGCTACGGGAAGACGCTGAGTGCCCCCATTCCAGGCCTGCTTAGATTCAGTCATTGTCAAGGTTGAAGGTGGAGGCCAGGTGGGCGTGGCCTCTCCCGTTTCCACCTCTCATTCCCTTCTCCTTAGGCAATGCTTTACTGAGCGTCCACCCTGGTCAGCCAGAACCCTGTGCCAAGCCCAAGGGACAGAGGAGAAAGCAGGGCTCAGGCCTGAAGACAGAGGAGGCTTCAGGGCTGCTGTTTCCCTTGAGGGATCAGCTCATGAAACGCGTGCAGACTGAGGGGATCCCTCTAGACCAGGAGAAAGCATACTGACGAGGCAGGATGGGCCTCCACAGATGATAGAAGACAGTGTCCAGGACCTACACTGGGTTTGGATCCCCAGAGGCACACTGTTGAAGGCTCATCCCCAGTGCAGAGGTGTCCAGAGGTCGGGGCTTGGAGAAGTGATGAGATCGTGATGACTCTGACCTCGACAGTGGATTAATCCCTAGAGGGATTCATAGCTGGAGGGACTCTTAGGAGGTGGTGGAATGCTGCAGTCCAGCTGCAGCAAAATAACTGGGGGGTGACGAACAACTTGTGTGCATTGATACAGCAGGAGTAGGAGCCGTTTATTGTAGGACAGGAGCGGTACATATACATTCCACACAGCTTATCTAATTAACATAAACTCTACAGCAGTCAACCAATAAGGAATCTCCACACTTAATGGCTCGCTGACATTACGTTACTTCACAAACCACTCCCTCTGGCAAAATGCCAGGCACCATCCAGACTTGTTTACAGACTCTAACATTTGCCAGGCGCCATCGTGTGACTTGTTTACAGACCTTAACAGTGGAAACTGAAAGAAGTGGTGGCAGTGGGTCCTTGGGGATGTACCTTGAGGACAGAATCTTGTCCACAGCCCCTTTAACCACCCCCTACTTCCTGGCTGCCCTGAGGTTCACCAATTTTGCTCTGCCAACACCCTCTCTGCCATGTTGTCTTGCCTGACCATGGGCCACAGCAATGGACCGAAACCTCTCAAATTGTGACCCCAGAGAAGTCTTTCCTCCTTTGAAGTGCTGTTTGCCTCATGTGCTTTGTCACACTGATGAACACAGGCAGGGATCACTTTGTGAAGGGCCTGGGAACATGCGTGGACCCTGTTTGTAGGAGAGGGAGGCACTGAGAGCTTTGAAGTAGAGATTATGGTGATTTTATATCAAAGTGGAAATGGAATAAATATTTTTCAGATACCATGGGAAGCTGGCATGTAATTCAATATTTTTTTTTCAAAATTCAGTATCTTAGGAAATAGGAGAAACACACACACACAAACACAAGTACACATACACACATACCCATATACATGTATGCATACCTGTATATACTGAAGTAGTTTACCTCAAAGAATTTTTGCAAGTCAACAAGAAAACTACAAACCTCCCAAAAGAACCCATGAGCAAAGATGGTGAACAAGAAATCCAATGAAGAAAATTGACACATATGTTTAAAAGTCTCAACCTTACTTTTAATTCATGGAAATGGAAATTAGGAAATGAGATACTTTTCTGTACCATGATGTGGCAAAAGCTGAGAGAGAGAGAGAGCGCCCACTCTGGGGAGCACGTAGACTGTAAAAGGGCATAAAAAAGAAATGTCCTGAATTGGTTTTTTTTCATGATGTAATTCACAGCCTCATTCCTGATAAATTCCTTAAGCAATTTTCTGATAAACTTTAATGGGATTAAGACTTGTTCTGAGAAGCAGTCACCCATCTACCCAGCTGACTGTCAGTAAGAGTCTGGCAACCTAAAGCCAAAAGTTCTCTTCTTTTTGTATCTAACCTAACATTGCGGGTCTTATCATTCCATTTCCCTACAAAATGTCTTCACCAAGAGAGAATCTTTGAATGAATCTGCTAGAGGCCTTTTCCCTGGTCGTAAAATTATAATAAAACTTTAACTCGTGTTCTTAACTAGATTTTCTTTAAAAACAACAACAACAAAATCCTTAACAAGGGAAAAGAACACTATCCGTAAATTGGTTTTGGTGACTATGGAAAGCAAGTTGGCAATTTCAACCCAAATGAAGCATACCTTTTGATCAAGCTACTGCATTCTGAACTAGAAAATACAGAAATACTTGAGTAAATACTCAGGGTCACACAATTACAAGAATCAATGATGATTTAGCATTACCTTATTACATAATTCTCATTTATTTATTTGACCTCTGCTATTTTAATCCTAACAATAAGTTTTGGTGATGTTCCTTTTTTAGGCATTAAATACTGCATATCCAAAGGACAAAAGAGAGAGATCTATGGGTACCCATGATTGAATATATACATATCTATTCATGAATATATATCATCCATGGCATTATGTTTATTATATTTAGAAAAAGTAAATTGCAGAACCCTCCATATATTTTTATAGTTTTTTTTTAATAAAGCTATACTTATGCTACATATTTCATTTGCATTTACATATTTGGGAAGTGACCTGGGATTGATTGATACACCTGAATTCAAACAGTGCTAACTCCTGGACCAGAAAAAAAGGGGAGAGGATGTGCTTTGTCACAGTGATGAGAAGGCTTTACGGAAAAGGGAAGGCAAGGGAAGGGAAGGGGGGGAAGGCAGGAGTGGATCTGATTTTTCACCCCCTGCTGGTTTCCCCTCCCCCACCCCCTCTGCAATGTCTAATTAATTAGAAGAGCCATGCCTTCCAGAAAAGAGCAGGCATACCTGTGGGAATCTCACCAGGAAGAAGTGGGTCTTGTGGTGCAGGGGGAAAGCTTTTTTTAATATTAAAAATTAATTAAAAATGGAATGTGTTAAAGCTCAGTTTTTATCATTAGCGCCCATTCCAGAGGGCCAGGCGTTGTTGGTAAAACTTCAAATTCTTCCTGTTGCTGTAGGTGTGGTTTTAGGCAATACATACTATTTTATGTGTCAGTCCCTAAAACTGATGATCTCCTGTGATTCCGTTGGATTGGCAGAAGACAGAGAAGCATCATATTCAAACCTCAGCCCACAGCCTCCCGTGTCCACGGATATCACAGCTGGCAAACATACAGCTAGCAAAAATACTGATAATTATTTTCACAGGAAGAACATCAAAGGGGCAATTTCATGGGACAACATGGGAGAGCTGCTTTCTGCCTTCTAAAGGCAGTATTTACCTCACCTGTTTCGCTCAGACAGGTTTTCTCCAGGTAAACATCCTATGGCCTAGCTGGAATGAGAAGCCATGCCAAACCTAAGGGCTGGGTGACATATCCTACCAGCTATAAGCTGACAACTCTAATGACTTCGATAACAGCATTTTCATGCGCAATCTTTCTAGTTCTCAAAAGAGAAGTTGTGATATATTTCCAGCCACAAGTTAGCATCATCAACAAGCACCCAGACTGCTTGCTGGCAGAACGGGATCTGAAGTGGCTTCCATTCCCACCCTTCCTCCCGTCGTCATGTGAGTTTCACTGGCGGATGGGGTTCTGCAGTATTTTTACCTGTGCTGTTCTTTCTTCGTACTAGACCACATGGTGCATCAGTCCTCCGTCAAGGGAGCTTTGGACATTTGTGAATCCATGAACAGATGAAGGAATTGGGTGATGGTGGTCTGCTTACTCACTCTTTCCACCCTTTAGATGAGACCCCTGTTCTGAGCATCTGCCGTCCACTAGTTCACACAAGACCCGTCTAGTTCATGTAGTCCCTGAAGGTCAGAGTGGATTGCTACACCTTGACTTGTTCACTTGCAATTGAAAATTAAAAAGTAAAAAAGAGGAAGTGGGTATCTGTCAGGTGCCGGGCCTGGGTCTGAGAGGGAAAGAGCAACAATGAAAAGCCCCTGCCCTTTCTGACGGCATGAAGAAGATTGGCCGTGCTCACAAAACAGATCTGATGTAGCTTCAGATAATGACAACGTGCTGAAGAGTTCTTCAGTTCCCAGGAACCTCTAAGCGGAGGGTTCTGGACTATGGACTGTGAGGTAGGCCCCGGGGTGTCTGCGAATCCTCAGAGATGACTTGCACCCTTGTGTTCCACTACACGTCTCTGGGAAGAGGGTCTTCATAGCTCACCCTGACGCTCTCAGTTAGCTTCCCTGCTTGAAGCCATGACCAGGCCCCCTGACCCTTCACCTCTGCGGCTGCCTTTTGTAAAGAGGGCCTAACAGTGACTCTCCTGGCTCAAAGCTCTATTCAGGCAGGGGCTGAGTCTGTTCTGTCTTCTCAGTGTCCCTGGGGCCCCTTCTGTGTCCCTGGGGCCTACCCAGGGCCTTGCATATGGCAAGTGAGCAACAAATATCTGTTGAACCAGTACACAAATACATTCATGGATGGTCAATGAGTCTGGTTTTTGTCTCATTAACAAATTATCTGACTTAGTGAGTTGGATGAGGCCCTCAAAAAGATCTGTCCATGACCTATAAACACCACCACACAATATGTGTGTTTTGTGGTTGGCTTCTTTCACACTGCATGCTGTTGTGCATGCATAGTTGTGACTGTGTGTGTCGGCACATCACTGCTTGTCTGGCCAAATAGCACTCTCTGTGAACAAAGAACACATTTTGTTTCTATTTTCATCTGCTCACGAACATTTACGTGGTTTTCATCCTTTGGCTACTGTGAGTAGAACAGCTCTGAACATTTATGCACAAGTTTGTGCGAATATCTATTTTCAATTCTTTGGAATATACATGCATGCACGCACACACACCACGTCCCTAGGAGTGCACTGGTGGGTCATATGATAATTCATATTTAACTTATCAAGAAACCCTCTTGTTGATTTTTTGATGTTGGATATTTGAAGATAATACCAAATACACTCTTTTCATTTGACAGAGTTTTTTTCCCCCTTTTTTAAGTTAGAATTTTTCACATTCCTCAGGACCTCAGGATGAAAATACCAGGAAGAATGCTAATTTGATCTTGACTTTCAAGGATCAGAGCCAGCAGCACTCCACTCCGCAGTGTCTTTCTGCAAAGCGAGCCTGGGCTTCCCTGCTCCTGGGGCCGTGCCGAGGTCCCTTTTGTGGCATCTGCGCAGAGCTTGGGGCAGCGCAGGGTCTGAGGGAGCATTGTGATTAGGGGGTCTGGCCTTTCAGAATAAGGCTGGGTGCAGTCTGCAGAGTATAGAACCAGCCTCTGGTTACTGAGGTCCCAACAGGCGCAGCTCTGAGATTCCTCTCAGCACAAGTGTGACATCAGGTACAGGATCATTCCTTGGATGAAGGAAAACAGCTGTGTGGGTGTTTCTTTCAAACTGCACTTTGTAAAACTAATGCCTTAATCAGTTAAAGTAAACCCTCTGCCTTTTGAAGTGCTGGGAACGCTATGTACAGATGGACCTATCGGTTTTAGAGTTGGAGAGTTGGATTTAGGACACAATCAGGTGATTTTTCCTTAATTTCCTAGCTTCCTCTTCCAATTTTTATTTCTTGCCAATCCAAGAAGTGTTGTAAAATTAGCACAGAAGTCCCCTAGTAAATGACTAATTAAAAAAAGAAGAAAAAGAGGAACAGAGTGAAGGTCACATAGAGGGTAAGACTGTGGCTAGATCTTCACTCTCCGGCCAGCTTTGATTCCTAGCTTCTCCCCCTCCTGGATGAGGCCTTTTTGGAATTTATGAAACACTCCCTGAACCCCCATCTCCTCCACCATGAACGGGCGATTCAAATGGACGCTTCCAGTGATTGCTGTGAGCATGAATGGAGTAAGACATAAAGTGCACAGGACTGTGCCTGGCCTGTAACAGGTGTTCAACAAACCATTACCTATGATCGCTTTGTTTTTAAATAATAGCATTTTAAAAAAAAACTGAAGGTGAAAACATTTCAGTGCAGAAAAGGAAACATAATTAAACTATTCCCAGTGTCCATGAGTCAAAAACACACCAGCGTGCGCCAGAATGCAGATTCTTGCTGGAAGTATTTATTAAGTTCTTGCAGCAAAGACAAAAATAATTGATCTCTGTGTCTTCCGTTACATAGATGTCCCATCGATCTCTTGGCCTGATTTTTCTTTAATACTTGGGTTATGAAAACCCCCAAGAATCCTCCTGCCAGTCTCCACAGCAGGGACATAAATCAGCGCTTGCAGTTTCACAAGCGCCTGCCACTCCTGCCAGAGTCTCCTGGAGGCAGCTGTCGTCAGACTCAGAAATGGCCATTTCTCCCTTCCTCCCTTTGGGGGCTCGAGACATGATTAACTTGCAATAATCGTGACTCCCTCATTAAAGAAAAGCTGTAGCGAGGGAGCCAACATGGGGACCGACCAAGATGTCCCAGGCTATTTTTTTCAGCACATCAGCTGTGTGGGTGCCTCTTGTTCTTCCGACCTTCAGGTTAGTAAAATGGAGACCAGTTGTTGAAGCTGTGAGCTATCAATAAAAGTTAATGTACCACAGGAAATTGGAAGGGGAACAAAATCACTTAAGTGTTCAGGGCCACCACACCACCAGAGCGTCCCCGCGAGCTGGTCGGCTCAGGGAGGCGTTTTGTTGTCCTGGCTTGCAAGGTAGCATTATTTTCCCAAGTAAATGGCAGATTGTGCAGATCAAGGACATTGGCAGTAAACCAGGAATGCGGTGTTCCCGGCCCTGGGCTCTCCAGGGAAGCCGAGATGGTTTTCCGATGTGTCCTGGGGTAGGACCATATTCAAATCACTGGTCTTCCTGGTTTTTCTTCCATAGTGGGGTCAGTAGGTGACCACACTCAAAGGCCAGGTGTGCACCCTCAGGGTTGGGAGTGAACTCTTTTTTTGGCCTAAAGATTCAAATCTGTCCCCAGGCCACAGACTGGATAAGTGTTAAAGCTGAAAGGTTTTAAATTTGCATTTTACCATAAAGTCTCCTGCTACAGGCTGGGACTGGTCCTCCTGGAGTCTGAGCCCTGTATGGAAGGAGGAGGGTTAGAGAATGTCCACAAGAGAAAACCTTAGTACTTGGCTCAGTAAAAGCGGTTAATGGTGAGAAAGGATATGTCAACGACAGGAAAGAGCGTGAGACCAAGAAAACTGCAAATAGGCTTTCTTGCTACCTGATCCCTGGGTGTGAGCAAGGACTTCAGATAGAAGGGAAAACTAAGTGGATATCTTTGCTTGGTTTAAAAAAAATGTGCCATCCCCACTCATTTTCCTGCCTTTGCTATTTTATGTATTTATTGATGTGCTCTTTGCCTTAGAAATGAAATCGAGGTTGTACACAGTCCTTGACATAACACGTCTCACGCCATGCTTCTTTATAATCCATGGCTATCATGTCTTTCCAAGTTATAGTCAGGGAAACTGAGACTCAGAAAAGTGAAATGCAGGGGCTGAGTGTGAGGCTCAGTGGTGGAGCCGGAGCCCATGCTTAGCAAGGGTGAGCCCCAGGGTAAAGCCCCAGGATGACAAATTAAATTAAATTAAATTTAAAAAGGGAGAGAAAAGTTACATGCATTGGCTTAAAGTCTTAGACTCAGCAGGCTCTGAACATGAGGTTGTAGGGCTATTTCCCAGTCTGCTAATCTGCGACCCTTTCTAACCTCTCCATGGCCACTAACTAAAACAAATCCCAAACCATCTCCTGCCGGCCGGGCTGGCTTAAATCTTGCAGACTGGGGTGCTAGGATTTAAGGATGATGAAGATCAGAACTCTCACCCAGTAGGGATGAGAATGAAAAATGGTATAACCACTCTGGAAAGCTGCTCCAGTTTCTTAAGAAGTAACACACATGTATCAGATGATTCAGCAATCCCCCTCCTGGAAATCTACCTGAGAGACAGAGAAGAACATGTCCATAGATGCATTCTTCAGGATTTCCAAACACCAAAAACAACCCAGGAGGCCATTAGCTGGTAAATGGGTCAACAAACGGGTCTGTAAGATGAAGCACTATTCAGCCACGAAAAGGAGCTAACCATGGATGCATTGGACAACTTGGAGAGGCCTAGGAAACATTGTGCCCCATGAAAAAAGCCAGGTGTGAAAGATCATGTACAGTGTGACAGCATTTATATGAGATTTAAAGGAAAGGCAAACTCTCCAGATGGAACACAGAATAGCCTTTGCCTGGGACTGGAGTGACCGGAACTTTCAGGGGTAGTGAAATGTCCCCAGAGCAGATCTTGATGATGATGAGCATGGTACACAGATTCTCAGGGTGCATGTACAATGGCTGCAGCCTGCAACTCGAGAATTATTCTTCAGTGAAGTCCTAAGAAATAAATTCCAGGACCGTGAAGTCAGCAATCTGAGACACATAGGAGGGTTTTCAGTAATGATGCCTAGTAAGCCAAGTTCTGCCACTGTCCATCCACCAGTTCAGCAGGAATTACCCCAGGATTGTAGAGAAGAGATGGTGGCAGGGGATGCTAAATTCACGTGCCCCACACTCTAGGACAGTGACATCTGGGAGTCTTCCTGGCCGGAGAGGAAAGAGCATAGCTGGTTGTCTCAGGGCTTTCTCAGAAGTCTTTGCATCCCTAGGAAGTGTATGCTCTTCTTTTCTCTTTTCCACTAAGACACACCTGCATGCAAACACACACGTACACATACTTAGACACCCATACAACTTGTAAAAGGTCAGAAAATAAAATCAACTTTTTAAAGGAGGAAAATAAAAAGGACCCCTAATCCCATCACTCAGAGTTAACCAATTTAAATATGCTTATTTATTCACATTAATTTTGATTGCATTAATTCAGGGTGTAATTATCTGTATGTATGTATGTATGTATACACATACATAATTATATATAAACTCTCTACACACTAGTATATATAATTGAAGTTTGTAATTTTGTATCAATTTTATGTAGCCATCAACTGTCCTGCTAGCATCTAGTGGACCTTCTGGTGGATGGGGCCTATCTTTCCTTGGTCTTAGAGGAAGCCATTCAAATGAGAGCTCTGCCTTGCCCCTACTAGGGGTGAAGATCCCCAGGGATTGGAAGGGCTCCTGGAAAGCTTGTTTTGATGATCTCCAGGGACTCCCAGTTGCATCTACCTACCCAAACATCAGGGTTTGACCATTTCTTGGACTACCATCATCCACATATTCTATACCTAAGAAGCACACACAGCCCTCCCTCCCACCTCACCCAGTAACAATGTAGATCAGTGTTGCAAAATAGGATTCAATCATGACCCCGGTCTGGTCAGGTCGAAGGCCAACTGACAGGGTTCTGAAGCTGCCCTGGGCTCCTGGTAAAGGCTGTCAGGGTGGATCACTGACTTGGCCGTGTTTTAGAGGGCACGAGGACTAGTGACCTACTTGCCACACACCCCTCCTTCCCTGATCAAGATGCTCCAGTGCTGCTGAACTGTAGATTTCTGATTTTTGAAACTATAGGAATGTCCCACAGATGGCCTCCCAGGTGCACCAAAAGACAGCAGAGGGGAGACTCGGCGTTTTGCTCTGGAGTGAGTTTGATGGTATGTGTTTATTTCCATCTGACTCACAGGGTCTCTTTTCCAAAACATGGAGGGGCCAGCACACTTGGAGGAAGTGGCATTTGTGATCTAAATCCCTGCCTCGGAGCCTGTGTTGTGAAAGCTGAGTAAGCCAGATCAAAGTCTCCCCGCCTGGCTGGCCATCCAGTCCTGGGGGGGACTTCTTACTTCAACTACAGATCATTGATCAAAGTTATCTATCCTCCACCTGTCCCTATGTCAGCCGGGGTCCGAGGGCTTTGACTGCATGGCTTAAGCATCCAATGGGAAGGGGAAACCCCTTATTTTCTCCTTCACCAGAGACTCTCATGGCAGGTGGCTGGCTTCCCCAGGTTCTCTCGATTCCCATCCAGAACCCGAGTTTCTGTTTTGTTTGACGACAGTGACCTAATTTCTTTTCAACTCAATGTGCAGACACACCTTATGACTGTCTGTTCTAAGAATTGTAAGCCTTTCAAAGTTCGGAGTCACAGGGGCTGGGGAAGGGACATCCCCTCTGACCTTTCCATCTTACAAATGGGAAGACAGAGGTGCAGACTTGAGTCCCTGGCTATCGGGAGGATGGTCAGAAAGGCATGGCAGCAGCTCAGGGTTCGTGAGGCAGTGCTCACTCTTCTGCATCAGATTGCGTCTGCAGGCTTCTTAAAACTCTGTTCTTCCTCCCCTTCTCTCTTTTCCCTCCTTGCCCCTGCCCATCTGATCAGGTACCTAGATCTGAAACTGTCCTCCAAGAACTCCTGTGTCCCACCACCTGCAACCAGAGGTTGTGGGTTGAGGTTGATTCTTCAAGGAAATCAATTTCAAGGCAATATGGTTAAAAACATTATCCACAACTGCACAGAGAAGCAGGTCAGTAAATATCTGTTGAAATTCGAATATGTGAACGAAAGGCCTTCTGCATCCAAGGGACAATTTCCAGCATCCTGGGGCCTTTTTTTTTTTTTTTTTTCTTTTAAATGAGGCAGCCAGGGATAACAACTTCAGCTGCTGTCACAAGACAGGAAGAGAAGGGGTCTCTTCCCCATGGCTCTGTCCTTGTCCTCGTAACCTGTACGCACTGCTGAACTTCCTGAATAACCTTGTCGTGGTGGCAGGAGGAGGGAGCAGGATGAACTTGAGCCTGGACACCCAGTTAAAGCCTCATTATGATCTTTGCAAAATGCCAGGGGGACACCTGTGTGGTTGGCGCAGGCTTCCATGGCACCCAGGGCGGTGTCCACCTTCTGCTCCTGGGTGGACCAATGTGAGTTCTGTAATCCACAAGTGACCTGCACCCTCCAAGAGCCACTTCACCCTTGAGAGACTCTGGAGCTGACGGGACAGCGTCGCTTAACCCCAGATTGAGGCTTACCAGGAAATGCCCCAGGAGGCGGCCCACGGAAAACAGGCTATCGCCAGGTTGCAGGGCACCCCTTGCCCTTCCAGCCCTGCAACCTGTTTTCTTCCCATTATGCCTGGTGGAGACCTGGCTGTGGGCTTTCAGCCATTCCCACATGGTCCTCCTCAAAGGCCGGCCTGGGAGAAATCCATGACCTATGGCACAAGTCTCCGTCAACCCTGCTGAGCACCCTGGAAGTGCGTGAGATGCTCTGTTCATGTCGTGAGGAATTAAAAAGGAAAGGGGGTCACTCCTTCTGGTCATAATTGCAAACACCTGCAAGGCAGCCTAGTGGGGCGGTGACTGCACCTCCTGAGCCAGCACACCTGAGCTTGTGCCCCAACGTACCTTTGCCAAGGTTTCTATAAAGCCCTTGGGAAAAATGACTTAATTTCTCTGAGCCTCAGTTTTCTTGTGAGATGGAGATAATGAAATCATGCAGAGAACTGCAGAGTAAGCAGTCAACAGTGTGTTACTAGGCCTGGCACTAAGATCGCCAATATGAAGACCCTCAGATTTCTGAAGAAGGGACTTAGAGGAGAGGCCAGGTCTAGAGGCAAGACAATGGGTTCAATGCAAAATGGAGATGCTGTGGCACACAGACCAGGCAGCGGAGCCTTGAACAAGTGCATGGACCTCCAAGGCGTGATTCCTTCACTAGGGGGGGCGGGAAAGAGAGAGGGAGGGAGGATTAGCTGAAGTACTGAAGGCACATGGTAGGAATTCAATAAATGCCCATTTTCTTGCTCTCCTTTGTTTACTATATCTCACATTTACTTGGAGCCCTCGTTCAAGGTGGACATATTGTCCCCAGTCACTGTCCCCAGCTGCTCTCGGAGCTCCTGTTCTTGTGCTCCAAAGCCCCTGTTTTGGTGTTTAGCACAGCACTGATGTCCACCACATACACAAGCGACCCTCAAACACTGGTCTTCCGTTTCTCTCTTCGGGGCATGGATCCCCATGTTGCTCAGTTTGTGAAAATATTAAGATATGCACTTATCATAGATGTGTATAATGCATATATATCATGCTACAGTTTTAAAAGGTGTAATATTCTGTTTTAAACAGATTCAAACATCAGTGACTATCTGCTGACCTAAGGCCCTCACTAAGAGTCAAGAAGGAACCTGCTCCTCTTTCTGGAGTTCTCGCCATAACTCTTTAAGTCTCCAATCTCCTTACACTTTTTTTTTTTTAATAGTGGCACAGACATTTACCGTCTAGCAAACATGATGAGGATGTAAGTTAGTCGACCATTTATAACTTTGTGTAGGAGATCTTCATTCATTTAAAAAACTTGTACTTGGGCACAGTGGTACACACCTAGAATCCCAGCTATTCAGGAGGCTGAGACGGGAGGATCACTTGAGCCCTGGAGTTTGAGGTCAGCCCCAACAACATAGTGAGATCCCATCTTAAGAAACAAAATAAATACATAAAATAAATTACTTGAATATAGAAAGGGCTTTTTCTCCTCGCCAGGCTGCGTGATTTGGCCCTGGGAGTGTATAGGGCAGGGCTGTGGTCTGGGTATAGTTTTCCCCCAAAGGTCCAGAGGCTGGAAGGTCTGTCCCCAGTGTGAGGGTGTTGAGGTAGGAAAACACTGCAGAGCTGGGACCTAGAAGGTAATTAGGTAATGGGGGCTTCACCCTCACAAATGGCTCAGTGCTGACTCTTAGGGTTGAATTAGGGCCCATGTGGCTGGATTAGATCACTAGAGAGTGGGCTGTTACAGAGCAAGGCCACCCAGCTTGACACTTGGCCCCTTCTGCATGCAGCCAGTTTCCCTCGTGTTTCTCTGCCGTGTTGTGATACATCCAGGGGATCCTCACCAGGATGCCAGTGCCATGCTAACTGCACTTTCCAGCCCCCAGAATTAGGAACCAAATAAACCTCTTCTCTTTGTACATTTTCAGAATCAGGTATTCTGTTACAGCAACGTGAATCAAATGGAAACAGGGAGATACCTCAGGAAAGGTCCTGGTCTCTCCGAAGACTCCATTTAGTGGTGTAGCAAATGTGTAGCTATCTGCAAAGAGCCTCTGCTAGTGCTGGAGAGAAAGGGTCCCTGGGGAGGTGCCCTTGTCTGGAGAGCCGAAAACTGAATCGGCACAGTTCTGGCTGAGGTCCCGGGGGGAAGAGCAAACAGAGAAGGAACAGCGTTTGCTGAAGCTTTGGGTCCCTCCATCCCTGGAGTACAGCCCCAGTGCTGCTGCCTGGCAGCTGGGGCACCTTCAGCAGATCCCGAAGCCCTCTGAGCCTGCGCCAGTGTCTGCTCAGGGACTGCTGCTGTGCCAGGCTTACAGAAAGAACTCGATGTTGTTAAGGCAAAAGATTTCTGGACATTCTCCACCAGGGCTCCGATGGCAAACAACCAAAAGATGTTGACAGTGGGTAACAGAGAAAGACCGTCTTCGGCTGTGGGTGTGTGAAGGTTTGGCGGTGGTGGGTGTTTTTGCAAAATCATCAAGCTTTTTGGGATGGCAGACCCCATAGGACGTGCCCAGCCATTGCAAGACCTCCCGCGCGGCCTTCTGCGTGGGAGTGTAGTTGGGGAGTCTCTAGACCAGAAGCGATTTCCACTGGACCTTCCTATAGGAGGAGGTAAATGATCCCTCTGGTAGGCATAAGGACCCCTGGAGCACAGGGATCCAATCATCAAAAAATGTGCATTTTGACCATGAATGTTTACCCCAGTGATTTCCCATTCTGCAAACACTTTTGAAGCCTTGACCTCTTAAAGAAATCCCCCATGCCCCATGCTGCTGAGAAGGTTTTCAGTTACTTTCTGATAAGAGGGTTTCCACACAGACCTCTTCCTACTCAGCAGAGTCAGTGGATTTTAAAGAGGGCCTGGGGCTGACACTCCCCAGTGTCTGCTGGGAGATTGCACAGGACAAAGCAGCTCAGAGGTCCAGCTCTCACCTCCTGGGGGACGGTCACAGCTCCTGCATTTCAAGTCAGAAACTTCTGTTCAGACCCCCACGTGCTGCCCTGGGGAGTGGCCGTCTGGCTTTGTAAGACATTCTCTGCTTTTCTTACTCTCCCTTTGCCTATGTTTTCTGGTATCTATTGCAAATTAGTAATTCTCTAGTTTTCAAGTTTCTGATCTGGCTGAGATGAGGAAAAAAAAAAAAGTCAATTGATGGGCTCTTCATCCCTGGGAGAGGGTGCCTTGGTTGCTATTTAATTTTTTTTTCTCTTCCTGACTCTATGAAGTTCCCTTGGCCCCTCTTCCTGACTCCTCATATCCCTTATCTCCAGGTGGGCATCCTCAGAACCCAAGTAGTTTCACCAGGACCATTTACAGGAGCTTAGGGGAGGGGGCAGACCCCTCCCCAGCAGCTGCTCTCTCTCAGCCACAGTAGCAATTTCCTGCTCCATTACAACTCTGCTCAGCCCTTCACCCTGCTTGTCAGCCTGGCCTCTGCCTGTCCTGGATAATCCAGCAATTGGTGACAGGGTTATTGACTCACAGGTTTCTAGAAGCATCTGATTCACTTTTCTAAAAAGGAATTCTCTCACCCTCTTGTGGCTTTGCAGAAACTGGTGCTAATTTCCACCCACCCCACCCCTCCCCCATGCTCTTTAGCCCATGCTTTTTAGTGCCACTGGGGGAGCGTTCCCTCCCTTATCTAGTCCTGCAGATTGTTTTGCTTAGAGCGATGCTTGATGCCCACTGTGAGTCTCGCACCTTCTTTTGTGTTGGGAGCAGGAGCTGTGGATGATGGCAGCCAGCTGGGCTTTCTGCTGAGGAAGTGGTCATGTTTCTACTGGTTTACACGACTTTCTTCCCTGTGCTGCCTCATAATCCTTTTATAAATTTAAGTTTACATTCTAACAATAGAGAACGCTGGTGGATTTCTTTTTCTCCGATCAGCCATCTTTCAAGGCAGTTCTGAAGCCAGTTGTTTCGATGCAGCACCCCATGCTGAGCCTGAGTGACAGCCAGCCCCCACCAGGCTCCTCTCCTGCACTTTGGGTCCTCCTGGGGTTCTTCTCTACTTGCCTTTTGCAGAAAACATGCATTTCCTGGTACTCTCCTACGACAGAAGCTCACCAATTCTCTGTTGTAATCAACAAATAGATTTTGAACATTTGACTCTTTTTTTTTTTAAGGAGTTTCAAGGGTAAGAGCTTCTGTCTTGTGAATGTCAAAGAAGTTTTGTCATTCGCCCCTTTCTTCTCTCTCTCTCCCTCTCTCTTTAATTTGTTAATGCTTTCGACTTATTTTGCTTTGGATAATTTTCAAAGTACAGCTTCCTCTGGAGATCTCTAAAAGGCAGAAGTCCTGGCTGTTAAAGATTCACATTCTCAGAACGGCCCAGTTAGGGTACCCTCAGGTTATTTATAACTGGATTTTATCTCAGAAAATTAACTAAAAGAAGATTAACCAGAAATCTAAAGGAAAATGCCTTAAACACCTCATCTATTATGCTGCGCTCAAACAGATATTTTCATCTTAACAGCTTGGCAAACCCAGTGGAACGCTCTTCCTAGTTTGGGGCATAAAATAAGATAACACTCTGCATTCCTGCAGGAAATCTTGTAACTCTCCTTAAAATTAAGGCATAAAGTCTGAAAACTCAGGCTTCCTCTGCAGAGTCTCATCACGTCGCCTGTTAACTTAAGTGGTTCCATTTCTGCTGGTTCACGGAGCCCCAGGACACTGAAGCGCCTCCCCCAGAAACAAATGCTTTCCCCCCCAGCCTTCCTGGGCAGCACGGAGTCGCAGGCTCAGATCAGCATGGAAGAGGGCTTCACTTAGACATTCCCTGGGTCCTCTCATGTACCCAGATAAGGGAGGAAGCCAGAAAAGGTAGCCCCACTTTATCTATCTGGAACGTTATTCATTATATCTCATTTAGGGTTGATTGAAAGGCCAAGTGTTCACAATAGCATAGCAGGCCCGCCCTGCCCGCCCTGCCCGCCCTACCTGGCTTCTCCCTCTGACTGCCTGCCTCCTCCCTCTGACCCTCTCCACCTAATCGCTCCTCACATTCTACTTCAGCCATTCCTCCGACTCGCAGGTTGTGTGTCCACCCCTGATACTTTGTCTTTGCTGTCCCTCTCCAACACAGGTCTTTGCTCAAACTTCCTATTCTTAACAAAACCTGTGTCCACTGCTCCACTAATGGATGGCAGGCTGCCTCCTGGGCCTGCACCCTCTCCCTGCCCCCTCTCCCTGCCCCCTCTCCCTGCCCCTGCTTTATATTCCTGTGCCCTTTATGACACAGACACAGAGAGAGAGGAGATTTTTTTTTAATCTCTTCTTCTGCCATTGGGAAGGCTCTAAATTCACAGGTATGCAGATTCTAGATTCTCATCTGCTTTGCTCATTGCTGTATCTCCAGGGCCTGGGAGAGGCTTCAGCACATGGCAGACAATAAAGATGTGTTGGTGAGTGAATCTAGCAGACCCTGAACGCAGTGTCCACTCGCTCTAGCACACGGCCCCCTAGTTTTATATGCACCTTACAGTTTGGCCAAACAGTCTCCCAAATCCAGTGACTTACTACTTAAGGCTCTGCAGGCAGTAACTACATGAGGGGGATTCAGGACTCAGTCCCCAGTGCCCCACCTGCTTCTCAGGTGTCAAACAAGTGAGACCTGTTTTCATAGGTTCCCGAGCATCCTTTCCTATTTGCAGCTGTCACCAGAGAGGAGGTCCCTGCAGACAAGGCTGTCCTGTCCCTCTTGGCCTACCCAGTAGTGCCACAAAGAGTATCCCTTGGGGAATAGTGTCTGGATCCTCCAGCAGCCGTCCTCTCTGAGGATACGGTGCTGCGTGAAGTTCAGGAGGGCTGTTTGAACCATAGCTCATTAGACTCATGAGCTCAGAGAGACGACAGATGTGCCTGTGTCAGAAGTGGCTGGCGTGCTCCGCAGGGGTCTTGCGTGACATTAGAAGTACTGGCTGGCAGACAGGACTCTTGTCATTGAGGAACCTCTATAACCATGGGATAAGTTAACCTAAGCCTCAGTTTACCCCTCAGGTCAGTGGGGATGATACATAAGGTTCATGACCACTGTATCAGTTCTGGGAGCAGCTAAGGAAATAATACCTATGAAGGCTGGTTCAGGGTGAAGCACACTAGTGCTTACCAATGTCATCCACTAGTTTGTTATCATTAACTCCTATTTTACACGGTTGCCATGAAGACAGCATGAGATACCTTATGTAAAGAATGTCGCACACAGCCTGGTACACTTAAGAGTTGCATAAATGTTATCAGCCCTTAATTTCCTCTACATCCTGCTTCCCTCCAACGCCTAGAAGTCTGCTTCTACCCCAGCTGTGCTATTGAAACCGCTTCTATAATACTCAGTATCTGTTGAAAAACTCAGGGAGGAAAATCAAGAAGAAAGAGGCCAGGGAGCTCAGCCCTCAAGTTCATGGACCCGGCATTCAGCACCTGGAAGAGGCCCTGGTGTCACCTGGCTGGCAGGTTACTATGATCACGTGGAGTACGTGAAGCTTGCTGCGAGACCCAGCAAGTCCTTGATAAGTGGGGGCCCTCCCATGATGACCACCTACCTTGCACATGGACTCAACTCACAAGGTGGGGGAGGGAGGCGATTGATCACGTGACCACGGAACCTGACTTCTGGCGGAGAGGCTACATCTTTGTGCCTAGGAGTAATTTCTTAAGGTCTGGGATCTCTACAGTCTCTTGAGTTATTCTTTAGGTTAGGCTTCAGATTCTTTGAAGCCTTTGGCAGTCCAGTGCAAGGGTTTTAACTGACCAGGAAACTCTATTAAAAAGTAGACACAGAAAAAGAGGAAACAGAGAAACGATCCAGGTTGATGGTGCCATATGCAACTCAAAGGCACTTCTATTTGTGAAGAAGAAATCTCTGGGTCTATTTTGTGGCTTATTTCATAATCTTGCAGAGATGTTGGATCAAATCGGGCATCCAAAGAGACGCCAGCACCAAACAGAGACAGCTCTGCTGCGTCCGCAGTTTTCTCTCTTATTAACATGAAAACACCTTACATGGTTGGAAACATCTAAAGGCTATTTTTTATTTTATTCTCCATTACCTCACTCTAATGCTTCAGCCCGTACCTGTGGAAATTAGACTGTCACCTGCTTTTAACATCCTGTTTTCTTTCGTGTTTGTAATGAAGCCCTCTGGGAATTATGCGATTACAAAAATGAGTTACAAATCCTCATTCAGTATACACAAGTATGTAGCTGCTTTCCTTCTCTGTTTAAATAGTCTACAAAACAAGAAATAATTAGTCAAGCACTATCGGTAATTAAGCACATAAGATGAACATTAAACAAACTGCAATCTTGCATCATTTTGAAGGTGGATAGACAGGTTTTTGCATTTGGAATCCAGCCAACACACCCTTCTTCGTTCCCTCTGTTCCTTATTTATTATCAGCGAGGGAATTCACTTGCCTGACTTGCTGATGTGCTCAGCACGAGGGTCCACCTGAGAGTTCACAGAAGTGTGAACGGCGAGTTTTTGACCACACTACCATTGGGAGAGGAGGATTTCAAAGAAGTTGATACACTGAGTGGAAAGACAATGTGCTTTCCCAACACAGAACGCGAGGTGACTCCAACTGGGACAGAGAACCCCTGCTCTCTCCTATGTATTACCAGTACCTGCGTATCTACAGGACCCTGTCTACTGTCTTCCAGAACACTCGTTCTCTTCCGGAGACTCCTCTCCGGCTCCCTGGAGCTTCTTGTTAAGATTTAATCCATCCCAGTCACTATCCGAAAAAGTTTGCAGTCTAATTTAATCGGGTTTGTCTTGAAGACCTGAACTTCTAGAAAACTAATTTATAGGTTTCGACCAAAATGTATTTGTAATGAAAATCAGAGGATCACACATTTCCCATTGAATGATCCTAAGCTCCAACAGAGGGGAAAAAGGTTGTGTCAACATCATATATTTTATTTGTTTTTAAATGGGTGAGTTACAGCTGTACATAAGGGCGGGATGTATTGTTGCATATTTGTACACACACACAATGTAACAATATAATTTAGCCGATATCGCTCAGCACCATATAGTTTATGTACCAAGTTTTTACAAGGCCATAGTTCATACTGGGAAACCAAATATTCATTCAGCAAGCACTTTGAGTGTGCCTACGATTTGGTAGGCTGCTTGCTAGGAACAGTGAAGCCTCTTCTCTGCCCCAAGGCAAGCCCTGTCTGGCTGCAAGCCCATGTGGCTCATGCAGAGTGTTTTTGCCAAGCTACATGGTAATTTTTCGAACTCCACGTGTGACATGTACATAGACAATATTTGTACCTGATAGGCTGGGTCTCCATTAATCACCAAAGAGGTAATAGAATGATCAGTGATTTTCCTTCTCGTTTTTCTACCCCAAAAGATAGTTTCTGCAGTGACTCTATAGACTCTATAGATGGAGGCATTCACTTCTTCCATTACAAGAGCTGGCAGTAAATAGCATTCTTCATTTTATCTGTGACTTATTTTTTGCTATGAAAAATAAATGGGAGGAACACTTCCTAACGTGTATATTATGTCACACTTTTCAAAGCCTTTGACACCCATGCCCAGGGTGTCTGGACAATATCAGTAGTATCTCAAGCTCCTGAGTACTGAGCCCAGAGAAGTTAAGTGACCTGCTCCAAATAACATGGCAACCTGACAGAGCCAAGATGATCTTCTGTCTTCTATCTCATGACACATCTCTCTCCTGACAAGTGATTCCAAGCCCCAAGGGAGGAGGAGAAGAATTGCGTTGACACCATACATTGTAAATACCAACTTTTACAAGGACATAACATTATTTTGAAAATGTTTTGGCATGCAGACATTTAGCAAAGCCTACTGTGTGCGTGGTTGGTATGAGTGACCTAGAGCTGACCAGGCATAGCCTGTCCTTCGAGAACTTGGCCCAGCAACATGAGAGGACGGGCAGCAGCGGAGCTGAAAAGCACATTTCCATTCTGCTTCTGAATAAGGCGTTATGCTGGAGGCTGGAGGACAGCACGCACCCAGGGGTGGCCTGTGCTGTTAGTGGCCCCAGGGCCCAGGAAGCAGCGGGTCTTCAGGAGGTGCATGGCCCTGGAGGACTCAGAAAACAGGGATGGACGCTGTTGCTGCTGCAGCCATCTCAGCCTCGTGGCTGAGCTCCATGCATCTGGAAAGCTCCCCACCTCTGCGAGTCTTTCTCATGGGCAGAGATAAGACACTAAGTGACAGCCTCAGTGGAATCTAAAGCAGAAAAGGGATAGTAGCGGAAAACTGGTGAAAACTAAATAGAGTCTGTTTAGTTCACACGAATGCGTCAATGCTAATTTTTAATTTTTGTTGTTGTTGTTGTTCTGGGGATTGAAGCCAGGGGTGCTTAACCACTGAGCCACATCACCAGCCCTTTTGATTTTTTTTTTAATTTTGAGACAGGGTCTTGCTAAGTTGCTTAGGGCCTCACTGAGTTATGAAGGCTGGCTTTGATACTCTCCACCCTCCTGCCTCTGCCTCCACAGTTGCTGGGATTACAGGCACACACCACTGTACCTGGCCAATTTCTTAATTTAAATAAGGGTACTATGGTCACGGGGGACACTGGCGTTAGGAGAGAGAGAATGGAGGATACAGAGGAACTCTGTAACCTTTGCAACTTTCCTACAAAATGAAAAATATTCTAAAATACAAAGATTATGTAAAGGGAAAAAAGTTGTTCATGATAATACTGTACATTAGTCTCGCTGTTTTGGAATACTTGAGAACACCATCTATATAACTAAAGATAAAATCCATTTGAACACCTGGTCATCCTGCTTCTCGGGAAGTGTCTGGTCATAATGTGTACCTGAGAGTGACACGTGCCTGAACCCCAACATCACAAACACGATGGAGAGAGAAAGGACACAGAAGAGGGTGTCCCCATGATGATGCTTACAAGGAGCTCAGCAAAAGACACACTGTCCGCTCACCAGAGACTGGGTGGAGGATGGAAGAGGCCACACATGTGCTCTCCCGTGTTCCTGATGAGCTTCTTGATCAGGGTGAAAGTTCATTTGGTGACACGTGAATGAACTGTGGAGGTTTTGGGTAGCTCTGTTGTATTCCAGTGAAGAGTTCACGGGTCCATGTACACACAGTTAGCTAAGGTAGCTGTCAGGAGAGTTAAGGAGAACCATGTAAAGCATGCTCAATGCATTTATTGACTGTCCTGCTCTCCTCCCGGGTACCACCTGGACTCCCAGTTTACCCTCAGAGGTCCTGCAAGCCTTCTGACTCTCATCATGGGAAGTTGCTCCTTCCACAACACAGTCTTTCCTTCTCAACCAAGATGGCAGCCCTGGTGCAAGGGCACGTGCCATTGGCAGCTGGAGACACACCTCCAGATCTCTGTGCGTTTGTAGAGGCTGCTAAGTGGTCAGCTCGCGAGGGGCTCTTTCCTGGGGAGGCAGATGCCAATCACTCTCTACCTTTTTTGGTATTTCTTGTCATTTGTAAATGGGACAGGAGTACTGAAAAAAAAAGGTACTTGCCTCCTTCCATCTGTATTTTCTTTACTAAATTATCCAGTCTTATAAATATTTGAATAACATTTGGTCCGGATAAAATCTTTCCTGTCAGCTCAGTACAAGAGCACTTTTTGGCTCCTGAGACCATAACAGTCAGATAAATTAATATTGATTTGTTAGGAAATAGTTTTCACTCTGTCTAAACATCTTATTCTGGGCTCTTGAACCAAAATTATGAATTTAAAAGCAGCAAAATAGTTCTTCACAGTTTTCCCAGTGAAACTAATTATGGGCAGATTGTGAAAAATGTATTGGATGCAATTTCCAACACGAGTTCTGCTAACCAAAATTCACAGAATCCAGAGACTCAATGTCTGATTTATTTGAGCAAGTTGCAATTTGGTAGACGGGAGAATTTATGTAAATAGTTTTTGCAATTTCCATGGGGATAACTCAGTACATTAGTATCTCACAAATGGCAGAAGATGAAGGGGATCCTTTCTTTAACTGATAATTTTATTTACCTAACAGAAGGTCTATCTATGAAAGACAACTCATTCATCTGCTCCACGAATGTACAGAATGGAGAATTTGACTTGGTCCTTAATTATATGCATGTACAGTGGTAAAGATGGAAATTTCTAAAAAAAAAAAAGAAAAGAGAAGAAAATAAATTACTACTCATAGGCTCATGCCCATTTGGAACATTTGGTTTGCATTTTTTTCTTTTAATAGATGAATTTACTTTTTGCCTTATGAAACAAATCAGTACAATCATTGCATCCTGTTTCCTACTTTATTTACTAAATATTGTCCTAAACATGATTTCGAATGGCCGCTTAGCAAAGGAACAGTTTTTCTTCTTTGGGACATTTAAGTTGTTTCCAATTTTAAACAACACAGCAATGAACATCTTTGCAGAATTCTTTATCAAACTGCAGGTGATTTTTCAAATAGATGCCTGGAGTTTCATTTCACATGTAAAGTGTTTCAAGACTCACTGATACTCAATTACTTTTCAAAAACTATGTAAGCTATAAAGAAAAGCATATGTACAAAGGAAGAAATACACATAAATACAAAGGAGAACAGGCATAGAGAAAGTGTATACATAAGAGAAACTGCAGGGAAAGTGGTAAATAGACACCAAGACAGGCTATGAAGTTCTGGTTCCCACCTGAAGGGCTGCAGGGGCCAAAGGTGTCTACAGTCTTCCATTTCTGGAAAACACCATTAGGGTCTTATAGGGTGGTAATGCACAGCTATGGGGTCAAGATTATTTTCTACCTTGAACTGGTTCATTAAAGCATCTGTAATGAAAGAGAATGTGAAATCCTGAAAGTTTCTAGAGTCTTCTGGGTTGAGAAGGAGATATTTCAGTCTTCATATTGTCAATCTCAAAAACTTTTCCAAAATTGGAAGTGACAATCTGTCCAAGGATATGCATGCATATTTTATATATATATATATATATATATGCACATGTGTGTGTGTATATATATACACACACACACACACACACACATATATGACATATATATATATATATGAATATATCACACACACACACACACACACACACACACACACACACACACACACTGGGCCTGTGAGTCTGTTGCTAGGTTTGGGGAGTGAACTATTTTCTACCATAGATTAAACTGAACTAGACCGCATGTCAAAACAGAGTCTCAATGTCAACTTAATCCATTGTCATAGCTGTAAAATGCTATTTCATTATACAAGCAATTCCCTGGTGGATTTCTCCTGCCTTCCTATGCAGCTCAATCCTATTTTAATCTCTCATGGCTTGGGTTCCTTTTTTCCCAACTCCCAACATTTTAGAATTATTAAATATATTTGCTGCTGGGCCACCTGTTTGATATTCACACATATGAAAGAAAGATAGGAATGAAATGCAGGAGACAAAGTATGTTTTTTTAAAGTTAAAAAAAAACAAAACAACAACAACAACTTCTTGAGAACTTTCCAGGACATTTTCATCATTTTCTCTGGAAAGTTGAAAAGTGCCTGAAAATCCCAAATCCCACCGTGTGACATGTGTTCAGGCACAAAGGTGAGACATGCTGATACCAGCGTGGATCCCACAAAGTAGCTGTACCCGAATTCCCCTGAGTCTTTTAAACATGAGGGTTTTCTAGATGTGACAAAAGAAAAGAAAATTTCCAAATCAAAATTCCCATTTGCCTTTTGGGGTGTTGAATTTTCTCCACATTTGTGCAATTAAGGGTTTTGCTGAGTGAGCTTAGGACCCTGTCTCTTTAAGTGTTTAACAGTAATTGGCCCATGTCCTGGTGTTCATTGAAAATCCTAGACATTTCATGTAAAATCTTCTTAATGAGGGGATGAATTTTTCATTCACATTAGAAAGCTCACTCTGACAAACAATTTCTAAATAAAACTTTGGCGACATGACATCCCACATTGGAATTGACAGAGAGGACAGGTGCATTAGAATATAACTGTATGGCGATCCTTCAAGCTGTCAGCCATGAATATTTTATTTCTTAATGAATCATCTTTGTGAAATGAACTTTCTTGTTGTAGTGTCAGTGCCATTTACAACAAAAAGCTGGCTCCTTTTGAAAGGTGAGCTGCTTAAAGATGCTGATGCAGTATAAAATGCTTAACCCTACCTGGGAGCTGGCAGTCCCCGCCCCTCTTCCCTTCTCCCTTGGGAAGTGACTGCAGGACCCACCTCAGCTAGCAGGATGCACGGAGGAGAGAGCTCTTCCAGACTCACTGAACCCCCCCTGGTGTTCACCCCCAGGCGGCCGCTGTGACCTTGGGTCCCCGTGACTCTCAGGTCTCACTGCTCCTCTTTTCTGGACTGCGGTCACCATGGGTTTCCCACATCCTAAGGCTCATGGGGTACTCTTGGCGGGTGCTGGGTGACCTCTGTAGGCAGCACGCCTTTCTCTGGTACCCAGCTGCCTTCTCTTCCAGATCCAGAGCCTGTGTGTCACTGTTGTGTGGATGGAGGGGGCTGTCATTCTGACAGTGTCTTGAGTATCTCCTGTGGGACGCACCAGAACTCACTTTCAGACTGCCATCAGAGCATTCTGAGATGTCCCTGCACCTGGGTGCAACATCAGGAACCCCTTTGCTTGTCTTGACACCACCTGGACAACACGGTCGCTCCCCCAAATAGCCTAGGATCAGTTCCATGCCCTTGGAAACTATGGAGCAGTTGTGAGAGATTGATTCTCATTATTTTCCTCTCTCTCTCTCCTCTCTCTGGAATTCATGGTCTCAACCACATTCCCAGGACTGCCCAGGAACTGGCGGTCCTACTGTTCACCTGCTCCGATTTTACTTCCACTCGTCATGGTGGCAATCACAAGTTCCCCTTCCCCTGAGGCTCCTAATTCAGCACCTCCCTGATGGCTTCACCTCTTGATTTACTGAGAGCAAAGGAACCTTCCATGCGAAGCCCTCTGCACCCTTCCCATCTCTCCCAAGAAACCGATCACTCTGTCTTCCCTCCTCCATGGTCACGTCCCTCTTTGAATCCATCTCAGGGGATCAGTTTTGCCACTTGCACTGGGGGTGCCACACTCTCCTGCCCTTCAGGAATGCAGCGTAATCAGCAAGATGACAAGGATTCGTGCCAGGATTGGCAAGTTATGGCCATTCTCTGTTGTCAGGAAAAGTTTATTGAGGTGCAGCCCCCTCCCTCCTTGATGTACTGTGCATAGCTGATCTCACATGGCTATTGCAGGATTGGGGATTTGCAACAGAGACTGTGAGGTTTGCAGCACCGAAGATGGTGTCTAGTCGCTCTTTACCGGAGACACTTGCCAAGTTCTGATTCCTACAGTGGTCAAAAGCTTGTACCCTACAAATTGGAGCCCCCATAAGGGTCTGCAAATGAACCCAAGTGGAACCCCCTGTCTCAGAGCTCCGATTCTTGCTCTTAGCAGTGTATGCTATTCTCTCCCTCTTCATATATATTTTAGTGCAATACAGTAACCATGAGAACATGGCTTCATGCAGGAGAAAACCTGGCCGTGTCTGATAGCAGTGAGCAAGCCCAGAGGAAATGGAATGTGCTAGAAATTTGTTGTTTCCTTTCATTCAATTTCAGTGAGAATCATATTTGCAAGCACACTTTCAGTGTGGGCAGGTGACAATTTCTGCAGGTATTTTTTTTTCCCTTCCCTTTTAACTTGTGCAAATGTAGGTCCATGTTTTGTTTCACATTGATTGATGGCAGTAGCCACCACCCGAGGTTTAAAGACACGCCCTCACCTTCAGAACCAGGGTTTCAGAGACTGTCTCGTGAGAAAGTCTGTACTAGATTATGAATTTTCTATTACTCTCCACTGTTCACAAGTCATCCAGATTATTCAGATTTAATTAGATGTACACCATCTTGTATCTTTTTTCTCAGAAAATTGATCGTTTTCTCTGCTTCTATCTCTTCTCTCTCTCTAATATTAGAATATTCTAAAATCTGAAACTACATATAACAAAAACTCTGTATTCATTGCAAATTACTCCTAGAGAAGAGCGTGCACGTGCACACGCATGTACACTCACACACACACACACACACACACTTTTGTTTTTCTTAAGCCAAGTCAATTTCATTTACAGAGTGTAAAGCGAATAGCCATATTTAGTAAAAGAGACAAATTTGCTATGGAAATGCTAATGTTAAAACTGAAATGTCTAAAAATTAAAACAAATGAAAATACAGAAATAAAAGCCCCATTTGGTCATCTTCTTGGACCTCTTGACTCTCCATCATTCTTAACCCTCATTTTCTTATTGGGTGGGCATTCCTCCCCTCCTCCAGGGTCTTCTGAGACTCTCCCCAGCTCAGTCAGGCAGCTGGTCCACACTTGCTATCTGAACTGGGCAGGCCTCCTAGTTTCCCTGAAGTGGTCCTATGTCTCCACTTCCTGTCCCCTTTGAACCTCAGAAATAGCAATGGCATCCAGATTTTGTCTACTCACTCAGCCAGTCTTTTCCACATCTTCTTTCTCCCCAAACCAGCACCCTGATCATACCTTCCCTGAGTGCCACCTATACATTTAATTACCAGTTACCTTTCCACTTGTTGTTTATCTAGACCCCAGTCCTAGGTTTGTTCCAGGTACTGGTATATAGGAAGTCACGGGTTTCGTGCCTTTCTTATCACTACTCAATAAAATGTACTCGTAGCTCTGATCATAAAGAACTTAGGTAGCATCCCTGTGATGCCTGATCGTGAAGTTCTGCCTCTAGGGAATAAATCCTTGCTTGGTCCACACTCTTCCAGGCTAAGAGAGAATGTCTGGTGAGCTCCATTCTTCCAAATTCTCAGCAAATGGCCTATTCGCCTTTCCCACATCCCTCCAAATGATTGCTAGGCTATTTTATAGTGAATTTAAAAAAAAAATTGTTCAAGGGGATGAATCAAGGGAAATTTAGATAATTTCGCACAAAAATAAAGTTATTTAAATCTGTTTTTCTTTTCTCCCCCACCCCATATACCCTATTTATTGCCCCAGTTATCTTGGTCCCACAAGATATTAGAATAACAACATGCAATTTGGATTTAGGCGCTGTTATCTATAAATCTCAGCATAATGCTTTCAACTCTGGGCTTTCTCCTAAGTTCAGGTCTCCCTCCTCCCTTCCCCCATCTCTGCAAGGACTTTAAAAGATTGCACTTCATTAAATTATTTTTATAATGAGTTCCTGTTACCAGGGAATACAGAGTTAAAAAGGTGATCTCACTAAAAGTAATTAGCATAAGACCTGCTGGACCCGTAGAAGTGACTAGATCGTAATCAATAGCAATGTGATTACACCCATGCAGCAATTATAAATTATTTAAAACACTACCCCTAGGTTACTGACTAGTTGCCTTTAAATTAAATTCTCTGTCAATAATTGATGCAAAGAATTAATGTGAGAACACCTTCAGTTACTGAAACTTTTTTAAGGTGGCATAAAATATTGAACTGTTGCCCGTCATTAGCAGCCAGACTGTCTGTTTGCCGTAACATCCTTCTTTTCTAAATTGGTCAAGAAAGACTCTTGGATCTTGAAAGATGACAGAGGGTTCCAAATCCACCTCTGGGATGGAATGCCCCATAGAAATCACACAGGGAGCCAAAGACGGGGGTGGGGAGGGAAGGCCGTAAGTGATACCCAGTGTTAACCCTCATCACTTCTACCAAATGGACAAGCTGGCCTTGGGTCTCCAGGTGGTTGCAGTTCTTTGATTCGGCCCTGCTAGGTCAGGGGAGGCCGGAACCAGCTGGAGAAATCGTAGTTCAGGCTATTTAGCCACCAGCTTTCAAAACCAGGAGGGAGGGAAGAAGGAAGGAAATGAAGTGGATCAGGCCCCCAGCAAAGGGGGATGTGTGTCGGGTAAAATAGGTTATTTTCCTTGCTTAATTACTGCCTCCTGTTTGTGTCTAAAGCGGTCACTTGTGTGACCCTGTTTCCCCTTCCATGCTGATCCTTCCTACAGCAGGGAGATCAGTGGACCTGGGCAGTGGGGAGGGGGCTTGCGCTGGGAAGGAGGGGGAAGGGGCCATCGGCAGCTCTGGCTCCCGTCTGACTTCAGGGACACTCAGGTGTCCTGGCGATGTTAAGAGATGAGCCAAGGGCCCGCACAAGATGCCTGCCCGGCCTGCGCCATGGTGGGCAGCAGGGCCTCCGCCGGGACGCCTTCCAGGGGGTTGCCGTGTAAAGGGGGAAGCGCGTCCCTGGTGTGACTGAGGTTCCAGCCCGGGTCCTACCATGAGCTGGAATGGTGAGGTCGGCTGGGCTTCCTGGGGCAGCATCCTGCCTGCCCAGAGCAGCCCCATTGTGTCCACAGCTGCTCCGCGTTCGTCTGTTGTAGATACTGAGATCCTTCCCATTTGTGACACAGATTAACTCGCCAAAAACAAAACATAACAGCTTGGTCAACACAGGGCTAGGTGACGATCCCACCACGTCACTGGACAGGTGATTCAGAGACTGTGGGGCCAGTGTCCTATGGGCCACACCTCCATGCTCCCTTCCATGTTTTAGACTTTCCCTCGCCGTGAGCTGGACTGCCCGGAGGTCCCTGGCTGTTTGAGCCTGTGGCCTTCATTGCTTTGTCATTCCAAGCCCTGTGCTCAGGTATAGAGTGGCAAGGGACACCAGTCCTGCAGCACTCACAGGCAGGAGAGCAGGCATTGCCCCCAGCTCCTCCCTCTGAGTGACAACAGGAAGCCCAAGGTCCTCTGGTGGCAGGAACAGGGGCCCTCAAAGCTGACCTCAGGGTCGGGGAGCTTCTGGAATCAGAAGTCCCCATTGTCCGCTTGGTGCATAAACAGCAGTTACCCAGTCGAACGAGCGCTCTCCAGGCTGGGAGAATGCCCTACAAGGGTCACACGGTTGTGATGTGGCATGACCCTAACTAGCAAAGCAAAGAGGGCCCTTTTGTTCCCCCTGTGCCCAAAGCCAGAATGACACTTTTCTTTTGTGTCTGCCAAGGTGCCAGCGCCACCGGAGCACAGAGTGTAGCCTGTCCCTCCTGGGTCTGGTTTGGATTTGTGAGGCTGTCACCTGGGGTCCCACGCTCAGCTCCTCTCCTTTATTTGTTAGCCATCTCAGTCGACTTCTCTGATTTTCTGCTGCTTGGAAAACCATCTCCAGGCTAACACAGGCCAGAAACAGAGCCAGCCAGGCAGGGCGAGCTTCTTCCCACCTGCTCCTCCCTCAGCCCAGCCCTTCCATTTCTTCCCACGTGGCTGCCATCTTAACTTTTGCTTGCAACCAGTATTTCAGACATTGTTCTCTTTCCTTTTTTGCCGCGGGCTCTCTTTCCCAGCGCTTTTGTAGACGCCTTAGCTTCCTTCCCTCTTCTTCCAGAACACACCTCCTATCTCTCTGTTCTCACCTTCACCCTTCACGCTCTGGGTTCACACAGGTGAGAGGAAACTAAGCTCAGAGGTCTGCTGATTTCCAGCGAGCAGAACAGAAGGTTCTCTCCAGACAGGTCTTTTGAGTCGATGCACAATATTTTCCTTGACAGATTTGTCACCAGATGAGCAGAGATCTTGTTTATAACCTACTTGAGTGCTGAGCACTCCCAAAGACCACAGAGCAATGCCTTTTGTCATGGCAATTTTTAATGTTTACTTTAATTTCCATGATTAGTTCTTTATTTAATTATTTTTAATTTAAAAAAGTTACATGAGAACAGGCATGCACCCGTAGTCCCAGCTACTCAGGAGGCTGAGACAGGAGAATTGCTTAAAGGCCAGGATTACAGGAGTTGGAGGCCAGAGTGAGTCCCCATTTCAGAAAAAAAGGAGGGTCACACAACATATGGGCGCATGCACACACACACACACACATACACACACACCCCTAACTACTGTGGTATTGGCTACCAGGAATATTTGGGACCCACCCAACCCTGTTCCTCTGTCTACATCTGGGCAAAGGATCCCTTTCCCCACGTGTACTCCTGGACTCCAAGGTCATTGATTTTTGACAGTGCTTAAGCATGGAGATAATAAAGTCCTAGAGGAATTTTCGTCTAAATTATTATTTGCAGTCAACGTTTCAGCCAGTTGGAAGAGTGAGGACTTTTGAGATTGTTTTCCTGCCCTCCCCAGTTCATC
Source organism: Marmota marmota marmota (assembly GCF_001458135.2). Classification (NCBI taxonomy): domain Eukaryota; kingdom Metazoa; phylum Chordata; class Mammalia; order Rodentia; family Sciuridae; genus Marmota; species Marmota marmota. The sequence continues at coordinate 7,975,839 of NW_026000222.1, read as the reverse complement.
GCAGCAGCATCCTGTCTGTCTGGATTCTAATTTTTACCTGCAGGTGATTGTCTTTTCTTTTTCTTTTCCATGAGATAAACTGACGAATGTGTCCAGGAAGCAGCCAAGCCCCCAGCCCTGCCCAGCCTGCTTGTGGGCATCTCCTGGTGGAGGAGGGCACAGCGGGGGACCCCTGGGAGGCGTTCACAAGCCCAGGCAGTTGGGCTCAGGCCCCCAGCACAGGCTTTTTCCACCTCACAGCCCTTTTGAGAAACAGTGACTAACTGGGCTGGTGCCTAATTTGCTTCTCAGCATTTTCAATAAAAAATTATCTGATGACTGGGCCAGTTCTGACCACCCTCCTTCCAGCCGATCCACCCAGGCCCCTCCAGCGAGGTGTGCTGAAGCCAGAGATGCTGCACACCCTGGCCTGCGGCCGGCAGCCCCCGGGCTTCCCATCACTCCGGGTGCCTGTTTACGAGAACTGGGTGCCTTTCTTATCTCGGTAGACGCCTAGGAAAGCCAACTCAATGGTTTGCCTGAGATGTTTCCATAGTGAGGGTGCTTATTAGCCATGTGCTAAAGTGTAATATCCGCTTCTTCAAACCACATTTCGAAGTTGATAGCATCACTGGCTTGAGAACACCGTCAAGAAGCTGGGCTTACCCAATTAAGAGAAATAAAATCTGCCTGATCATCAGTGGGTTGGAGTAGCTTCTCTGTGGGTTTCTTTTCTTTTCTCAATCAAGTGTGATTTAGAAAAAGCCCAGCTTCTTTCTCTCTGATTCCTGGTAACCTGGAAAGGCAGCTCTCAGGAGGATCATGTTGTCTCCTGAATGCCCTGTCTGCCCTGCCCCGGGCAGTGGCCACGGCGGGCTCACCTCCAGCCTGTGGCTTCTTGTGTTCTTGCAGGTCCCCATTCATCACCCCCGTGCTAGTCATCTGGGCCGCACCGTTCACGGGCAAGTGTCTGCTCACCTTTAGGATTTAATGGGGTGTTTGGAAGCTCCTGCATTGAAACCCGAATGGGGTTGAGAATGCAAACACCAAACAAGACGTTACTGGTATTATGGTTCTACTTCTCCTTCGTTCCTGCGGCCCACTGATTTTTAAGAAGTGCTTGGTTAGAGAGAATGACGAATACACACTTACACGCAGTGGGGTTCAGGTGAATTCAGAGTCTAATAAGAAATGTTCTCTAAGGGACATGCCCGTGGACTCAGGATCTCAGTGGTTCGAGTTCTCCTGCTAGAAGCTGAGGCACTTCCAGGAAACCTCAGTCTTTCTTTGAGTTCCCTCCGCATTCTCTTTAGGAAAACAATAATGTCACAAATTCAGCCCTGACACTTACTTAACATCCCAGGTCACAGATACTTCGTTTGCTCTTTCTCCAAGAAGAGCTCTTGAACTCGGTATGAATTTCATTTTCACAGATGAGTAAGTGCCCAAGGCATTTCTGAAAGTGCTCAGAGAACATGCCGGCAGTGGCTCTTTAAGAAAAAGAAACGGCAAGTTTTATTTTTAAAAAGGAAATAGAAATCCTACTGGTGAAAAAAGAAAACCGTGCTAAATGATGGTTTAAACATAATTATTTCCACAACGCACTTACCTATTCAAAAGGAAAGTCAGCTGCTCCCAGACGTCTTCATAGATCCACTTAGTCATCTTCAGAAACAGGAGTTTGGAAAACGGATTACTGAGTGACAGGCTTCCTGAAGCCACTCTTGTGTTTACAGAGTGATCAAAAAGGAACTGGGGACAGGCACAGTGGTGCACGCCACGATCCCAGCAACCCAGGAGGCCGAGGCAGGAGGATCGCAGTTTCACAGCCAGCCTCAGCAACTTAAGGAGGCCTAAAGCAACTTAGTGAGACCCTGTCTCAAAATAAAAAAGTAAAGAAGGGTTGGGATGTGGCTCAGTGTTTGAGCACGCCTGGGTTCAATCCCCAGTATTAAAAAAAAAAAAAGGAGGGCTGGGGCCACTGGTGTCAACAAGACCTGGGGTCCTTCATTGAACACTCTGCACCCATCATCACATCCAGCCTGCAATGCCAGTGTGCGTCCCCCTCTTCTGCAGGTCAAGATGTGCTGGGCTGATAATGAAGTCACCCCAAGCTCACACAGCTAATGAGAAACAGGGCCATGGTAATGACCGGACGCATTTGACTCAGAAGCCAGGCTCTTCCCGCCAAGCTTGGTGTGCTCAGATAGTAATTAATAAACACTTCTATAAGTGATCTCAACCCAAAACTTCCAAGCACTTTGGCAGGTTGGGTGATAACTCTAAAAATACAAGACATAGTTCACTAATATAAGATTTGACCTGTATGCACGAGGTTCTGGGTTTAGTCCCCAGCACAGCTACAAATCAATAAGTGAATAGATAGATAAATAATAGAAATGAAAAGAAAATTTGACCTGTGAAGTAACTTTCTTCACAAGTGTGTGTGCAAGAGAGAATACTTATATACATACACATATACATCATTTATTAGGATATAAATTATTTTATTAGGATATAAATTACATGTAATAAATTTAGAATATTTTAAAGACAGATTTTGACAAGTGCGTATTTGTAAACACTCATCTGACCTGCAGCTGCACTGAACCATAGAGCATTTCCATCACCCTGAGAAGTTCCTTATTCTCCTTCCCAATAAATCTTTATCTTTACTCCCAGAGGCAAGCACTGTTCTTATTCTGTCATCCTGACTCAGTTTTGCCTGTTCTAGAACTTCATTGAATGGAACTCACACCACTGTTTTGTGTCTGGCTGCTGCTCCTTTTTAAAAATATTTTTTAGTGATAGACGGACACAATACCTTTATTTATTTATCTTTGTGTGGTGCTGAGGATGGAACCCAGCGCCTCATCCATGCTGGGTGAGTGCTGTGCCCCTGAGCCCCAGCCCCAGCCCCTGTGTCTGGTTCCTTGTGTGTAACAGTAGGCACATGGCTTTAAGATCTCTCCGTTGTTGACGTGTGCATCAGGGGGTCTTTTCCAATGCCGAACGGCATTCCATTATAAAAATATACGGTTTGGGGCCAGAGTTGTGGCTCAGTGGCAGAGCGCTTGCCTAGCATGTGTCACTGGGTTCGATCCCGACACCATATAAAAACAAATAAAGGCTTAAAATACACACACACACACACACACACGGTTTGTTTATCCATTCACCTGTTTGGTCATTTCTACTTTTGAGATATTATAAATAAATCCTCCATGAGTGTTTTTGTATAAATCTGCTAAAATTTTTAATTGACACATGGTAGTTGCCCACATGTATGGTGGCCTGTGTGATAATTCCATGCGTGAGCACAATGTGGAATGACCACATCAGGCCATCCCACTGAGTCTACTCTCCACTTCTGTCCATCAGCTTCTTTTAGCTTCCAACCACGTCCGTGTGAGCCCCTGTAATACCTCTCTTTCTGAGCCTGGCTTATTTCATTTACCACAATGTCCTCCAGCTCCATCTACATTGTTACAAATGACAGGGGTTCCTTCCTCTTTTGACAGGATAGCATCCCACTGTGTGGACGGGTTTCCTTTTCCTCTTCGTGGTTAGTGGGGCCTCTGCTGATTGCACGTGTCATCTTGGTGGAAAGTGCGGAAGCATGGCAGCGTGGCCTTCTCTTGGGTGCTTGTCTCCGTCCTGTATTAGCACCTTTCTTTCTGGTGCATGCCTAGGGTGGAGCTGTTGGCTCTTATGACGTCTGTTTGTAACTTAAGGTGCTGCCAAGCAGTCATCCGGAATGGCTCCCGCCTTCTGTCCCCCACCAGGGCTGCGTGAGAGCTCCCCTGGTCCCACGTCCTCACCAGCACTTGGTAATTTCAGGCTTTTAATTATAACCACCCCAGTAGGCGTGAAATGCTGTCTTTTGCTAGTTTTATTTTGCATTTTCCTGGTGACTAATGCATCTTTTTATGAACTCATTGGCGATTCATAAATTTTCTTGTTCTGAAGTGCTTCTTCACATATTTTCCATTTTTTAAAAAATGGGGTTGTCTTTTTGACATTGAATTAGAAGTTCTATATGTTTTATAGACAGGTTGTTTTTTTTTTTTTCCATATGTACTATGGATTTTCTCCCAATCTAGGTCTTGTATATTCATTCCTTTACAGTGTCTTTCGGAGAGCAGAAACTTTAAATGTTGGTTGGTGATGTCTCATTTGTCTTCTTTTTTTTTTTTCTTTTTCTGTTTTGTGGTATTATTCTAAGAACTCTTTGCCAATCCCAAAGCCATGACGATATTTTTCTGTGTTTTCTTTCAGAGTTTGCTCATAGTAGTTTTTATTTATTTATTTTGCCCCACATCAGATTAGGTTTTGTATATGGTGTGAGGCAAGGACAGAGGTTTATTTTTCTCCCCATATGGACTTCCAGTTTTTCCAGTGCCATTTTGTTCAAAGATTAATCCTCTCCTCATTGAATTTCCTTGGCACCAAAAATCGATTGACTATGTATGTATGGGTCTATTTCTAGACTCTCTATTGTACTTCATTGATCCAATTTTCTTTTTTCTTATACCTGTAACTACTGCATTGATTGTTCGGGTTTACAGTAAGTTTTGAAGTTAGATAATGCAGGGACTCAAAGTTTGTTCTCTACTTTGAGATTGCTCTGTCTATTCTCCATATTCATTTTAGGGTCAGCTTCTCAATTTCTTTTAAAAAGACCAATGGGGATTTTATTTGATATGAAATTGAATCTGTCTGTGGATCAACTCCTGGGGAGGGGTGGAAATCTCAACAATATCCAGTGACAATCCATGAGCCTGGATCTTCAATTTATTTATATATTCTTTAATTTAGAAACATTTCAGAGAGCAGAAACTTTATTTTTTATTTATTTTTTTTATTGTTGGTTGTTCAAAACATTACAAATTTCTTGACATATCATATTCCACAATTTGATTCAAGTGGGTTATGAACTCCCACCTTCACCCCATACACAGATTGCAGAATCACATCAGTTACACATCCATTGATTTACATATTGCCATACTAGTGTCTGTTGTGCTCCGCTGCCTTTCCCATCCTCCACCCTC
>NW_026000222.1:7859957-7967513 GCF_001458135.2 Marmota marmota marmota | reverse complement strand
CGGCAGGCCACAGGGCCTGTCCCGCTGGTCGGTCGCAGATCTGCCCACCTTTCAGGCACGGGTGGCGGCTCTGCTCTGCCCGTACTCCAATTGGGGTGTCGTGAGTACCCCGCCTGCGGGTCGCTGGGCCTGTTCCTGGCACGGGCGGCGACTCTGCTCTGCCCCTACTCCAATTAGGGTGGTGTGTGTACCACACCGGCAGGCTCCTGGGCCTGATCCGCCGGTCTGTCGCAGGTCTGCCTCCAGAAACTTTAAATGTTGATTGGTAATGTCTCATTTGTTGTCTTCTTTTTTTTTTTTCTTTTAGATGTTTTATGGATTTCAATGTGGAGGTTTTATTTATTTATTTAGGTTGCTAAATTTCTTCTTAAACATAATATTTTTATGATATTGTAAGGGGTATTTTTAAATTTCTTTTTTTACAATTATTTGCTGCTGGCATATGGAAATAGATAATTCTAGCAACTTGCTCTGATATCCTGTAACCCTAAAATTTATTATTTTAAATTTATTATTTTATTCCTTCATGGTCTTTAAGATTCCTGAGGACTTTCTCTATCTCTGAATATACCTTTACTTCTTTCAATCCATTTTTCATGGCTTTTGTTTCTTTTTCTTATTTTATTACACTAGCTAGAGCCTCCAGGAAAAATGTTGACTATAGGTATTGAGAGCAGACTTCTTTGTTTCACTCAGTGTTTTTCTGTTATGTATAATACAAATACCAGGGTTTTTTTTTTATATATATGTGTTCTTTATCACATTGAAGAGTTTGTATTTACTTCTAGTTAGCTGAGATCTGCATTTACAATTTTTTTTTTTTTTTTTTGGTACCAGGGATTGAACCCAGAGGCACTTAACCACTGAGCCACATCCCCAGCCCTATTTTATGTTTTATTAGAGACAGGGTCTCACTGGGTTGCTTAGAGCCTCACTAAGTTGCTAAGGCTGGGTTTGAACTCGTGATCCCCTGCCTCAGCCCCCCCAAGAGATTTCTATTTTAAATAGGTGTTTGGGTATATATTTTATATTCTTTTTATTATTATCTGCATATTAGAGTGAGTTGAACTCATTGGTTAAAAGAATCTGTGCTGCAGATCTGACTCCTGGATGTCTTAGCTGCCTGGAGACCTGGCTTGGGGCAAGCTCTCAGGTCCTCTGTGTGTCGGTTTCCTCATTTGTGAACGAGAAAATGCCTACAAGGACCTTAACACGTGGTGAGGGACCCACCGTGAGCTCTCTGCAGATGTTACCCATTATTTTACTACCACGGAGTTTACGGAAACAACGGGATCTCTGTTTCTGACATCATGAAAAACACTCACCCTGAACTTGGAGACTAGCAGCCCTCTCTGCCACTGTCAGTCTTAAAGACAAGATGTAACCCCTAGTTTATGGGTCGATCTCGGGAGACTTTCAGAGATACCCCACACCACTCTACTTTTTTCATATTCCACCTTCCTCCTTTAAAAAGTTTAAGTTGGTCTGTGTGATCCCTGAAGAATCATGTGCAAACTAGCATTAAGATGAAGATCTTTTCTATTTGTTCTGTAGCTTGGAAAACTGGTGCATGGTCTGTTTTGTTCCGCGGGCTCCTAAGGTTCAGGTATTAACATAAATACAGCCCATTAACACTTGTTCCCCCTGTCAGGACATAAATTAAGTCTGCAGGTGTTCCATGAAGCTGTACCCTTGGTACTAATTAAGCCTTGATAATTAGGTTTGTTAAATTCAGGACTTTAAGCTTATATTCCCTCTTTGGATTACCAAAACGGAGATGTGCTATATACAAACCCCTCCCCCGTCTTTTTCTGCAGAGGGTTTTGCTATTCCTTCTCCATTTGATTCCTCTCTGTCTCCTCCTCCCCCTCCTCCTCCTCCNCAGATTATACATATTGTAAGTGAAGGGGGTGGGGGGACCACAGGAATAGCTGATGGAAAAGAAATACAACGTGGCATTTCACTCAATCATCAAACACTTTCCCAAACAACTCTGACTTTTCTCCTTTAATCAGGGTATGCCTCCACGTACTCCAAAAGCTCTCCTTCATGGAAAGGTCTCTGTGGTTTCTTCTTTTTATGAAGAGCCAGAGGTGAACCCTTCACCATTTTGCCAGTGTGAGGTGTCAACCTCCAGGCACGTGGGTGCCTTTGTTTATGATGAGATTAAATCCACGTCTTTGCCTTGTCTGTTCTGGGTTGGCCCAGAGGCTGTGGTGGAGAACCTCTGGGATGGTTTCTCCATATACTGAGCATGCCCAAATCTGTATCTCAAACCAGATTAATCGTCACTCAAGAGCACACGTTGATATCTTTTCAAAACCATGCACAGAATCTGCTGAGCACCCCCCAAAAGCCATATTTGTATAGATACTTTTCCTTTAAAAATAAGACATTTACTTAGGAAAGTGATATTTGAAAACAAAGATCCTCTCTGGCTCAAAAAAACAAAACAAAACAAAACAAAAACCAGTGGTCTCTATTCTTACAGGAGTTTTCCAAACAAAAGTTCCTCTTTGTAGAACCCAGAGGATATTTTGTGGCCTTCAGGTTATTTGTAACCAGTCCACAAACCGCAAAATCATCTAATCAAAATAGATTTTCTCTCCAGTTTATTGTTGCTCTTTGGTCGCTTTGTAAATCCATTGCTCATCAGATCAAATGTTTGGAGAATGCCATTTTTCATTTTGAACAAATGGTACCATAAAAACAACTCTATTAGCATTGCTTTCAATAATATCCATGGCGATCATGCTAACTTAATAGCCTCTCTTCTTGTATTTGAAGGATATTAAATAAAATTATGCTTTTAATCAGAAGCATTTCTTTAAGAACAATTTATACTATGGGAGACTGCTACGATACAGTCATTCTGTGGTTTTCTTTAGCATTCTCTTCCCAAGAAATCCAGCCCCTAAAGTCTCTGGGAGGACAGCACAGTTTTCTAGAGCATTCTCTTTTGAAATTCAGAAGATGAGTTCTGTGGAATGAATGCTCCCCACTTTTCTAAGCTGACCTTTCTGTGGCGTTTGCTCACATCCAGAGGCTCCTGCTTTATCTTGCAGGTACCCTAATCCTAACCCTTCACGCAGATATTCAAAGTGCATCTCAAAGTGCCCCCTGCAGAGCTCCTGTCCCCTCTTGCCATGACAGCAGGACCGGGAGGAGGCACAGTGACCAGGTGATGGACTTTGAAAAGGGTTTGGCAGTAATCCAAAGGCTTATGGGAGGCCAAAGATCAGAGGTTTGGATCTACAAGGACGAGACTATTCAAGCAAGGTCTATTATGTCCAAAGTGTTACAGAAGATCTGCAGGGAGGTGTCCTGGTTTGAGTTCTGGTTTGAAGTTCTTCTTCCTCTTCTTCCCCTCTCTCCCCCTCCTTGTTTGCTCTTTCTCTTTCTCTTCCTGCTCCTCTTCCCATTAGCTGGTGGGCATGATCTCAACACTGTGTGCAGCCCACTTCTATCGCAGCCTGGTGCAGAGAAGGAGTGACATGAGCACTCACCCATGTCGCCCACACGGCCCCCGCGCCTCACGTTGGGATGATAAATTCTGTTCCCACTCCATGGTGTGGGAATACCTGTGCTGCAGCATGTGATGGGGCTGGTGGGGGTGGGGGGCGATGCGGTAGCCACCAGTGCTCTTCATTGTGGAGGCCGGAGTTGAGAGAGGGCCAGAGCCGGCTGCAGAGCTAACTTCCACAGAACCCAGAGCCTGCGGGCAGTTTGCAGCAACCAGGATCTGAAGGAGGCAGGAGCAGTCTAGAACAGACCCAGTTGTGTTTGGAGCAGCCTGAGGACCGCACTGTACCCTGCCGACGACTCACTCAGCCTTGTGACTGCAGCAAAACCCCATCAGACCTCTTTGTGTCTTTTCCAGAACTGCCTCTCTGCTCCGTAATTGATATTACAGGGAGGTAAAGTGGTCTGAGTAATATTATTCCCCAGTAAAGAGTCACCGCTGATTAATTACCTCAAGGACAAGGGGACAGTGACTTTCTCTCTTCACATCAGAAGCCCCTTGTATCCTGCAGCTCCACGCAGGGTGGGGAGGGGAGGAGAAGGCTGAGAGGTGGGGGAAGAGCTGGGGGAGGCGTCAGGCAGCTTGTTAGACTGCAGCTCTGTCTGCTGCAGGGGCCCAGGCCAGAGCTGCGCCAGCAGAAAGGCCCACCTGGCCTCTACATTTTATCGTTGCTCTCTGGAGCTGTACCCCTTGTGCCACAGTGAAGCCATCAGGGCCAGCTGCATGGGGACTGCAAGACCAACGCAGCTCAAGACATCCTGCTTGGTGCAAAAGGCCAACTGTCTGAGTGTGAATCCACCTTCCTTCCACTGACTTCCAAGAACTGAGCAGATCCCTTGGGTCTTCCCCTCCCTGCCCCTGGCGCAGGCTTGATCAGCCTGGTCACTCCCCGTCCATCTAAGATTAGCTCTCATCCAAAGTATAAGGGAAAAGCCTGGGGAGAGGGTGGGTGGCATTTCTGCCAGGACCTTCTGAAGCTGCAAGAGAGTCTGCCTGGACCAGGGGTCCACATTCTGGCCTCTGCCCTGTGCCACTCACCAGGGGACTTGTTAGCCACATGGCTTTTTCAAGCTGCCCTCCATTCCCTGGGTGATCACCAAGAGTCCCTTTCCAGCTCATTCATGCTGAGTCCAGTGCATCATGAGATGATCCACAGAGTATGATGCGTGCTCATTCCAGGAACTTGCATGGAGGACCTGTTATGTGCCCAAGAGGCCACACGGACAAGCCAGGGCATAGAAAGCCAGGTTTATAAGGAAAGGAAGAGAAGACCTGTAGACCTTGGGGGTGTGACTTACAAGAGTTAAAAGTACTACCCCTCCTAAAAAAAAAAAAAATCCTGAGAGATAAATTCCAACCTTTGGGGAGGCTGTGGGGGAAGAGGTATCTATGAGGGGATTACTAAACTGCGTTGCTTCAGCCTTAGAGAAATGGTAGAGAAAAGAGAAAAGATAAAAAAAAAGTAGCCAGCACTATCTAGTGTATTGGAGATGTTTGTTTTTTAAACTAGATACTTTATTCCAGAACCATTAAGAAATATAAGCCCAGAAAAGACCTTTCAGTGTAAGATCAGTTGTTCCTGCAGAGGACTTTGTGATTCCTGGTTTTGTGTTTCTTTCTCTGCTTCTACAACCCCAACGGTGGGAAGTAATAACATTGCCGACCTTGCTAGCGTGTATAAGGGTTCAGGGAGACTAAGACCTGCAAGAGGCCTCAGGCAGCACCTGGCACGTGGGTATTAGCCAATAATTGCTAAAAACCATCCCTGAACCAGTAAGCATCTCTGTTGTTATTGATGCACATGTCAGTTTAACCAACACATCAGCCATGTCTCATGCCATCACTAATACCATTGCAGCCAGAATCAAACCTAGGTCAGTTCGTGCCCCACCCTGGATTAGTCACTTTGCCGAGTTCCTGGTCCTCAGCTGTGAAATGAGCTTCACAGGGACAAGGATGCTGAAGACTAGGGATAATGATCTTGGAAATAGTAAAAAAAGGAAAAAATTGTGACCATGGTAGCATCCATCGTGTCGTGTCTTGGCTTCCACGGCGTGCCAGATGGTGCTGAGCTTTCTGTTTCGTTCCCAGAACACGATGGGGTGGGCGCTACTGTTATTCCTGATTCACAGAGAAGGGGCTGAAGGTACAGCGTCCCTAAGTCATTTTGTCCAGTCCACTGAGTAGTAAGAGGAAATTCCTTGTGCCAGGCAGGTAGTTAAAGCCCCGTAGTGATGATCAGCACATCAACAATGTTAACATAAGAGAGTGTAGATATTCCTGCTGGGCGTGATGGCCCACACCTGTAATCCCAGCAGCTTGGGAGGCTGAGACAGGAGGATGGGGAGTTCAAAGCCAGCCTCAGCAAATAACAAGGTGCTAAGCAGCTCAGTGAGATCCTGACTCTAAATTAAAAAATACAAAAAATAGAACTGGGGATGTGGCTCAGCGGTTGAGTACCCCTGGTACCCACGCCCCAAAAAGAGAGTATTACTGGACATTCCTATCCTGGGGGTGGGTGGGGGTGCCACCTGTGAAAGGCAGCAGAAAAGCTGCCCTTGAGCTAACAATAGACCTCAAGCTGCCTGGAAGGGCTTTCCTCAAATCAGGAGCTGCCGGCCGCAGGTGCTGTGCCGCCATCAGGAGGGCAGTCTTGTCTGTGCCCTTTCTGGTTGGCTCTGTCACTAGAAAGTGAACAGCCCATACAGCCAGGCTGCCCCCCAGGGGTGTGTTGAGATGAGATGGACTGTGACTCCTCCTCCAGAGGGGGCCTTTTGGGAGAGGGAGAGGGAGAGGGGAGGCAAGCCCTTTCTCTGGGGCGCTGGGTGTGAAGCAGGATATTGGCACCTGGCTAAGGTCCGCCATGTTTACCCCTCTCCATGGTCCCAGGGCGTTTGCCTCTGGCCTCTGGTCAGCCTTTGGTACCAAGCCGCTGAGTCCCTCTCAATTAAGTGAATAAAATGACCATTTTTCTCCTTTTAAAAAAAGTCCCTTTTCTTTACCAGCAAGACACCTCCTCCCGCTTGGTCTCCCAGTGGTCTTCTGCTCCTACCTACCAGGGAAGCCCCCTTCCCTACAGTGTCCTTACAATGACACACAATATATTTTCATTCTTCCCAATTCATGCTTTTATATGAAAGTACGAATCTCTCAGGTGTATTTTGGGGGACCATTTAAAAATAGCATGCAACAAGCTTCAAGGCCCTGGCCCAGGCCTGGTCCTGTGTGACAGGTTGCACCCCTGGACCCCAAGCTGCTGCCCTGGGCCTCAGGTTGGTGGCAGAGTCCAGGAGAGGAGACATTTGCATGTTCATTTCGATTGTGTGTGTGTGTGTGTGGGGGGGGGGGTCACACAGATATTCAGACCTGAAGCAAATCTAAGAGAGGAGAAATTTGCTCTAAATAAAGAAATGTCAATGACTGACAGTGGCCCTTGATAAAGGGATAGACCGTGATCTCCCTTTAAGCTGGGAGCCATCTGAATGTACCAAGAATGGAATCCTACTGACAAGATTTATTGAAAAAAGACCTCCTTCGGAAGGAGACGAGTGGAGGGAGGGAAGGACACAGGGGAAGGGGTCGGAAGGGGAGGAACTGTGGAATCAAATTGACCAAATATCACAGCGATTTTCACTTTTGGGGATAACTATAAAGTACCCATTTAAAAACACAACACATAAAGACCAGGAAGACCCATATAGTAGAGGAAGGGGCTCAGGGACAGAGAGGAGGGAGGGAAAGGGAAGTCCATTGTACACTGTGTGAATTCCTCACAGTGAACCCCAGCATTGGATGTAACGATAATGCACTAATGAAAATATTTTGAAAAAGAACTTCTTGGAGAGATGGGCCAAAGGGGCTCTGAATTTCAAGCGTTGGTTCCTCAGATGCATTTCCACCCGCACTGGTCAAAACTTGTGCTGATTTTTGGTGGTGGAGGTCCCATCCCTGACTCCTCCCTGGGATTGATTAACTCAAGAACCAAAGGGCAGAGAGGAGAGAGAACTTTGCACTGGGCGCTTAGCAGTGGGGAGTGTCGGGGGATGGGTGAGTGAATGAAAGGCATAGGTGACAGAATTTCTGACTTTTAGGGACTTTTTGTAAACTCTGGAGTCTGAGTCCTGTAAACCCAGGATTCCTTGCAAAGCTTCAGCCCTCAGGTCCCAGCTGAGCCCCAGAGAGGGGAGTCCCCGGCCCCCACCAGGCCTTCTGTGACAGTGGATCTTGTCTCAGCAGGGAGGAGTAGGAAGTTCTGCGGAATGGAGCTGGGGAGGGAAGCCTCCAGTCCCCAAGGAGAGGACTTTGTTACTGGGCAAAGCCAGCCCAGCAGGAGGGGCTCTTTGATATGTAAATGAACCCTGATAGGGATTTCCTCTCTGTTCTGGTCCCTTCCCTCTGCTCAGCTAGAATTCTCTGCAGAGGTGGTGTCTTCTTCCCTCCCACCCTATGGGGCTATAAGTCCAAGTCAGGCCACATTGCACTGCAGCCAGGGTTTTAATAAGGAGGCCCAAATCCTTTGGGTCAGCTTCAGGGAACGTTTTTGAGGATCCCGGTTTTCCAGAGTGTGGGAAGCCTTGTTCCATTAACCCTTTGAGTTCACTGCTTCCTGACCTGGAAAAACAAGGTGTTTGTTCATTTACTCAAAACCATCCCTGGGTGCAGCCAGAACCTTATGCCAAGCTCCCTGACTCCAAGGGGTGTGTGTGTGTGTGTGTGTGTGTGTGTGAATGAATGTGAGCAGGAAAACAAGTACACAAAGAATCTGTTGCTGTTTGGTGAAGACAGTTGGGCAGGGTAGTAGAGAGAGTGGGGATTACTTTACAAGGACCAGAAATTTTAAAAACAGAGTTTGAGAACAAGGGACAAGGTTGTGGCATCCATTCACTGGAGGGGCAGGGTCTGCCACAGGGCGCAGATGGGAGAGGGAGGAGGCTGGGAGGGCGCTGCACAGCTTTTTAGCCTGGGAAGGAAGGTGGAGCTTTTCTTCGTGCAGTTATGCCGGTCACTTCTCACCTCTCAGCTGTGAACGTTTGTGGAGACTAAAGCACAGGGCAACTAGGTGTTGGCATCTTTAGCTCCTTAGCTTCCAACCTGGCTGCCAAGGCCAAGTGTGTGCAGATTTCACAATTTCAGAACCAACAAGCACCTGATCCTGTCTCCGTTGCCACGTGGCTATTATATGTGGCCAACAGTGACAGATGTGCACTTGTGCGTGGGGAGACGCAAGAGGGAAAGATATTAAAAATGCTGGTCCCTTTTGGTGAGAGTGGCCTTCGAGCCTCGTGTGCTCTCTGTTCAGCTGTTAAGATTGTTATTAAACTTTATGGACCATAAACCCCACAGAAACAAGGAGAGGGAGAAACCGTGGCCATTTCATGGTGTCAACGCAGAGGCCATATCTCACTGCCTGAAAAGCACGCCTGGCCTGCGCCTCCCCCAGGCCCACCTGCCTGCCGGCTGGCTTCCATCCGCAGCTTCTCCACTGCTCCTGAGTGAAGCCGCACGGAGGCTTTCTGGACATGACGTTTCCCTGAGATGAAAGTTCCCTTTCAGAAATCTCAGCATAGGGTGCACTTCCTGCAGGGTGTCACGTGACAGGTGCCAGCCCCCATCCATCCCACCAGGGTCTCTTACCAGGAGGAAATAGTTCTTGCTTCAACATGCACGTCTTAGTTTGAATGGAGCACAGAGATTGCTCCATGCTTCAGCTTCATGCAGATGTGAAACTGGACACCTCCAAGGGACAGGAGATGTCACACACGGCCAAGGCCAGCGACTGTCTAGGAAATGACAAATGCTGCCTGTAGAGATGTGAATTGCTTGCGTGTTTCCAAGGCCATTATTTGACAAAATAAGATGTTGTGGTAATTATGAGGTTATTTTAGGGGTTTCATCTTCCTTCCCAGGTACATCCAGGAATATAATTTTATCTCTGTTTTGTATTAAGGTCAAAATTTGCAGGATATGGATGCATTTGATTTAACTGCCCAAGAAACCCAGATGTCCTCAACGTATGTATGTTGTGATTATCATTTCCCTGAGAGGCGTGGTCATCCCTGGCCTTTTGCAATTGTTCCTCTCATTTGGCAATGTCATCTTTCCAGGGAGATCACTTCCCTTGTTTGAAGTCAGGCAGAGACAAGTGACTTGGTTTGTCCAGAGAGACAGGAATGGAAGTGTCACCTCAAGGAAGAAATTTAAAAGCCAGTACAGGGCAATCTGGTGCTTTCCCTAAGGGGGTGATCTTGGACTCAGGAGGAGGTAACTCCTCCATCATTGAGTGATTGAGATGGCAGAGCCCCACCTGCTCTAGGCTTGTGGTAGGAGCAAGAGCTTAGCTCCTACCGTGTTAAGTCGCTCTGGACGTAGTTCTCACTGCGGCAGAACCCTGACCATCCTTACTGGAACAGCACCTGGCACTTCATGCATGAACAGCATATCAGAGTCTTTTATTTCCAGAGCAACATTGGTGACATTCCCATTCAAATAAAGCATTTTTCCTATTGTGGTTATCTCACTTACCTATGGGAACATGTTCCCATCTTGGTGTGTAGTTGACTTTTACAACAATCCCATATTTGCAAGATATATCACCAAGATATATCTCCATTAGGAATGGAGAATGGCTTTTTCTTGGTGGCCTTCGTTGACCTCATCTTGCCTTCTCTGGAGGCAGAAGGCTGCCAGGAATCACAGTGGTCGAAAGACAGAGAAGTTGGAGGAGAAACAAGGAGAGAAAGTGGGCAACTCCTTTGGTAAACGAATACACTTAAGACTCCTAGGACCTCCCTCCCCAGCTACAATGGGGTAAGAAACACCCCTGCATTGGTCTGTGTCGAGTTCAGGGTGTGCAGAGGTCATGGACAGCACTTGTTGGGAGCACAGATCATCAGTCCCCACCTGCATGGACTCCAAGTCATGAAACAGAAGTAGGGTTTGAAGATGCAGGTTATGAGCAGGCGCCGCAGGCTGCAGGCCCTGCCACCACAAAGCACCCAGCATCGCGGTCAAGCCTGCAGGCCAGAGAGTCAAAGAGGAATGTAGGTTCTGAATCCAGTCACAGCCTCCATGAGCCTCGCTGCTCTGGACACGCTCTCCGGTGCCTCTGGAGCCTCGGCTTCCTCATCTGTACAGTGGAGATGGTATCACTCCAGTTTGCCGACCTCTAGTTAATATTAGACCTTGTTTATAGAAACTCTACAAATCCCCAAGGGCTTTTTTAAAAGCTTTTTAAAAATAATTAATACTGGTGAAAATGACGATGTGAATTGAGATCACACTGTGTGTCAGGCCCTGTGCTGGGTACTTTATGTGTGTTACTTTCATACAGCCTTATAACAGCTCTGCATTCTTCAAGGTGACAAACCTGAGGCTCAGGGAACTTGCCTAGGATCGGGTGACTAAGAGGTGGCAGGTCAAGTGACCTTCTGCACCTTCCTGGAAGCCTCTTACCTGGGCCTCTGTCAGTTGCACTGCTGGTGACTGTGAGACGCTGGCTCCTCCCCTCTTGAGGCCTCTTGGAAGGCATTACCAGCAAGATCACATCCCCAGCACTGTCACTGAGGATGGCAGTCCAGGGAAAACACCTTGTGGAATATCATTTCTTATCATTTTATATCCCCTTTAATTTTCATTTAAGTTCCCCTCTGTAAAAGGCAGTTCCCTTCAGCTCTCATAAAAGTTTATGGTCTTTACTTGTGATTAGGCAATGGTAAAATTGATTCTCTAAAACCAACTTCTAGACAAGTTATGTAATTAGCCAATAAGGGAGGCCGAGGGAGCGTGGTGTGCCGGGTCCTCCCTCAAGAGGTCAGACACATTATCATTGGTTAGTTGCCGTGTCTTTAAAACACCATCAGCTTGGAAAACACTATCCATTAGCAAGAGATCAGAGCCACGAGAAACCTCAAAAGGTCGAACAGCCCATCCCCAGGGCTCCGCCGAGAGCTCAGCCTCCCGGAGGACAATTAGCCTTCCGTCTCTGGGCTGTCTGAGGGGACCACAGTCTGGGTGGATTCCCTGAGTGAGTTAACCCACCAACGCTCACTCCCAGCTTTTGCTTTTGCACACACCAGGGCTGGCATCCCAACCCCCCTCCTGTCCCTTCCTTCTCCTGCTTCCCAGCCTCTGTGAGGACAGCAGCCTTCCTCCAACACCAGCTCTGCCATCTCAGTCATTCAGTCCAGCCTTCCACGTGACACCCTCCCAGGAAAGACCCCAATTTGGATCATGCCATTGCTGTAGCTGAGGCAGAAGGTCTGAGAGCCCGAACCTGCAGGGAGAGGACTGATTGCTCTCCTTACAGGTTCGCTCCTTGGTTCTTAAAGCAGAGGCCCCAAGACATCGCCAAGCCCACTTCAGCCTCTTCCCAGCACAGGGCTGGACCACCTTTCCCAGCCTCTCTTGTGTGCATGGCCACGTCCTGGCTGGTGGAATGTTGGTGGGAGTGGCACCGGCCCTGCAGACCCGACCCATAAAAACCTGCCCTGAACAGTGCTCCGTGGTCTCCCCTGCAGGCTTGGTGTCTTTGGAAAGGGCACATTGAAGGTGGCAGTTCCACAAGATGAGCAGGACCAGGGCCACTGAGTCATCGCACAGAGCCAAGCCTCCCGAGGATCAGAAATCCTCGTGTGGACTTTGTGGGAGAAGCCGTTGGCGGCACCACAGCCAGCAGTGTTCCCCGATACCTGTGAGCTCCTACTGCTGTTCTGGACAAGAAATTGTGGCAGAGAAGTCACTGGCACTGCCGGTCGGCCTGAGGATAATGAGAGGCCGGCCAGCTCCACTGGGAGCATGACCCCATCATCCTGTCAGTGGCCTCCACACTGGCCGTCTGTCCAAAGTGACCACTCACATTTTCTCTTTCCCGCGGCATTCTATTTTTCCATCTAGCACTTACGCTATCTGATACCATCCATCCGTCTATAGATTTATTGATTACTTATTTATTGCTTGGTCTTCTTGACTCTAATCTGCAGGACAGGAGGGACCTCACCGGTCTGGCTCACTCTCATGTCTTCAGTGCCTGGTCCATAGAAGGAGCTTTGGCAAGTGGACGAGGGTGGGAGTCCGGGTGGCCCACAGTGCTATGAGATGCCGCCAGTTTCATGTACCTTTCTTTCTTTTCAAGGAAGGGGGAAGTCTTGCCTGAGTAACAGACTGAGAGTTGACGCCTTGTTTTCCCGAAATGCATTGCACTGAGCCTGGGCCAGGAGCTGTGGGAGGCACTGAGGGCAAGAAGGCAACCAGAGGGGCCTCTCCTCCAGCAGTGTGAGGTCTGGCCACAGCGGGGAGACGGACAGCCATGTCACTCAGGGGCATGTGTTGGTGGTGAGATGGCGCTTTACACCAAACGTGGAGAGTGAGCCCTTTGAGCCTCATCTAGAGATTCCAAGAAGGGCCCTGAGGAGATGGAGAACCTCTCACCTGGCTCAGTAGAGATCCAGTGGCTGCTCAGATTTAGGTTCCAAATAAACTGCTTTCCAGTTTTTTCCACGCCCTTCCCTCTTTCCTTCACTACCATACACCCAAACCCATTCTTATTCATTTGGGTTGTTGAGATGGAGAAGATTCCCTTTACAGGGCCACGACAGGCACAGAGCACAGAATTTGGTCACCTGGTGACCATCTTGCCTGGTTGAACCCTATAAGAATTAAATGTCGTGCGTGCCACTCCAAGGAGAAAATTTCCCACCTCAATAGCTTCATTGTTATGCCAGAGAGCCATCGTCCCTGTGACGGTGCTACCAGAGAGCCTCCTCAGAGGTGGGCAGGCCAGCGCCACCGATGTTCTCAGGGCCGTAAGCATTGCAGTTTTTAAACGATGAAAAATTGCACTGTGATGTTGCTGGTTCCTATTAGCCAAAAACTAAAGCATATTATCATTCATTGATTCAGAAGAGAACCAGTTCTCCTGCTGTCTGGGGAAGGGGCCTATCTATGCCTCTTCCCAACCAAAGCAATTCTTGAAAAGAATCTCTTCACCGGCGCTCATCATCCACCTTGATCAAGCATTTGCTTATAGGAACAATTTTGGAAGGGAACTTGATCCCATTCGCAAGCCACCCATCTTCTACTTCCGATTATTAATCTCTGTCACCGGAGTTTCATGACAAGATGAGCACTCAAGGAAGAAAAATGGAAGAAGGCTGAATTTTAATTTGCTATTTCTTCACACACACAAAACACCCCCAGGTCAGTCAATGCCCAGAAATGGAGGCCAATAGATAATGATAGCAAGGGGCCTCCTGTTCCCACCTATTGTTTCCAACTCTAATTAGGAAAAGGGAACCCGGGACCATTGTCTTCTCCAAGGGTGCAGACGGGATGTTATCGTCCTGTTTACAGAGGGGGGCGGATACCCAGCTCAACAGTCCCCCCACACTCAGCTGTCCCATCTTGAAGGAACAATGCCTCTCCCCGACCCCCCAACAGGGCTCGTGCTGACTGCACAGAGGAAGCCACACGCTAACAAACAAGCTCACAGGCCAGGAAGTTTTAATCAGCGCTTTCTACCACAGAGGTATGATGGATGGGGGCCCCGCTGCGGAGGGGTTTCCTCTAGATAAAACAATAATGTCCCACTCTCAAGAACCTGGTCGACAGCTGAAGGCAATGATTAATCCCCCAAAAGCCAAACATGGGAAGACTGGCGGGAGGAGATTAGTTGCCGGGTATAATTAGCCACGATTATCACCGAAAAGAATTTGGAGTAGATTCTGCTCTTGGGGGCTGGGGACAAAAAATCAAAAGAAAAAGAAAAAGAAAAAAAAATCAGCTCTGCAGAGGAGACCCACAGGGGGGTGACCTCATAACTTGCTATCCCATCCATCCTGGATGCTTTTGAGAGTGGGAAGAGTCAGTAATGATCATGTCAAGACAGCAGGCATAAATTGGGTTGTCCCACACCAGCAGGGGTACATGGTCACCTTGTCTGCGAGTGAGAAGGCATGGCCAGCCATGGTATTCTCAGATTTGGAAGGAACCCAAGTAGTCATGGCTAGGATAGATTCCAAGCTAGATTTTGATAAATTCTAGGAGAGCTTGTACAATTTTAACAACCTTGGGTAAGAAAATAGTTTTCCATTTCCCAACTCTATGGAGTTGACAGTGTTAGGCACTTTTAATAGCAAGAGGAAGAAAACTTCATATCAACAGGCTTTACTAACTGGAAAAATATAGATATGACATGGGGGTCAGGTAAAGCTTGCTCCAGGGGCTGGATGATCAGGACCTGGCCTCCCTCTCGTCCTCTCTTGGTTTCCTTTCCTCAATAGGCACCATTTTCTGACAAGCATTCCTAAGCCACAACTTCCAGATGCAATACATTGGGAGAAGACCAGCGTCTCTTCTCCTGGGATTCTGTCTCACCCAGCTCAGATGGCATCCATCCTGCACCAACCTCTGTGGCTAGGGGGATTTGGGAATCTGGCAAGGCTTGGGTCTAGGCTCCACCCTGGAGCTGGTGGAGTGCCGCTGAAGACATCTCAAATCTCACAAACTAAGGGGGCCTGTGGTCCCCCCAAAATCAAAAGAAGAGGGGATGGTTCTCTGCCGTTTATTCTCCCGCCTCCTCTGCTTTGGGCCTGACTCTACGGAAGCCGCTCTTTGCATCTGTGCCTGGGCCCGGCCCATCCAGGGCAGGTACCCACCCACCCACACCTGGCTGGTTCCGTTTGTTTAACCAGGACTTTGAGGTCAGCAGGGTGGTCCACCCCACAGGCCCTGCTGCCACCACGGGGAAGCTCTGACTCCCTCACAGCACAAGTCCAGGCCCTGGAACCACGTTGCTGTCCCTCCCGCAGCTGGCCACCTCACCTCTGCCCTCCCTGCTCGACTGCGGCCGCACGGAGGCAGGGTCTGGGCCTCCCATCCACAGCTGCTCCCCAACACCAGCCACGTCATCACGAGATGTCGCCGCCCTTCCATTTAACAAGGAGAACGTACAGGTGGAGAAACGCCCATGTCCTGCGGGTGTGTTTACATGTGCCCTCCTCCTCTTCTGGAGGGGTCTGGGGGCACTTGGGGCAGCAAGCCAACCTCCTGAGGTGGCTTCTTGGGTATGCAGCACCGCATCATCTTCATGTTCTGGCAGGGCTGGAATCTGCTGGGGTCCCTCTTTGGGGTCCCGGATCCTTGCCTCTGAAGGGCTGTGTTCAGAGGTACCTGCAGGGACAGGCCAGCTGTCCTGCGACTTCTTCTTTCATTCTGAAGCAGGCGGCTTCATGCACTCCTGGCCCTGGGGGTGGGCTCCTTGGGATTAGCTTTATTATTCGTGGTAGTAACAGCGGACGCCGATGCTATCATGCAGCTTCGTCTTCAGAGCGTCACTTATGCTCTCTTATTCTGCGCTGACAGGGTCATCTCGCGGTCCCCATTTTACAGGCGGGGCAGTCAGTGCTTGGCGGAGTCCAGTTACTGGCATCAGCTCCATGCCACAGTTTACTCCATGACCCAGAAAGTACACTGGCTTCTCTTCTCTTCACCTGGAGCTACCTAAGCAGTGTCCCCATCAGAGGCCTCACTGCTGCTTTCCAAAAAGACAGACGAGAATTGAGCATGGTGACCTCTTGGTGAGAAGAATCAGTCCTCCCTTTGGGCCCAGGGAAGCCAACGGGATGGGATGTGAGGCTGAGGTGGGAACATGGTGGTGGAGACACTCAAGGGGCGGCTCCTCTAGGCAGTTGTCACGGTAACTGTCAGGGATCCGCTGCCCCCCCCCCCCCCCCCCCCCCCCCTTCCCCCCCCCCCCCCCCCCCCCCCCCNCCCCCCCCCCCCCCGCCGCCCCGTCATTTCCCACCCACGTTGATGACTCCCCTGGGTGCCACACACCAAGCTCAGCAGCAGGAAGTGTCATCAGTGGTGCCAACAGCACTCACAACAGCCACCTTTCAGGTGATGACAGTGGCATGGCCCTCTGCCCCTCCCTTGGGTGCATTAGTTTAATCAGTTCTGCGGGGCAGAGGCACCCTTGGTAGCTCAGATTTACAGATGAGCAGACGGAGACTCCGAGAAGTTAGGCGGCTCAGCCAGGAGCAAGCAAAGAGCAAGTGGCCAAGTCTAGAATGTGACCCAGGCAATGGGCTCTGGGATCTTTGCCCTTGGGATCTGGCTCCCCTATGTGACACAAGGTCCCTGCCAGGGCAGCCCCTCTCTGAAGGCTTTATTGTTGTCTAATGGCCCATGACCTGTCTTAACAGCTTTATTTTTATATATGGATCTTGGAGTCACATCGTGTGCCAAGGCGTCCGCAGTCCACCTGTGAAGTTGATTAGGGATGCGTTGATGCCCGCTTCCAAGCTGAAAAGTTCTCTAGAAATACAAACTGCCTAACACACACACTTAATTATTTTCGTCCTTGCCGTCCTTTTGGAAAGGAAGAGCTAAGGTGCACGGTAGGGGTCAGGCTAGACTTGGCATGCTGCAGTAATATACAGCCCACACTTGCCGGGGCTTGCCGAAACGAAGACTGAGTTCCTGTGCTCACTCTAGGCCCATCAAGAGCAGGCTCTGCTCTTGGTCTTCTCCATTCCAGGATCCAGGCTGATGGCACAGCCTTCCTCCACACCAGGGGAAAGAGACGGACAGGTTCTTTAAGCCTCTTCCTGTAACCAACACCTGCCATGTCAGCTTTATTTTATGGATCAAAGGAAGTGACCTGGCTTCTCCTGGGCAGGGTCGTTTAGTCCTGCCATGGAAAAGAGAAGTAGGTGATGGTGCACAGTAGTGTTGTCTCCCGGGATGCTGATGGCAGACTCTCCCCCCCACCCCGCCCGCCCTTTCATGTGGCTGCCCTGGTCCTAAGGTCACAGCTACCAGCTGTCCTTGAACTGATGCTACCCACTGACCTCAAAGTCTGGAGGGTCTGCTGTCTGCACGTCCACCCTAACCCTCCTTTTGGGTCATGTGAACCCCCACCAAGCAGTTCCTGTCTCCAGGTCCCCTGCCCTTGTTTAATTCAGCCTCAGTGGGAATGTGCCTGGTTTTCCTCAAAGTGCAAAGAACACCCGGGCCAGGTGCCCGCCCTGCTTGGCTCACATCTTGGAGGCTCTTCTTTGTCTTTCAGAGACAGGAAAGAGAGATGGAGACAGAGAGGGAAGGTGTGACCTACTTTTCATTATCAGCCCCACTTCTTCTGCAAAACATGACTTTTCTCTTCTTATTACCCTGAGCATGAAAATAAAATGTTTTCCAAAAGACCTGGCTTTGGCTGTCGCGAGGAGCGCCAGGGACTTTGTTCCAAACTCGGATGAACCCAGTGAGCCAATGATTCCAATTTTTTGAACACCGTAATTGACTTTCAGACGGCTCTCCCTTCGCGTGAATAACACGTGGGTGCTTTTCCACAAATATCAGCACCGAGGTGGGACGGAACGTGCCCCCAGACCAGCTGTTCGCTGGCTGGGAAACTCTGCCAGTCCCATATAGGTCACATTTCCTACCAGATTTTGTGCTTATCTCTACATTACACCTTGTAGCGCGGGGGAGAAGAGCGCTTCTTGACATCTTTTTGAAGAATGGCGCTCTTTAAAAAAACATAAGGGAACTTTTTTTTCAAACACTATAATGAGGGTCTTCAAGTCTACAGGCAAAACAGAGCTGTTTGAAAAGACATTAGCCTGGGAGCCGCGCTGTGCGTCGACACAGCCCCGTCAAGATGCTGCCTTGTCTCCCGGTTAGTTCTCACCCACCAAAACCATTTCCTAATGAAAGTTCTGGCTGACAGGATGGCAGCACCTGCCAATGGAGACAAGATGAGCCTCCTGGTCGTGAGAAAGACGAGAAAACGGGGAGGAGGAGCCTCCTTCCAAAGCACCTGAACCCCGAGGTAGCAGCGACAACAGCTCTTAGGATCTGAGCATTGAAAAAGAAGTGACCACTTGCAGGGACTCCCCAGGGTCCTTGTCTAAATCAAGTCTGACGATAACATTGTCGTTAGATGGAGCAGCTCGATGAGGTCTTCACTGTGCTGGTGAGGGAACAGCACTCAGAGCTCACAAGGACCCTGGCTATCTTGCGGCTCAGGAGGGTAAGAGGATTGGACCTCTGTCCACTCTTTGAAAATACTGAGTGTATCCATGAGCAGAGGACAGCTGTCTGGACTCTCAGTAGGGCCCTGCCAAGGGCAAAGGGATAGCTACAAGTTAGAAGGCACGTCCCCAGTACTGTCCTCGCTTCCCAGTGGCAAGGTTGGGGTGGTTCCCAGACCACCCTCATGTTTGATAGTTAGCTGGGGAGACTCCAGCAGAAGCCGTGATGCTCGTGGTCAGCCACAGTACAGGTTACAATCAGCCAAACGAAGAGACACACAGGGCAGAGTCCAGGAAGAGTACTGACCACGGAGCTCCTATTGTCGCCTGAAGTCAGGACCGGGCACTCTCCTGGAATCCCTGGGGATGACCCACGTGGAGTACGGCCAGTGCCAGCAGCCGCCTGAGCCCCAGGGTTCAGAGGTCCGTCACATAGGCACAACAGGGACAGACTGCCACAGGCTGACCTCAGCCTCCTAGATAACTGATGCCATGACACCACGTCCCCAACCTGAGTCCCATTATGGGTGTTCCTGGGATGGCCGTCCCACCCTAGGACTCTATGGGTGTGGTCAGTCCTCCTCCTAAATCACGTTAGGACTCACCACTATGAGCCAGGGCCCAGGCAGACAGAGACCCCCCTGGGGCACAGGAGTTCTGCATTTCTGGAGGCCAGGCATTCCACACAGAGCCGACACCAGCCTCTCGTTTGCAGAGGAGGAAGCTGAGGTCCGCGGGGTGGACTCTGGCCATAGAGCTGACGAACCGTGGACAGTGGAGGCTGCGCATCCCAGTTGGGCGCCGGCACTCAGCTGTGTGGTGCATGTTCCCTGAGGGATCGCCAATCATAAGCAAGAACTTAAAACTCAGGCTTTATTTGGCTAGAAACATAAAATTCCTAGGAGCAATATTCCATCCAGGAGGCATCCGTCTTGTCCTCAACCTCCTCTCTTTCTGCCTGGCACACTCTGGCCTCACCCCACTAGAATTTCCTCCTCCTCTTCCTCCTCATTTCTACTCCAGCCTCTAGAAACACAGCAGCCATTTTCTTCTATGCAGATCCTGTCTTTAATTACTTACTTACTTCTTTTTTTCTTTCTCTCTCTCTCTCTCTCTCTCTCTCTCTCTCTCTCTCTCTCTCTCTTTCTTTCTTTCATTGGGTATTAAACCCAGGGAAGCTTTACAACTGAGCTGCATCCCAGCCTATTTATTTTTTGAGATAGGGTCTTCTTGCTAAATTGCTGAGGCTGACCTCCAACTTGCAATCCTCCTGCCTCAGCCTCCCAGGTCACTAGGATTACAGACATTTATTAATCACCACATCACCACACGTAGCCAAACCTATTATATTTTGAACCTACTTTTTCTAATATGCAGTTTATAGTTGCTATTATTTTTCCCTCAGGGATGAGAAGTAGAATATTAACTTTTTTTTTTTTAAAGAAAAAAGCTTTGGAACTTCTGCATGCATCATATCAGCAACTTGCAATTCATTATGTGTTAGTGGTTTCCCCAAGAAGTCTCTTGGGGTGTGTGTGTGTGTGTATGTGTATGTGTATGTTTATGTGTATGTTTATGTATATGTTGGGGGGTTACATTTTACTTGTGTGTAAATCAAGTAGATCACTTTTTCCTATTGGAGAAAATCCCTCATGTGAACTTGATTCTTCCAGAATAATTGCTTTTTCTCTGCCTGGGAAATGTCAGAGGGTGAATTCTGGGGCTTCAGAAATGGTGGCCTGGGCTGATTGCTAGCAATGATTAATCCATAGACACGGCTCTTGCTAGAGAAGGGGAAGGCCACAGGGCCTGGGGAAAATACCAGAAGGTCTTTGAAGCTCAAATTTGAAGCTATGAATTAGCAGGCGTCCTAAGAAAGAGCTCTCTTATGTGGTCAGACACATTTTACAACACTTGAAGATTAGCAGCCTTTTGATTCACTTTGCTTTTCTCCGGGCAGGTCGAGGCTGGGGTTGCTTTTAAAAGTTTGTTTAAAATGTGGAGTTGACTGCCATCATGTCACCATCAAACGCGGCCCTTGAACTGTCAATAACTGTGTATTGGAAAATCAGAGTAATGGCATAACTGAAAGAATCCAAGCTTTGGAGTCAAAATTCTCGGTCTTGAAACTTGCTCTGCTACATGCAATCTGGTTGTCATTGAGTGAAGAGCAAATCAGTAAAACTCTCTGTGGTCCAGTTTCTTTTTCAATCTATCAACTTCTTCCAAATATTGGTAAAATGTGTATGATGGTTATGCACCCAACATTTATGTGATTCCTATGTGTGAGACTGACCATATATGCCTTTAATAAGCATGCAGCATACATTCTATGGGGTTTGCTATGTGGCTTCCCTGGGTCTAAGTGTCCCTTTAACACTTGGAGTACGTCTCTTTGGGACCAGCGTATCACAGCGTGCTGCTGTTGCTGTGTCGACCAAGGTCTGAGTATGCAAAGGGCCCGCCGTAGATTCTAGCACACTGGGCTCTCAGAGTTCATTCTGTAAAAGAGCAAGTGCCGGGTTCCTCGGTATCCTGTGGAGAGCATGGTCATCAGCTCAGCTGGTGCAGGCCACGCGACCAAGGCCAACCATTACTGCCACTGGGTGGCGGCAGCCTTTGGGGATTGCGTAAACAACCTTTCCACTGCTCAGAATGTGAGAAGAAAAATCTAGAATGGCCTCGAGGTGAGACAGAGGCTTCTCAGGTCTCAGACAAAACATATCCATGACATCCAGGGCAGTGGTTCCTCAGAGCGAAGAAGCGCCCTCCACCCACACAGCAGCTCCAGCTTGAAGTTCTGCCATCTTCGCAGGGGCTCGTTCCTGCAAGCAGCTTCCTGCCTATTTCTACCTGGGAGCCATGACTGTAAGACACGAAGGGTAACATTACAGGGCACATCTTAAGACACATTCCTGCTTTGTCAAACCACGGAGAACGCTTTTTCCCAACGAGAACTAGGTGCTCACGCCTGTCCATGGCCAAGATTTTAGAAGGGAAGTCTTTAAGTGACCAGCTAGTATTCCATTTCTTTTGAGTATGAGAATGTTCTTCTCTCTTGAAGGAAGGTGCCTGGCTCAAGCCCTGGCCCCAGCCTAACGAGTCTGCTCATCTCCCGAGGCCCTCCTTCCTTTCATTTTCTTCCTCCTGCCTTGATTGAGAGTAAAGGTGGTCATGGGGCTGTTTCAGACCATGAATGACTGGGCAGGAAGAATGTGACCCAAGAGGCCAGGGAGCCGGAGCTCAGGGGGTCATGGAGTGTGATGGGTTAGGGGAGCGAGAACAGGTGAGCAGGGACTGTTCATCTCCACAGGCATCGAGACACTGTCGAATCCTGAGAAGATAAAGCACAGCCATGCAATGTAAGTGTAGTTATCTGTAGTCTGCCTTGGCTTCTCCAACTCCACGTTGACACGATGGTCTGGGACCATTTATTTGTCCCTGAGGGCCAGTGGCAGGAGGAAGTTACAGGAGTTGAGGAGCCTGTTCTCATTTTGCAGAGAGCTGGAGTGTCAACAGGGGCTGACATGGAGAAGCAGGTGTGCCAGAGGTGGCCTGAGTTTCCAGAAGGAACCGGGTCTGACCATCAAGACAGCTGAGTGCCCATTCTGACCTTGCCCCCAGCCCGGTGACAGAGCAGCAGGAAGTCACTACAGCAGCCCGTCCCCAAGCCCGAGTTTTCAATCCTGTGTAAGTCTTGAATTTTGAGGAAGGAGTGAAGTATTTGTCACGTGGAAGCAGTCTTTTCAGTACCTGGCCAGTTGGTATCGTGGCTTTGAAGTCACCTGAGCCTGAGCTTCAAGGTCAGAGAAGGACACCAGCTCCCAGGAGACACACCTCTCGGCCCAGTCATGTCTGGGTGACCTTGGGCAAGTCATTTCATGTCCTGAGTTCCCTTTCCTTGCATGTAGACAGGAATGAACAGCAGAAGACACACACAGCTATTGGGTGGTTTCTAGGACTGTTAGGGACAAGCACGCCAGGCCTGGGCAACGCGTTGGCCCAGAGCAGACCCTCGATAAGTGCTGGTATTTTGGTTATTGTGACATTGTGTCCACGTGGCTATTTGGAAGTTCCCTGGGGGCAGAGACTCTTTTTCTTCCCTCTGCCCCCACATGGAGGCCAGGGCCTGACTTAAAGCAGATCCTCAGTGGATATCCCCCAAGTGGCCATTAGATGCGTGATCTCCGGGGTCGCATGAACACTGGGTGACCTCCTACATGCCCTTGTGTGTTATCTGCTAAATCCAAAGTGGCGCGAAGGAGGGTTGTTAGTGTGTAATCCTCAGGCCCCGAGCGTCCCTGGGCCCAGGCTTGGGCTTCTTGCTTCTGATTCTTATTTTCGTTTCAGTGCCCAGGGCGAGGGCATCTGCCGGTGTCCGCCTGAATCACCACCTGTCTTTGGAGGGCAGGTGAAGGCGGGGCTTCTCTCCCTCTGTTCATCTTCGTCACCTAGTCACCTGCTCTGAAGTTCTGTGAGTCATTCTTCTGCCTGGATGCTTGCATATCCTCAGTCACCCCTTTTGCTTAAGTTTGTGTTCAAAAGTGAAGGAACATCCCGTGAGTGTGTGTGTGTGTGTGTGTGTGTGTGTGTGTGTGTGTGTAGCCACGAGGTCGTGCTAGAATGCACAAACAAAACATCACAGTTCCAGGTCTGGATGCTCTGGTCGCCCAGACTTCAAAAGCCCTTTGTCCGGGTGTATTTACACAAGGTGGTCTCCACGTTCGGGTTTCATGAAACCCAGGAGTTTAACAAGAAAGCGTGGCCCTGTGCTTTCCTTGCCACTCTTCTCCTCGTGAATATTATTTCCCCTTTTGAAGTGAATACTGATTTTTTCTTTTTTTTGGCACAGATATTCGATGCTTTGGGGGCCTGTTAAGATCGCTATCGATATGCTTCCTAAATAGATGACATGAAAGAAATTCTGAGAAGAGGTCCCTTTGACTTACTGGAAAAGAAAAATAATAGGAAAGACTAAGTGAGCGCACTTGCTCCATCGACACTTTTACAGACCTGCAGTGCTGTATTTCCGTAATGTTGTGTATAAAACACGATTTAAGCCATCCTGCAAGCCTCAGTCTTAGAAAATAAAAAGATATGCACTTGAACCCGAGCTCCTCTGTCAAGAGAATTGCAATGTGTTGTAGCCCTAGGCTTCACTCGAGTTAAATTTATAATTATTCTCCCCTAACAATAACAACAGCCCAAAGAACCCCTTCAAGTTGAGATGTTTGCTCAAGTTCGCGTGGACGCGTGCATATAAATGCACATCTCTGTAAATGTAATGTACGCTCCCATAAACTTACATGAGATTTTTAAGGAATTTCCTTTTTGCTTTCAAATCACTGCACCGAATACCCGAGAAGACATCATGTCAAAATAATCAAAATGTATTTAACACTCTCTCAAAAAATCCATTTAAGAATAAGTACGTGGTTTAGGGGTGATTTTCAAACCATAAATTGAAGTGTAAATATTCAAATTATTTTCATAAACTATTCAGTTCTGTTGGGCTTTTATGTCATCGCGTAGTGATTTTTTTTGTATTTAAGTTTCCTAGCAGTTCTCTTTTTTAAGAGCCTCAAGTGTCCCATAAAAAGCAAATACTTGAATTTTCAGTTTCTAGGTACTGCATATTTTTCCTTCTGCTTGCCTTATTTTTATAACAGTGATTTATAAAGACATTACTAAAGAAAAGGAAAGGAGGATTTTGAAGAGAAACTGCTTAAAAAACATCTATCTCCAGTGCTAAGGAGAGGGAAAACCCTGGCACCACGTCAGAGTATGATCTGGGATCCGAGACAGCTGGGCCTCCAGTCGTTATCTTCCAGAAATATTTATTGAGCCTGGTGGAGAAGGGCAGGATGAGAGTGCCAGATGCCATTTCCATTTCCAGGGACTGGGGGGGACACTGAAAGGCCAGAAGGGACTGCTTGCTAGGCTGGCCAGGTCCTGGAAGAGACCCCATGGCAAAGACCAGCTATGCAAAGAAGTCAGAGGAATGGAAGAATGAGGTTCTGGGGACCTCAGCGATGACCTGTCTGACCTCAGGCAATCTACAAAACCAGGGAAGGGCGGGTCCCAGAAGCGCCACTGTATGAGAACCCTGGCTGGTTCCCGAGATCCAGGCCATCCGTCTTTCTTAGTGATGGATTTTCAAGGAGTGAGTGCGTGATCATTCAGAATTAGAATTCCACGTCCTCACTTCCCTTGAGTCCGTGGCCACGTGACCAAATTCTGGCCGGTGTCTGCAGGGAAGCGCCTGCAGCCTCCTGGAGGTAGCCTTAGCAATGCCGCTGCCTCCTTCCCACCCCTCTTTCCCTCCCTGCTGTCTGGGTTGTGGCCCTGAGGTCCACGGGGAACCCCAGCAGAAGAGCCTGGATCCCTAAAATCACATCTTGTACCCGTGGCCTTGGCAGATCAGCCCAGAATTTTTTTTTTTTTTAAACAGGAACTTCTCTTGGGTTGAAGGCACCATCGTTTGGGTTTCCTGTCAATTGCCATCAACCCTATTAAGAGATTTTTCAAGGACAAAGAGCGAATGAATGAGGCAATGAGCGCAGTGAGGAGGACCCCCAGAAAAGCCCTGGGAGATTGCCCTGGGCCCACTGAGGCACCCCCACCCCACCCCGGCCTGAGCCCTGCATGCTCTCAGCTCACAGTGCTGGGCTAGGCACTGAGGTGACAGAGAACAAGAGGAATGGCAGCCAAGCGCAGTGGCCCTGCAGTGAGAGCCCTGGGTCCATTCCTAGGAGCCCTGGACGAATCCCTAGTGGCCTCAGTTTCCACATGCTTGAGGCGGGAATCCTCGTGCAAAGGCACCTGAAGTGTTTTACACAGAGCCCGGCAGGTGGCAGTGAGAATAGAATAGGCTTTAGTGAAAAAGAAAGAAATATTCTATCAGTACCCTTAAGGAGCTGCTGGTCTCAGCTGGTCTCAGTAGGGCTGCAGGTGCACGTGTCGTCAGACTGTGTGCTCAGGAACGGTGGAGAACGCGCCATGCCCTGGGGATGCCCTACAGGGAGGGGTCCCAGAGCCCAGGTCAGCGTGCTCTGGGAACATAAAGGGGGACTCGCAGCCTGGACAGTGGTCAGGGAAGGTCCCCTTCTCCTCTGAGGCTGCAGGTGAGTGGGCATCTATATTGCTAGGGAAATCAAAGGGAGGGAAGAATGAGAGAGGGACAATCTCAAGTCCCCAGAAGTGGACTTCCAGCCACACGACGTTTGCTGGGTGGGACCTGCTGATGGCCACATGCAGTCCTGGACAAGTGCTTTAAGGACAAAAGTGAGGTCCCAGAGGTGATTATTACATGATTTTTTATCCTGATAATCTATAGCCCAGTAGAGGAGGCAGATGGAAAAGTAGGTATGGTTGTCACGGGTCATCTAGGAGCCTGGCTGGAGTACAGAGGGTAGATCTTCAATTTTGCCCAGCTGGGCAACACATACAGTCAGGCTCACAGAGGACCAGACACACCGGCAGAAGTTCGAAGGCAATTCCACGTCAACAGATCCCCCTTAAGTCACCTAAAGGTGGGACCCAGGTGCTTGCGCCCCAGCCCTTTCTCTAAGCTGTTCGTAAAGTGCCTCATGGAACGCCTCCGAGGGTCACATGTCCACCAGGCAGAGAGGGGTTTCTTAAACTGACCACGCAGTGACCTGAGCAGCCTTGAGACAGTGCCAGGTGCCCCGGGCTGACTTTCATCCTGGCAGCTCTCTGCACAGACCCAGCCTGCTAAGAACATGCCACGTGAGAGGCTTCCGTCTTACCTCGCCCCTCAAAATGTGCAGACCGACTCCCACAGATAGATCCCAGATGCGGTTCTCCTGCTCTCGCAAACCTTAAAGTGGGCCCTGGCAGCAGGTGCACCTGCCAAGGAAAATGCTGTCCTCGAAATGTTCCTGGCACGGTTTTCAAGAGGTGCCGACCGAGAGCAGGAATTGCTGACCTCCCTGAAAGAGAAGCCGGCAGCTGTGGCCTCCCGGGTGAATTCCCCCATGGTGGAATTAAAACAGACCTCATCCACCCCACAGAGAGCCACCTGTCACTCACAGCTGGGGAAGTGCCGGTGTCCAGGAGGGAGTGACTCCGAAGGGCCCCAGGCCCCTCCTGGAGCCCAGACAGACAAGGTGAGAGCAAAGAGAGGCTGAAGGTCATCCAGTCCAGCCCCCTTGTCTGGAGGACAGCTGTGAGCTACATAAAGTCACCCGGAAGGACAACCTGGAGCAGGAGGCACCCTACCCTGTCCTCTCCTCTGGGTGGGCCATCAGTGCCCAGACAGCAGCCTGCTCCCTGAACTAAGCTGGGGGGACGGTGGGCGCTGAACTGCCACTAGCTGAGACTCTCCGAGGAGGCAGGCTGGTGGGCAGCAGGGCCTGCGGTTGGAGGCATCAGAATCTCCCTGGGAGCACTTTTCCCAGCAGCTTTTTCAAAGGTGAGATGTTGCTGTCGTGGTCCTGAAGACCAAAGCGGCAGGACACCCCAGGTCAGGATAGGCTTGTGGGAGCAGCAGGAACAGCTCCTTTGCCACACTGCAAGGCCTGTGGAGAAAGTGACGGGGGGCCTCTGTTTCTGTGCACTCACTTTCTCCCCATCACCCCGCCAGCTACCACATAGGCCTTGCAAAGGTGGTGCCACCCGTGCTGACCTTCAGTGCCACAATCCAGAGCTCCAGCTCTGTTTAGTTGGCAGTGGGGCCACAGCACATCTAATAGGACAATGACATGATAATGGGTGTGTGCCTTGGGGATTTAAATGCAGTGTACAGAGGGCAGATTCCAAGGGAGAAGGAGGGAGAGACCGGGGGACAGGCTCGGAGGTTTTAGCTGGGGTATCTAAGCTCAGTGGACACTGCAGATTTGGAGAAGAGTGGGGTCAGCACGATTAGCAGAGGTAAACGCAGAGGAAAACTGACCCCAGAAATAGGCCATGGGGTCTGTGATGGTGTAGGCACAGGCACAGGGGAGGCAAGACCAGAAGCCAGGGTAGGGGCAAGCGCGGTTTTGATCGCTGACCATTAATACTTGCTACAAGTGTCTTCCAAATCTCAAAGTTGGGTCCTGATTCCTAGACAGTGCTCCAGGTGACTGCATGTAGTGATCTGTCCCCAACGGGTTTACCAGGCCTACCCTGAATGGTGTGGACCTCTGGAGACCTCCAAACCAACCTGGGCTATACATCATCTCCCCCAGATGGAGAAGACTTCCTACAACCGAGAGCCCTGTTCCCCTGTAGGCTTAACTGCTCAGTGAACCCATGAAGAATACTTAAGTAGCGGCCAGCAGGCCCTTGAAGCCACCTATTAAAGGCCCATGTCCATCTTGAATTGAACCTGCTGTCTGGTGAGACTTTGAGAGTTTCAGAACTTTTCAAATTCCTGGCTGGTACACTCGGGTCAAGGTCCATCGGCTGAGGAGGGTTTGGAATGAGTCTCAGTTGTACTTTTTCCTCTTGGTTTGGAAACCAACTCACCCTCGGCAAGGAGAGGTTTCTGACCACAGCTCAGCAATTCTAGTTTCCAGCCAATGGCTTCAGTAGACCAACCATGAGCTAAATAAGAAAAAGTAGGTGCTGCTGTTTGAGGTGTGTCCTGGAGTGTGGTTGCCATCCATCACTGTCTGGCTCCTATGAAACTCCAGGTCTCTGTAACTCTTGAACTTGAAGTATTGCAGGGCGTCACATGCTAAATGGAAACGGAGGGAAGCAAGGAGTTCTGCTCTTGGTTGGGTCTTGTAAAGATGCTTTTAAAAGCATATTAATCCATTAGTGATCCATTTGGATTTTGAAATATGGTCATTTAATGTTTGGTACAATATGTACCAAACCTAGTCCTGGAAAATTAAGTGGAAATATAGGTCTAACCTGTAGGAACTTGAAAGCAGCTTCTCAATAATTATTTCTCATTAGTTATCTGTATTCCTAGGTTTTTTTTTTTTTTTTTTTTAGAAAATGTATCGTATCAAATTTCCATCAAGAGGGGCACACGTGGGTGGTGGGGGCCTATAGCTCAGTAGTAGAGCGTTCACCTAGCATGTGTGAAGCCCTGGGCTCAATTCTCAGCACTGCAAAGATAAGAAAAGGAAAACACTGAGGAGCACACCTGGCATTTGGGGGCCGTGGAAGAGGAAAGCATTTTCATTTCAATAGCATTTCAGTCTTACCAAAATGTTTTCAGAATGGCAAAAGCCACTTTTCTCCTAATTCACCAACACACCTGTGTTTTAATTAAATTAATTTCAAGCAGGCAGGAAGATGACGCATTAGCAAGAAGATCCTTTTTACTTGTGTTCATATTTTCTTTGATTATGCAAATTAAGTGGAGGTGCTAAGCATGCGTTTATTGAGCTTTTTTAATGGGCAGAGTTCTGTGTTCAGCAGTTTCTGTTCTATGATTTAGTGCTCGGAGCCTTGTCATTGGGTCCTGTCATCCTCCTTGTCCTGTGGGAGAGGAGGGGACTTTCTCATGGCTGGGCAGCCAGCAGCAGAGCCGAGATTCCCACTCAGACCCCGGGCTGCGTCAGGGCCTTCCTGAACTATTGGAAAGACAGAGGGCAGCTATTTGAAGGAGAGAGTGAGACGTCATGAAGTGGGATTTCCACACACCTGGGACAAGATGGGAGAGAAGTGGGGAAAGACAGGTGGTAGGTCAATGTGGCCATACCCTGCCTCTGCTGTCTGGTGCCTGGACGACCCTTCAGATCCTGACAAGTTAGAATTTGTGTACACCGTGGACAACGTTGACTGGGCTGCTGATCTTTATCTAGCATTAAGTCCTGAACACAGAGAACGCGGGAGTAGGACCCTGAAATACAAGGGCTTGACTTCATTTCATTATCTGTCCTCTGCATCTGTCTTGGTTGGCCTGATTTATTGGCCATCCAGCTATCTGAGCTGCCACATCACCTCAGCCTTCACATTTGCCAACAGCAGATTCTCTGAAGTACAGCTAATATTAAAAGCAGTTGCTGGGCATTTGACTCATTCATTCATTCATTCATTCCCGGGTGTTTACTGTGCATTTACTATGGACTCATTGCAAGGTGTATAATAATGAAAGCAGAAGGCTCTTTGTTCCTGTGCAGTCACACAGCATACAAGCTAGAGAGAAGGGACATGGGGTCAGCTATGCTGAGTGAGGTGACAGAGAGGGGCTTGGGGGCGGGGGAGAGTAGATTAATTTGAGTTGGGAGTCAGGAAAGCCCTTAATGAATCTGAAGCCTGAGTTGCCAGGGGCAGCCAAGAGGGTACTGGAGAGTGAGATTCATGGCAGAGGCCGAGCAAATGCCAAATGCTGGCTTGGCACAGCTGGAAAACAGAAAGGTAGGTGACCAGGTGTGACGACGGGGTTTGGATTGAAGCCTGATGGGTTTGGAGGTTGGACCCTGTAACCTTTCAGCCCCTGGTGAGGAATGTGGGAATTTCCAGGTGCAGATGGCAACCACTGCAGGGTTTGGGTGAGCCCATGGCTCTCTCGGGTCTGCTGCCTCTGAGTGGACTGGAAGTCTTGTCCAAGCTGCTCCTCACAAGTGCCACTTAGAACCAACATAGCTGGGTATCATTGTCACCGTGCACCACAAAACATCTTTTGTCTATCGGACGCTGTGCTGGGGGCACTGGGCTCCAGAGGTGAAGAGAGTGTAGTACCTGGAGTGGGTATGTGCCATCCTCTGTCGCATGGGCCCCTCAGACATGAGGCGCGGTGACGGCATCTGCTGGGAACACTTTTTCAAATTGCTTTTTTGTGAGTCACTTGATTCTTGCTTCTTGGCATTAGCTTACCAGTAGCAGCGCCTATCCTTTGAGGGGAGACTTTTTCTCTTTAAAAACTTAAGTCAGTTCAGCTGTGCTCTGGTGAGTACAGTGGGGGATATATTTTTAGTGAAATAACCAAATAAAAAGGGCAGATTTTTCTATGTGGCTTCTGAAATGGGTTAGGTGCTCTTTTATCCCACCTTTGACTCACTCAACTATCAAATACCAAATTACTAATAAGTAACCCAGGGAGGACCTTGGAACACAGAAGTGTCTGGACTTTGGGGCATCCATGTCCCTGGGAAAACCTCAAGTGCTGGGCAACGCTTTTAGGGTCACCTTCAGTCCTCCAGATCCTACTGCCCCTTTCAGCCCCTCAGTCTCCCCTGTTACCTCGCCAAGGTGACATGGGTCTGAGGATCCATTGACACAGAGGTACGGCTGCTAATTTTGATATTTGTACATGCCTTTGCTGAAAGTCCCTTGTCTTGTGTGAAAGCCCCAAGGTTATCCAGTTCAGCTGCCTCCGCCCGCATAGGAAATTCATGGTTAGACCATGGAATCTACATAACTGGAAAATTTAAATCTATTTATATATTATAAAGAAACACCACAGGCCTGAAGCTTTTTAAAAATAAAATTACTTCCATCCCATTATACAAAAATGCATTTGAGGTGGTCGTCATTTCATTTGGGCCATGGTCTTCTGAGACCTGGGACAATAATATATTTTTTTTCTATCTTATGCAAATGTATGCAGATTTCAAAGCATGCATGCATGTATTACACACTTTATAAATTCAAGTAATAGAAATGTTTGTGTGTATAAATAGATAGAATAAGGAGTATACATTTTGTATAAAATAACCTCTATGGTATTTGTTTACCCTGATTTTTTGATTTATGAGTCGTCATTGCTTACTATAGAGGAAGAAAAATAAATATGCAAAACACTGGTAGACTTTTAATGGGGTTACTTCCCATCTTAGCTCAATGTTTCTCTACTGAAGCTGACCTTGAAATTGCTTTTTAAATACAAGTCAAAATATGCAGATTCCTGAGTATTGGGATGAGTGTCCTGCTTTAGGAGTTTTTCGAATTCACATTTTTGCATCATTTCTATCTTATATCTTGTCTTTTACCAGCTTCGCAATCCATTTGCATCTGAGTGGTGGGATTGTGCGTTTTCTCCTGTGCGCTAATTCTCTCCCTCTGATGTTAAGACACCCCAAACACGCGGGCACACGTACATTTTTTTTTTCTTTCTTAAGTTAACATTTTTTCCCCCTCTTTAATGAACATGAGCCATTCCTTGCCTAGTGGGGTTAAATTCTCTCCTTTTCAATAGCTGTGACACCCAGCACTAGGTGCCATCTTCCTGTCCCCATGTCTTGTTTCTCTGTCTTGCGGGAACTGATCCCAGGGTAGCGCACAGCTTCGCCTAGGAAGTCGCACTGGTCACATATTTGTAGTCACACCTCGTGTCTGTGCCATCCATTTCATCGGATCCCAAGGAAGTTTCTTCTGTCCCCTGCTCATATTTCATAAGGGTCTTGTGGAGCCCACAAGTCGCTGGCGCATATATATCACTCCCCCTTGTTATGACCAGGAAGACCCTCAACCATGAATTTCTCTGAAGTTTATGATTGGTCCCCGACCGCCTGTACCGTCACATTTGGCAGAGAATCCTCCTCTGGAAGCATTCTTGCAGTTAGATAAACAAGCAGATATGCTGCACCGGTGCATGAATGAATAGGAAATATCCCAGCTCCGGAGGCTCAATCTACCACGCGGTGGAGGGGTCTTCCGGTGAAACATTTGGTTCTGCCGTCGCTTGGAGGATTGGGTCCATGCTATAATTAATGCTACTAGCAGTAAAAGGACATTAGGAATGTCGCGCATGTTGATTATTTCTTCATTTTGTTTATCCAAGTTTCCCTGCCTTGGAAGCTCTGTGGCTATTGCCAAGGAAAGCCCTAGAGACAGAGCGTTAGCCAGGCTCCTCCTCAGTGCATCATTACCTCGCACCAAGGAAGTCCTCTCCCTCCCTCCCTCTCTCTCTCTCCCTCTCCCCCCCCCTCTCTCTCTCCCCCTACCCACCCCCTTCATCAATAGAGGATGGAAACAGTACTGGATTCAGGAGTTCACAGTCGTCCCGTGTGCAGCTGGGTATGGGGGATAGATTTATGAAATGGACCATTTCAAATGGCATTATCTCCCCATAGTGAGGTGCACCTTTCATAAATCATGGGCGAGTGCTCAGAAACAGAGCATTTGTTATTCCTGCCGTACGCCGCATTTGCATCCCCACCATCCAGGAAAGAGGAAACTCTCAGGTTTCCTTTCCTGGGTTTGAAAAGGCAATTAATCCCCTTACAGTGAAATTACAAAAAAAAAATAAAATAAAAAAAGGAAAAAGAAGAATTATAATAAAATAAAAGAGTACTTCAAGAACTGTGCTTTCGCTACTGCTATCTCTAAAAAAAAATCCTGGTAATTTTTTTCCCCCCTTATTCAGGCCTTGTTTTAATTATGGCACTAATTAAGTTCTTTGGTTAATTTTCACCTGAACCCTGTGCCATGTTCCCTGAGATAAAGTGGATGGATGAGGCTCTGCTGCGGAAGGGCGTGGATGGGTACCGGCTGAGCTTTTCTTCTCCCGCCTTCCCCCGTCCAGTAGCTGATGGGTAATTATTCTTCAGTTCGCCTACGTCCAGATTACAGATGGCTCTGTTTCCAACAGGGAAGTTCCCTCGCTTTCCTGTAGTCTGGATGTGATTTGCTTGGAGAAGCAAGGTGGATTCTTCTTCCCGTGCCCTTGACATCATTAAAATACTTGATGGTGGTCAATTCCCATGGAGTCCGAGGCTCTTTACGTTACCCAGCTGTTTCCAGCACTGCCAGCCCACGCCGAAGAATTGCCCTTTGGTGGTGAAAGATTAAAAGTTGTCATCCTGATTGAAGTCAAGAGTCTCTGGCAAATTCTGCCCTTCCAGGTTCCTTTGATATGGTGAGAACAATATGAAGACAAGTGTCCCGCTCAGAAAGTTTGAGACATTTTTTTTTTTTTCCCCTTGCACATGTGGCATGAGAAGATTCAATTGAATAAACACTTACCAGGATCTTGAACTTGACTAATTGAACTTGACTGTCATCCCAAGACCCAAGATGGAAATCCCTGTTTGTTGAGATATTTTGAGACATCATCGCACAGGCAAACGTGAGCTGGAAATTGAAGAATCTATTCAGGCACTTCTCTCTAGTTGCCTGGACTCATTTCAAAGCCTGCAGCTAAGGTTCCTGGTCTTGATCATGCCCTGTCTCTTCTCTGCCTGCCCATCCCTCCTCTTACCCAAGGAAATGAAATGTTGGTTTATGTGATATCTTGCAACAATCTTGGGTTTGTATCCCACAGACCTCAATTTGAGGCCTACCTTGATTTTTCCTTCTCCTGTTTGTGTTTCCAGTTTGTTAGATAAAGACAATGGTTGTAGTAATAACCATTCCAAATACCTATGAAGACTTAAGTAGATAATGAACAGAAGTGAAAGCACATAGTAGGTGTTTAAAACAAGCAACTCACCATATAGTGAGTACTTTCTATGTGACCTACATTCAGTTTTGCACTCTTCAGAGAAATTGTCCTTTCTTCGTTTTAATCTTCAAAAAGATCCTGTGAGGAAGGATTTACTGTACTTATTTTCTGGTTAAGGAGACTCAGTTACACTAAATTAGTAAGAAGCAACCCAGGATCCAAACCCCAGTCTCTTTGATATCAAAGATTGTACTCTATAACAGACTATAAAATTGTGGCATTTGCAGGTAAATGGATGGAGCTGGAGAATATCAAGCTAAGCAAAGTAACCCAATCCCAAAAAACCAAAGGCTGAATGTTCTCTCTGATAAGTGGATGCTGGTCCATAACGGGAGGGCATGGGAGAAGTAGAGGAACTCTGGGTAAAGGGGAGGAAGGGGGTGGGGAAGCAGCATGTGGGCAGGAAAGATGGTGGAGTGAGATGGACATCATTACCCTAGGTACATGTGTGACTGCACATAGGGTGTGACGCTACATCCTGAACAACCAGAGAAGTGAAAAGCTGTGCTGCAGCTGCGTACAATGAATCAAAATGCATTCTGCTGTCATCTATACCTAAATAGAATAAGCATACGAATCAATTTTAAAAAACATTGTACTCTTGTTCACTATCTTTTCACTTCCTGGGACAGCAAGTGTAGCCCCTCAGGTCAGATCACCTGCTCAGGTTAGGGGGCCTCCAAGAGGTACAAATGAGGCCAACCCAGGCACGAGCACTCACTGTGCACCCGAGTAGCGAGAACCCCCAGGCCCGAAGCTTCTCAGAGTGGCCCAGTGCTGAGACTCCTGGGTGCCCACTTGGATATACCCTGAAGCAGACATAGTGGAGGAGATGGCGCCACTCTGCATTGTCTCTTCCATGTCTTAGGCACAGCTGAGAAGATCAAGAGCAGCAGCAGGGTGTGCATCGGGGAGGGAACCGGCCATTCAAAGCAGCCCCGTCAAGACCACCCAGCCCCCCCCCCATGCCTCAGTGTATTCCACCATGAGATGGGAAAGACTTTCCCAC
The DNA here is from genome assembly GCF_001458135.2 of Marmota marmota marmota. Lineage (NCBI taxonomy): Eukaryota > Metazoa > Chordata > Mammalia > Rodentia > Sciuridae > Marmota > Marmota marmota. The sequence goes on along the minus strand of NW_026000222.1, from coordinate 7,932,606 downwards.
CACAGGTCCCTACTGTGCACCAAGTACTGACTGTGTGGCCGGGGCTCCATGAGATGCAGCACCCACCACAGGGAGCCTGGCATCTGTTGCTTATGTCCAGAGTCACCTCAGGGGCCTGGTTTTCTGTTGTCAAAGTGTCTGTTTCCAGTCCCCAGTCATTGTAGAAGTTCACCAAGAAAAGGAGTTGGAAGGAAAACAAACGGAAGCCATAAACAGGAACGTGCTTTCTATTTTGCTAGAAATTCTTTTTCACTGGGACTGATTTGCATGTGTCCCATGTTCTTGGAGGACAGAGGCTGCCCAAGTCCATGGTTGAGCATGGTCGTGGGGGTGGTTGTCTCAGGTTCGCTGGACACGTGGCCAGTTCACACGGCTCAAGGCCTTGAACATGTCATTTCATCTCACCATGTACCAACAGTTTCGTCCAGCCCTTGGGGCTAATGAATACCTGCCCCGCCTCCCTCACATGCTTGTGGGGCAACTCAACAGAGTGACTTAGCTGCACAGTGCTAGAAACACGTGGCTGATTCAAGGAATCCTTCAAACTGATTTTGCTTTTCAATTCTCCCTCCAAGAAGGCGGTTTCAGCTCAGCCTATATTCCCTTCAAAGAGACTCTGGAAGTTCCGAGGTGGATGGAAAATGGCCAAATCCTTTCTTATATTTATTTACACAAGAACAGGATTTAGGTGTTCAACCTGGAAGTGGGAGAGCCCTCCCCCTCTGCTCCCCAGGCTGGGGTTTAGGAGCAACAGGAGGATCACAGTGGGCCGGCCTGGGAGCTGGGGGTGCATTAGTGGAAATTGTGTTCCACAGGCCCTGGAAAGGGGCCCAGGGGAACCCCAGCCCAAAGCCAGGTTGTGAGATAAGAACTGCCTTAGAGGTCATCACCCATGACCTTCACGAAATTGCTAGGATGCTTTTCCTTCCTGGAAGACTCCAGTGAAACAAAGGTTTTGGAATCCGTGCTACATGCATTAAATGTGGATTGTGAAGAGAAGCTTTCTTTCCTTGGTTCTGCTTTCGCTTCCATAAAGGAGTAAGTTAGGAAAAGAAAGCCATTTAAAAAAAGAAAATGTCTTCCTGCTGGATAAATCCTTGTGGAGGGGGGAAAAAAAAAAGAAAGAAAAGAAAAGGAATACACATTAGTCTTCCATTAAAAATAGATCAAAAAGTCCCTAAAAGAAAAATAAAAAAAAAAAAAAACCCTACAACAATGAAATAAATTAGGATACTACTACTAACGGCCTGTAAATGAGTTTGCTAAGTGTTACATTTTCTCAAGCCACTTAGGTTTTTAACTTCCTGTTTCTGCCTGAAGCAAGAAAGCAGGAACACTATCATTAGCTTCAAAAAACTTTTTTTTTTTTTTCTAATTTGAGCCCCTGGCTGCATTTATTATTTTTTTCTTCCCCCTCAGCTGTATCCTTGCATTTACTATGTGCAGGTGAGTCTCACTTTGGAAGTTAACTGGAATGGGAGGAGGGAGGAAAGGTCCCTCTTCCTACTTGCAGAAGAGTGGCGGCAGATCTTGCTAGGTGGGCAGCTGGTGCAGCCTCTGGGCTGGACAGCTGTGTCCTGATGAGCTGCCCGTCCCAGCATGTCAGCACAGTACCCCATCGTGCCCAGGCACCTGCTCGCTGCAGGCAGTCAGGTGACCCTGCTCACAGTAAGCCCGAGGACAATCCCTTGCATTGTTCTTTAAAGCAATAGCTTTCTCAGCCCCTTAAGAAGTACCCAAAAGAGCGTGCCACCTCGATGCTATTTATAACCGTTTGCACCTCTTGCCTGGAGGGCCTAAATTGGAAACCTAATTTTAGATCCATAACAGCTGAAATATGTGTAAAAGAAGGCTCAAAATAAAATATTCTAGGGTGGCGCATCAGCGTCCTCTGAGCAGGTTCAGGTTAATTTACCTCACTGGATATTTAATTATGTCATTGAGGAAACACCGATAATTAAATCATTATTTCTTAGGTGTTGGGTCCAAGGACGTTCTAGAAGGAGTCAAAGGCAGAGGGAGGGGGCATGGGCACTGGAGGCTGGAAGGGCTGGTTCAGAGGAAGGAGCCAGGCTGTGCACTCTCCTAGAGGCTGAGTCCACGCTGGCCACAGTGTCATCGGTCCTATTCGGGCTCTTTGAGCCTTAATTTGTCCCTAATGGGGACAGTAATGCCTAGTTCTGTGGTTTGTAGTGAAACTTAGAAAGCAGGCTTCACTCTGGGCCTGCCAGGCAAGAGGCTGGACCACAAGCAGTTGAAGCCGGAGCTGTGATTTATTTATTGTTACTGTTCAGGACACCATCACTGTCCCACCAAAGAACCGTCCCCCTTTTAGAGTTTCTGGCGCATCTCGGCAGCCTTCCAGGGAGCGCTCACATGGAACAGATCTCGGACCGTGTCTTCTCTGAGTGGCCAGACCAACAAATGAGCTCTCCCGGGCGTGAGCTGAAGTTTGGTCTCTAATTGCATTTGCTGTTGCAATCCTCCCAAGTCCTGAAAGTCCCCAGCCCCTTGACAACTCTGTTACCTTCTACAGTTATCCATGGCAGCCCTGCTTCCCTCCCTCTGCCTCCCCATCTCTCGGGATGCAGCCGCCTGCTTGTCTGGGTGGCATGAACCTCAGGGCTTCCACGCTGGAGAGGTCCTGGAACCTGGGTATTGGCCCCATGACCACGTCTTCTGGAGTTACTCCCCTGCTTACCTTCTGTAGCATGACCAAAGGGACTTGGCAAATGTTAGTAGGTCAACTAATCAGCAGACTTTGAAACAGTCACTGATTTTCCTGGATTATCAGAGAGGGCTCAGGGCAAGCACAGGCCATGTCAGTGGAGAGAGGAAGGTAGATGAGGGAGCAGAGTTGTGGCCGAGGGGAGGCAGAGAGGCAGCAATCAGGAGAAGGTCTGCTGGCTTTAACGATGGAGGGGACATGGGACAAGAAATCTGGGCATCTCCACAAGTTGAGAACTAGTTCTGCTGATGGCAGGAAGGAAATAGAGACCTTTGTCCTGTAACTGTCAAAAGTAGGCTCCTCAGTCCTATAACCACATGGGCCACCCCTGACCTGAAAGAGCTGGGTGCTGATTTCTCCCCAGAGCATCCAGAACAGAGCCCAGGGTAGCTGTCACTTTGACTTTGACCTTGAGAGACAGACCCTAAGTAGAAAACCCTTCTGAGCCTGGTCCTGGACCCCTGACCCACAGCAACTGAGCAGTCATATAAGGATGTGTGGTCTTGAGTTTGTGGTCCTTGTGGGGGAGGGTAGGGCCTCAATCAGCCCGACCATCTCCCCAGACATCTCTGCCTTTCTCCCATTGTCCCCTCCCAAGAGAGCCTGCTCCCCTCATTCCATAGAATTGCTTTGGTTTGATGACGAGTGTGCTCGGAGTCATATGAAGCCTAATTACTGCCTCCGAGTAACCCCACCACATAATGCCGCCTGTCATGCTGCACTCCTTTTAATTTCACAGATGAACACATTGCTATTCTTTTAATCCCCCACTCAAGTCTCGTGTTAACTCCATCTGGACAAAGCACCGAGGTGTACGTGTGACTGGGTCGGAGCTTAATGCCGCTGATGCCCCAGACTCACCCTTCAGGGCAAATAGGACAAGTGGAAGGTTTCTCCCCTTCTGTGGTAAGAGCCTGGGTGCACTGGGTACGTCTGGCCTGCAAAGCCTTAGCTGTGGATCCTGACTGGTCACTCCACGTCCATGTAGCCTGGTGACTCTGGTCCTGCCTTCTCAACAGCACAGGCTTATTGGTTTGATGCTTATCACAAGGGCCTCTTACGCACGAATTGTAACACTCCCATTTGACAGGTGGGAGGACTGAGGCACGTGGACTCTCAGGGCAGCTTAGCCCTAGGTATCACCTTTGTGGGCACTTGGGCAGGGACACTGCCATCCATCTTCTCAACCACAAAATAGTGTACAATTTTCTGTTCTCTTTTATTTTTATTTTTTTTAATTTAAAAAAGAGTGAGAACCATCTGTTTTCCCATCTTGAAAGACTTGTGGCTTGCTCATGGCTTCTGCCCTTGGCCACCCCGCCTCTGTCTTTTGGTGGAATTTGTCTAACATTAGAGCTCTTGGAAAGTTCAGCCTTGGTTCTGACCAGGACCAGGCAGGACAAATGAATCCAGCTCCTCAGACCTAGACTGGGCTCAGGTCTATCCTTGGTCTATAAAGGGCAATAAATATGTGAAACAAATCAATAGTGAAGGCACATTTGCAGCAAGGGTGGGGGGGATATTTAACCTACTTTAGAGAACAAACTCTTTTTAAGGGCTTTGCACACTAATTGTATGCAAATGGGGGCTGCTAATTGCAAACACAAGATTCAAACCTAGTCAAATTAGAAACCTATTCATCAACAGTCCCTTTAGGACCTCTGCTCCGCTCCATGTGGTGTAAATGGCTCTTTTATGGCTGCACACTGCCATCTTTCTGACCCCCACTTCCCCATTGGCTCGCTCCCAAGACATTGCCCCAGGAGACTCATTGAGGGCAGAGACTGTGTCCCCTTGGCTTGTGCCTCAATGCCCAGCTCGGCCCAGTGGGTACCTCACTTCAAGATAAAGACACTTACTGGGGGACACACACCCTCCTGGAAAGCCTGTTCCCAGGGGCCCGTGCTCAAGACCCCCTCCACTCTCCTGAAGCATTTGGTCTGCTTCATGTCTTTGACACTTTTCTCTTACTGACCTGTATTTTTTTATTTTTATTCATTGATTCTTCAGTTGTTTACTACTTGCTACTGGATGTAAGTCCCTGTGAAAGCTATGGAACAAAAACATGGACAACATGTTGTCCTCACTGTCATAGATTACGTCTCCTATTCAGCGGCAACCCAAGTCAGGGCAAGGAACAAATATCACATTTTCTAGTCATCTTTTCTTTTTCATATGTTTTAAAAATCACTCATAAAAAGGCCTAACAGAAAAGGCAGCATTGCATGCTGTTAGATGGATGGAGGATGGATGGATGGATGGGTGGGTGGATGGATGGGTGGGTAGATGGATGGGTGGATGTATGGATGGGTAGGTAGATGGATGGGTGGATGCATGGGTGGATGGATGGATGGATGGGTGGGTGGGTAGGTAGATGGCTGAATGGATGCATGGGTGGATGGGTGGGTGGATGGATGGATGGATGGATGGATGGATGGTCAGATAAATGGATACATGGATGGATGATTGAATAGATGCGTAAATTATGCTTAGGTAGATGAAGAGTGAAATTTTTACGTTTTACTGAATATCTGCAGTGATATTGTAGCAACTTGTTTAAAATACTATAGCCACCCAGATGTCCTAGTTCCCTTACATACTTATGAAGCATCAGCAAATGGCCAGCACCATGCCAGGGAGTGGAAGTCACTTCTTGGCATAGGAGCACAGGCACAGAAACAAATTCCTGTAGTGGGAGTCGGGGTGGGGGGCATGATAAATATTGTGTGAAGTGCTGCGGGAAGCACAGATACTTGATCAGTGTGTTCTTCTTGATCAGGGCACACTACAAAGAGGAGGTGGCAGCTGAATGTCGTATGGGTAGTTGAAGGCTATATGGAGAGTCAAAGGCCGCACTGGATTTTGCCCCATGGGCTTTGCAGTTAGGGTCAAGAGGAGGAGAGACCGAAGGTGTCGGAGACTGAGTGATCTCATAGATCTGGACTGAAGGGGCTCGGATGGTGTTCAGTTCAGCTTCCCACAGGGCCACCGAGGTCCATGAATCTAAAATGCATGTTGTCCACAGCTGCATGCGCAGCGGCAGTGAAATTTTCTGAGGGGAGCGCCAGGCAGGTGTGCTGTGACACTCAGGTCAAACCTAGGGCAGGTGAGAGGTGGCAGTCCTGGAGGCCAGGAGAGCCTGGCCGGGAGAGGCCTATTTGACTGGAACATGTGAGTGCAAAGCAGTCGAGGCAGTAAGATGCTCACCTCCAATAGGGTCGCCAAGCTGAAAGCAGGAGCCTGGACTTCTGTACCACGGAACTTTTCTAATTTTGTTTATTAAACTTATTTTCACTTTTAAAAAATTGATTTTTTTTAGAGTAGTTTTAGGTTCAGAGCAAGACTGGGTGGAGAACACAGCAGTTCCCATACACCCCCTGCCTGCTGGCCTGCTTCCGGGCTCCCCGCCTGCAGTGTCCTCACCTCAGGGGTGCACGTACAGCTGGGTGAACCTGCACTAGCCCATCATGGTCACCCCAACTCCACAGTTCACATGGGGGCTACTTGTGACTTCATATGTCCTATGAGCTTTCCCAAATGTGTAATGGCGTGCATCCTCCACGTCGAACAAGGTCAGCCTCTTTCTTATCCCATTATATGAAGTGGTTTCAACCTAAAACCTTTCTGTTTGCAGTTTTTAGTTCCTTTGGGCATGCGTCAAAACTTCCTTTCCAGGAGCCTTTTGTTTTGAAAGTGTGCCAGCCACAAGGAATCTGGGCTCTGGCACAGCCTGGGTCCTGCCAGGAGAGAGGGGAGGCCACAGCAGGCTGGGCGGGTGGTGGTGGCAGCCTTTGGAAATGACAACGCGGGAGGGGGTGTCTTGGACATGAGAGTTTGAGCCACTCCAACTCGTGGGAGAGAAGATGTTCTTAAAGCTTGCTGTTGCTCCTGAGCAGTCGCTGTCCCTCCAAGCACCTGGGTGTCTTCAGCGAGGACAGATTTCCTGGCAGCTGGAGGGCTCTGTTCAGCCTTAGGGTCTCAGCAATCAGGATCTGTCACCCGTGTGCTTTATTTAATAGACTTTCCTGATGTGGCATTTTATATCATCCTTTGTCTCTAAGTGATTTACTGCTGAGAAGATAATAAACACTCCAGGTTTATGCTCAGAAAGTCAAATGCACCACGGATGTCGGATTCTGAGATGGAAGACTTGTGACTTTCCAACAAGCCACGCCCCCATCGCTTTCCACGAGGATGGCGATAAGGACTCGCATGACGCCAGGTGAATCATCGGAGCAAATGTGGCCTGCGATGATGTTCCTGTGAGACCACATGGAAGAGTTACCTGAGCCTGAACTGGCTCTTCCTCTCTCTCTCTCTACTTAGTTGTAAAAGCAGTCACAAACGCAAGCTTTTGGGGCTTGAACGTATGGCCACTGTGGAGATAGAGATGTCACCTGTCTGCGGGGCTGAGACACCAGAACAGGTGTTTCTGTGGGAGCGGGGATTCTCCACCACTGCGCACCTTTAATCTCGGCTCTCCTTTCGGGCGCAATGCCCGCGATTCCAACTCAGTCACGTCACCAAGGGATGTTGCTTCAGATAGATCCGATCTCTAAGAACTTAAGTCGAGGGATTTTCAAACAGTCACTTGATTTACGTGCGTGAACCTCTCACTCAGGAAAAGAACTTTTATTTGGCAAGCACCATGCGAACAGAGGCCTGAAAAAAATAATTGGGCCTCTCTTCTCCCTCTTGAATCTCAAAGCTCTCCACTGGGGTAGGCGGGGGCTCAGGCACCGGTGCTCTGCAGAGAAGGTGGTGTGGGTGGGCTGGGCGGGAGGGACATGACTAATCCTCCTCTCTTTTGTTTGTGCAACAGCTCGATTCACTGTCACCACATCAGCACATTTTGCTGCAAATCTCGGTGCCCTCTCGCTTTCATTTTACTTAATGCATTTCTGCATTTTCCCAAGGCCACACAAGCGGTTTCCTTGCAAGTGGCGTGCCCGCCTCAAATAACTAAAATTGCCTGGGTCTTGAAATCTGTGCCTTCATATTCTCCCATATATTATTTGGTCCTATTGTTCCTTAACTTGCTCATCATTCACATGGTGAAGGAAATTCCATTTGGTCCTTTTAAGACCGCCAGACTAGCTGACTTAAACACTCAGCCCCGGTTCCTTCTAGAGATTTCGGTTCCTTATTGAAATGGTCCTTTTAATGTCATCTTTAATTTAATCAAATAGTGTCATCAAAATAACATTTACTCTATTACTGCAAATTCACTGCATTATTAACTAGTGTAACTAGACAAAAAAGATGGTACAAACCCCCATGGAAATATATACTTACTGTAAAAATGGATACAGTTCATAGATGTTCTATATTTAATTTGCAGTTTCAAAGCACTCTCTATGGAGAGGTTTTTATGGTTCTGAAATAATTTAAAAACACACTTTACTACAATCCATAGCAGGTAGTTTTTGCCAATTTGGGAAGTTACGGTGCCTTGTAGTTCCCAGAGCAAGCCCGGCAGTGTCTTTTAGCAGAGATATGCCTCTCTCTCGTTAGAATTGTAGCCCCGTTCCCTGCACCAAGAGCAGCTCAGCCCAGGATGCCCTCTTTGCCTTTGGCACCTTCAAACAACCCAAATGTAGACGATGGGATATTTGCAAGTATCACCAGGATCCAATTAATTTGATGAAAAATACCAACTCATCAATGCCACTGTAGACAGTTTGATCACAGAATCCCAGTCATGGTTGGCAGGGGTTACAGGCATTTTACAAATTCTCCCTTTGATTCAAACTGTAAAAATACATTGGTTGTTTTCAGCCACACAGGTTCAGCATAACAGAGTGGGAAGAGCCCTGGACTAGAAGATAAGAGTTCTGGGTTCAGGACCTTAAGTTATTTACTAGGTCTTAGTTTTCCCATCTGAGAAAAGAGGGAGTTCCATGATAGCAAGGTATTTGCTATCAAAATAGTCCAATATTTTAAAAATGCTTATCTGCCCACTTTTTCTTAAGATCAGTAAAACCATCTTCCAATTAGAATTTTTATCAGAACTTGCCACTAGCTGTTTCTTTGTAAAATATGAAAGTAAAATATCAATGGAGCATCTCTACTTCAAGATTTTTATTCTTCTCATTACTGAGAAATTCTGTTCCTGGAAGAATGTTGGATAGACTTAGAAATATGAGTATTGAACTAAATTCATTTATTTTCAAAAGGCATATATTTTTAACCTATGGCTATACTTGCCATCAGCCAAGAAAAAAATACAAGGACAATGTTTCTGTCTTATGGGACCTGAAGTGTAATAGTAGACACAACACTTGAAAGAGAAAAATAATAAAGAAATTCATGCATTATAGTAGAAATCTTCATGGGGTAGCCATCCCTCCATTCAAATATCCATCCATCTTTCCATCCATTCATCTATCCATCCATCCATCCATCCATCCATCCATCCTTCTATCTACTTCTGTGATGTCAGAACCAGTGGTCCTGATTATCAGTGTGATATAAAGGCAGGTGTTTTGTTTGAAGATCAAAGAGGTAAACGAGATCTGCAAGATAAAGAGGATAAAGTCGAGGTCAGACACTGATGAGATCCCATACAAATGTAACATCAAAAGGCCAGATGCACAGGTTGTGAGTCCAAGAAGGTAGGGGGAAGACATGTGGAGAGTCTGATTTAGTTGTGTGAGGGTACATACAGCCTAGGCATTGGGGTTGACAGCTTCCTAAGTGACCCTAATTTGCAACCAAGGGTGCCACCACATGTATATAAGAGCGGAAGTCTTTCTGGATGATCAAGGAGATACCTTAGGTCTGTCCGTGGGTATATGGTACATGGTGGGTCAGACTCATTTAGAGGGCCACAGGTTAGGCCAGATGTCTTCCGGGTGAGTGATATTCTGAATCATGCAGCAGCGATTCAATTGAGACAGCACCAGTCATCCCAGATACAGGTTCCCAAACAGAGAATTGTTATTACTTGACTTGTAATGTCAACTCAAAACTGGCCAGAATTTTGGTCACAGGTGAAAGACACACCTGCCTCCAGTTAGGGAAGACAGAAAATGATAGAACCAGGCTTCACACCTTCAGGTGTAACACTCAGTTTGTGTTATGTTCAAAACCAAGTCAGTGCTTCTTGCTGTGGAGCGACCTGCAGATATCACCTGTTCCTTACCATCTAGACTTGCTCACGAGCAACCTTAACACCCAAAATGAAAAGGGACCATCACCCCATGGAAATCATCAGTCACTTTAGGTTGTAGCCATTGGAGATTGTAACAACTGTCTCTTTTTGTCATATTCTTGGAAGGAAATCTATCCATTTCTTAGCAGATACTTATGAAGTGAGAAACCATCAGGCGTGGAACAGACCTGGAGGCGAGTAAGAAAGAAATGGTCTGCTTTTAGGGTTCTTATAATCTAGAGGAGACAGAGCTGAACAAGGAAGGTCAATCACGGTACTACAGTCGTCCTTATCCCCCGTGCCATCAGCTACCGGGTGGTATGACTATAACGGAGAGGTATACAGCTGTCAATCCAAAAAGAGTGTATCTCGCGTGGTGAGTTCTTTTCTATCTGGTTTCCATATTTTCATTTCTTTCTGTTAAACCAGCTCCATCTTTTGCTGAGACCCTGCCTCAGTTATATTATACACATGAGTAGCTCTTTTGAAGATTTTACATTAAAAGTAAAGAACTTCACAACCTCCAGGGTTTGCTTTGGTACCCAAGTCCTCCTGGCTCCCTAGAAACAGGAGAATCTGTAGTGTGTTCTCCAAAGATTATCTTCGAGGTGAAGAAATTACTCACATGTAATTGGATGTCACAGAAAGTCATCAGCTCCATAGATCTGTGCAGGAAGGTCTGCAGACCCAGGAGACCCAGGAGGCCCAGGAGACTCTAAGGCACAAGTGTCCTTGAAAAAGAGACTCAGGTCAAGTATTGTATGGTTATATTCCAGATTATACTCTCCCCCAAATCCAGGCGGTCCTTCATGCAGGGATAGTGAGATCAGGAAGTAGAAGGTTTACATAGATTACTGGGAAAAGTAGGGGAAATTACCGTTGTAAGTGTGTGTGTGTGTGTGTGTGTGTGTTTAAATGATGGTGTGAACTAGGTATGGGGGCTCATGCCTGTAATCCCAGCAACTCAGGAGGCTGGGGCAGGAGGATTGCGAGTTTGACACCAGCCTCAGCAACTTAGTGAGGCCCTAAGCAACTTAGGGAGACCCTGTCTCAAGGATAAAGAACTGGAGATGTGAGTCAGTGGTGTCCCTGGGTTTAATTACTGGTACTTAATAAATGAATGAATAAATGAATAAATAAATAATGGTGGTGATGATGTACTTGGACAGACGATTAGATACTTGGATGTAGTTAAACTAGTCGGTGTAGAGAAATTTTGTCTTTGACCACCAAAGAAGGTGCAGTCTGTGGCATGGCACAGGGATAACCCTCAGCAGGGGTATAGTTATGGGATGGATGGGTGCATGGATAGAGTCAGTTATGAAAGTGGTGGGGGGAAAGTGGATGGCTGGAGAGATGGCTAGCTGCTGGCTGAGGGGCTGGGCACATGGATGGGTCCATAAATGAATGAAAAACCTGTCCCCTTGAGTCCCCTTGAGGGGACTGTTGATCCTCCAACTTTCACGTGCCAGAGAATGTCCAGGGCCAGATGGTTAAAATGAGTGTATCCCTGGGGTAACTGCCAGAGATTCTGGTTTTGTAAGTCGGGAGAGGAACTTGGGAACCCCAGTTATCACAGTGTTAGTCACCTTGCCGTTCCAGACCCTCTCTCATGCCTATTCCTATTTCACTGACGGCCTGCCTCCAGAAGGTGCTGCTTTCAAATTCATATTGAAGGTGAGTAGGTGGGGATTGGGAGCCGAGCTGTATCATGGTTGGAGAAGAAGTGTCTCCCCAAAGCTCCTGTATATATAATGCAAGAATGTTCAGAGGTAAAGGGATTCGATCATGGGCTGTGATCTAATCAGTCCATCCTATTTTGAACAGACTAACAGGGTGGTGAATGTGGGCAGGAGGAGCGTGGCTGGAGGAGGTGAGTCACTGGGGGCCTGCCCTGGTCGGGTTCCTCTGTGGCCCTCCCCCTTCCCTCTCTCTGCTTCTGGCCGCCATGAACGAAGCAGCCCCCCTCCCCTCTCCTTCCCACCATGATGTTCTGTCTTACCTTGGCCCAGAGCAGTGGGCTCAGCCATCCGCAGACGGAGACCTTTGGAACTGTGAGCCTCAAATAAACTTTTCCTCCTCTAAGTTGGTCTTGTCGGGTGTTGGTGGGGACTGGGAGCAGAGCTGGATCCCTGGGAGACAGTGACGGAAAGCTGGCTAACTCGATCTGGAGGCAGGGTCTCTGTGGCCATAAACAGCTGTCCTGTCTCCCTCGGGACCTCCTTCCTGGGAGCCGCCAAACAAGCACCGAGGTGCCTTCTTCCTGCTTTGGAAAGGGAAGATTTTAGGGAGATCAAGGTGGAGAGCTTTGCCTTCTGCCCTGGGATGTCCCCCAGAGAAGGCTGGGCCATGCCATTGACCGGGAGGTCTGCCCTGCAGGTGACCCTCATGTGGTGGACTTTGGAAGTGGCTTGTCCTTTCTGCATCCTGATGGCCAAATCTCACATGAGAGGGCAGATATTTGGAGTCAGAAAGACAGAAGAAACCTGATTGTGAAGGAGGGGGAATCCGTGAATTCCTCGTAGGCCAAGTTCACTCCCAGGGATGACAGTCATTTTTACAGGAAGTAAGATTGCCTCACATTGCACTGAAAGGCTTAAATAACATGCTCTGTGAGACAACCCTCTGAAATGGTTTCCAAGTGAACGCACCAGGAAGCTCCTAGAAGGAATGACAGGCCCAGGGAGCGAGGACAGCATGAGCCACTTGCATCAGATCTGTCTGGAGAGGCGTCCTGCCCGCCTACGGTGAGGTGCACCCGCTCTGGCTGCACAGCTCACACACCTGTGCCGACACCCCCCCAGTCAAGACAGAAGACACCCCAGAACCCCCGGGGTCTCACCTGTAGCTCTTTCCAAACAATAAGGGGCACCATCCTTAAGAACCAACAACTGTTCTTATTGTCACCACAGCTTTCTCTCCTTGAGTGCTGGATAAGTAAACCCTACAGTAGGACTTACTTAGTATCCTGAGCTTTTGCTCATCATTCTGTTGTGGAATTCACCCACAGCATTTCGTTTTTCTTTGCTGTGTAGTATGCACCCCAGTGGTTTAGTATTATGAAAAATTTCACACACGCATAAAATGTAAAGACTTGTACAACAGATGCTCATATGTGCACCACTTTGATTCATAACTATTTCTCTCCACTTGCATTGTGTGACCCATTTAGCTGTGTGACCCTGGGCAGGTGAATTGAACCTCAAATTTGTCCATCCATTAAATGGAGACGATAATAGGCATGCCAAAGGGTTACCGTTGACGATTGAATGAACTTCTTCAATGCCTAGCAACATCCCTGCCTCGTCCAGATTCCCAACTTAATGCTTCCCACTGGAAGGCTCTAGAACTGTTGGTATCTAGAGGACAAGGGGCAGTAGTGGCTTGGTGGTCATTACTGCGGGTTTTTGCCTTGGCTTTGTCCTTGCCGTTGTGACGTGATGCCGGTTAAGCAGCCGACTCTGCAAACACAGCTTTGCTCTTCTCTCTTCCCTCGCTGATGTTATAATATCTGGAGACTTATTGATTATTTGTTTGATTCTATTGTGGGCACAGGAGCGGTCTTAGATTAACACTATTAGATTTTCCCAAACAGTATCGCCGTGGCTTATACAATTGGACAAAACAGGTGATCTAATTTGGGCTCAATTTGCTCTCAAATAGAGCTGGAGGAGGGAGGAGCTGGGGTTTGGTCTGAACCGCGATCAAGTCTGGAGAAGTTAACTCCGGTGTTACCTGTGTGCCTCGTCAGGTCCGGACACACCACGGGAGCAGGCCTGGGGATTTGAGCCTTGTTGCTTGGTTTCTTTACTTTTTCATTGGCGAAGGGGCCTTGCTTTACCATCCAAATGAGATATTCAACTCACTGGAGCAACTTCTCCTTCTACATGTAGATATCTTGGGAAACAAAATATCAGATGGAGTCTTTTCCAGGCGCTGGGTTAAGAGACTCTGGGATAGAAGGAGGTAACAGACCCTCCCAGGCAGAATCACATGGAAAAAGGACATGTCGCTTCTGTGTGTCAATGTACACCCTCCACCCTGGCACCTAAATGGATTCATAACCATACCTTCTATAGAAGTTTTGACTCTGCTTTTTAACATTATAACAATTCTACAAGATTATCGACTCATCATAAATATCACTTTTTTTTTTCTTTTGGTACCAGGGTCTGAACCCAGGGACACTTAACCACTGAGCAGCATCCCCAGCCCTTTGTATTTTTTTTTTTTTTTAATTTTGAGGCAGGTTCTCGCTAAGTTGCTTAGGGCCTCACTAAGTTGCTGAACTTGAGGTCCTCCTCCTTCAGCCTCCTGAGCTGCGGGATTGCAGGCATGTGCCACTGTACGTGGCTTGAACATCACTTTTAATGATCACTGTACTTACTATTTCTTAGCGATTCCTCTAGTTTTATTAGCCGTTCCTTTAACATTGAAAATACAGATTTCTTAAAAGATTTTTCTTGTTATAAATAAGCCAAAAAACAATGTGTATTTTAGATTCATAAATATGTAATATTTTACTGCCTCCTAAGGCTAGATTTCGAGACAGAAGCACTGGGTCAAAGGGTGTAGACTTTTTAAGGGGTTAAACGTATCACAAAGTTGTCTTCCCAGCCCATCAGCATCATCGAAAACAGTGTTCTGGATTCAAATTCCACGCACTACCTGTCCTCCTTGGGGGAAGTTATTCAGCTGCTCTGTACCTCAGATTCCAAATGTGCACAATGGGAACCATCAAAATTCCCACCTCACGGAGCCGTGCTGGGGACTGAAGGAGTCCCTGTGTTTGACGTGGGTGGAGTGGGTCTGGCATGTAGCGAGGGCTTGATAAATATTGTCCAATATTTTATTATGAACTGTTATTGTTCTTTGCACTGGAGGGAGGGTCTGCAGAAAACCCAAGTCACCCAAAGGCCTCCTCTGAGTCACAGTTGTCTTCTCTCACCTTCTAGAACTTTCCCTATTAGCGGCTCACCCGCCCCTGAGGTAACTGATAGCTATGTCACCCTCTTTTCCCAAGTGTACCTGCCTCTCTGAGGGGACCCTGAAGAACAGGAGCAGGATCAGGGTCCAAAGCGTGTTGCAAGTGGACGGACCCAGGCCCACGGAGTGGGAGGTGACCGCCCTGCCCCACTGTCCTTTAAAGGCAACCAAACACAGGACGTGGCTGAGACGGGAGTCACGCGGATGATCGGACTGGGGGGATCAGCTGGGGTTAGGCTCCAACCTAATGATGGTTCACCTGCGGGCCAGGCACTGGCTCAGGAGGACCCAGGAGCTGGTGGCTGCACCCAAGGGCACAAAAGCCCTTGTCTGTGAGACATGTCAAAGCTGCAGGAGCAGATGGGAGGGGATGGGTGGGTTCCCTTAGGTCAGGCCTCCTGCAGCATCCTGGGGCACCCCAGAGGTACAGAAGGCGGGCAAGCAGGAGGACCCAGGGCCCCCTTCTGCGCTCTCCCTGCCCCCTTAGCACACCCCCCCGGCATAGTGAAGATGCATGTGGGTGACAGTTTAGAGCAAGGTCTGGACGTTACCGTCCCTTTGTGTGCAGCTCCTAGCACAGTGCCTGGTGGTAGGAAAGACAGCATATGTGCAATGCAGAAGGAGAGGGAGACTTCCCGCCTGCCAGAACCCGTGCTCCATAGTCCCATGCAGGGGCCCTACAGGGGACTGTGACCCCCAGCCCTAGTCGGGAATGTGCTTCAACCTCAGGACATTCTATGCGAACAGCCAGAATCATGATTGCTAATTACTAAAGAGACCAGGTTCTGGAAGTGACCCAACAGCACCTCTCCCCCCCCAACCCCCAACCCTGGGAGAGTCAGCCAATGTCACAGAACAGGACAGCAATCTTAGCCTTCACTGTGAACCACCCCAAGTAGAGGACATCCTGAGGAGTGCTGTAAGTTCCTTCCATGAGTAAACACCAAGCGGTAGGGAGGGCTTTTCCCAAGGACCCTGTGGGGAGGTTCTGGTGGAGACAGTGAGCACAGGACCCTGCTGACCCCCAGCCTCTCCTCTTCTCCTTTATAAAGGCTGCGGTTGGTTTGGGAGCCGTGAGCCTGGTGAAGATTGAAGCCACTGAGATGCGCAGATTGTTCCATTTTATTATGTTCAATTGGATTGGATCCGAGCCATTTGCAAAGTGCAGTATTACCAGGAGAAGGGACTTTGAATGTTTGTCACATAATACCCCTTCATGGAGAAGGCAGTTCCTTAAAATTAAAGGAGAGAGAGAGAGAGACAGAGAGAGAGAGAGAGAGAGAGAGAGAGAGAGAAGTTGAAATACCACATCTTTTATCTGCTCTCAAATGTGCAGTGAACAGGACTCCACGTGTCTAGACACAGTGCCCAGAAGTGGCTCGCAACCTGGAGCCAGGGGCCTTGGCCTCGATGCTTCCTTCAGTGGAGACCCTGCACACAATTACAGGAGGGGCGCCGTGGAGCAAGGAGTCCCCGGGCTCCGTGTGGCTCTTCCGCTGTCCCATCTTACAGGTTGGGGCTCTGGTTCTATCTGCAAGTTCTAGATTCCCCTCAGGTCCAGACAGGGCTGGGACCCCATCCTGTCCAGAGCTGGTCCTCCCTTATGAGACCAGTTTTTATTCTACCTGATATGCTGTTCATAGGAAAGCAGAAGACACTATATTGAAAACATCATGCGAAATCAAAGAAGCAGCGATGAAAGTCCACCATCTTGTGAGATTCCACTTGTATGAAATGTGCAGAGGAGGCAGATCTAGAGACAGAAAACAGGGGAGGGGGTGCTGTACTGGGTGAGGATATGGTGGGGGGCTTTGTAGCTAAGGAGAGCGAGGTTCCTGGATGGGGGTGACAAGGCTGTTCTAACACTGATTGTGGTAGTCGCTGAACAACTCTGTGAAGGTACTTAACACTGTGGAGTAGGGCTGGGGCTGTAGCTCAGTGGCGGAGCGCTTGCCTAGCATGCACGAGGCACTGGGTTCAATCCTTCGCACCACATAAAAATAAACAAATAAAATAAAGGCGTGCTGTCCATCTACAACTACAAAAAAAAAAACAACACATCGAGTAGTACACTTTTGATGCATGATGTTATTTGATCATACTTCACTAAAAGTGCTATAAAAACTCCTGAAAACCATAGTGTGGTTCTGTCAATCTGTTGCGCGTTTCCCACGAGTCCCATATAAGTCTGAACCAGGAACAGAGACCCAGATGTGGCCCAAGTGACACATAATGGAACAGGCCTGTGGTCTCCACCCTGAGCAACCCACTGCCAACCCCGCTGTGGAAGCTTGGTTCCTGTGTGGACAGCCCCAGGGCGTGCTCCCTTAGCTCTGTCCCCACACGACAGAGCAGTCCCCTTGAAGGCAGCCTCATTCCACTGTGAGCTAATTTTTAATATTGGTCACAGTGACCTCGGGCCCAGCTAGGGTACTTGTTGCTAAAAATAAAACAGTGAATAGCAGGTGACTCTGGCTCTTGAGAGATCGGAGTTTATTTGGGGGAAACTGCTGCTATCTAATGAAGGCTGGGAAGCCTGGACCCAAGGGGTCATGTTCCTGCAAGGCCTTGAATGACGCGTGGAACCCCACCAAGTACAGATGTGGAAGAATAAGACATTCGAGGTAGAACACCTTGCAGAAAAACGTGGCCCTAAGAAAGAACATGACGTAGTGCCAGGCAAAGGAGAAGCCTGCTGAGAATTCATTTGAGACCTCAGTGGACAAAGATCATCTGGAGCATGCTCTGCTTCCATATTAGTCAGAGTGCTGGGTGGCAACTGAGACTAACTTAAAACAAAAGGGAATATATTGGTTCATACACTGGCTAGTCTTAAAGGGCTGGCTTCAGGCATGACTGGATCCAGAGGCTTAGATTGTTTCTTTCCATTGTTTTGTTTGGTGGTCTATTTGGTTACTTCTGCAGCAGTTTTTCTCTCCCTGGTGGGAAAGATGGCGACCAGCAGAACCAGACTCCTGTTCTCATATTGATAACAGGAGAGACATCCTCACTTTCTCCCAGAACAGATGCATCCCAGCAGGATTCTAGCCCATCTGGATCCACGTGCTGTATCCCTCAACCAGTCATGGCCATCAGGACGAAGGTTGGACCAAGGGCTTGCATCCACCAACCTGGAAAGGGAAGAGAGCTCCCTGATGGAGCCCCAAGGTCAAATACAGTAAAGTGTGCCTCCTGGAAGGACCGGAGAGAGGTGGCTGTCAGCCGAGCGCTGCTGTCCTTAGAGCATCCTCTCTGTCCCCTAGGATTTTTTTTTGTCAAGTTCAGACTTTGAGCAGCATCCCAGCACCCTGTTCTTGTGACGTTGGATTCCAAACCTCAGCCAGGGTTTTACACACAAATCTGTCACAGGAGCAAACTGGCCCATTTCTCCTCCTGGGACCTCAGTGTCCCATCAGTAGAATGGGATCATAGTGTGGACATCGAGAGCCCTTTGTGAATGTCCACCAGGGACCTCGCACGTCCTCAGGGAGCATCAGAGCCTTCCCAGCCAGGTTGGCATTTGTTCCCTGTTCCTCCCTCTGCCTGTCACTTTAGCAAACTCTCATCTGATGGAAGGTCTCCTCTTACTCCTCAGACCTCTGGGAAAGAGCGGGTCATCCTCTGGTCCCCACAAGGAGGACGCTCCGGGCAGGTGCAGAGCCGAGTGGCTTCCAGATGAAGCCGGGCTCCCCGGCCATCAGCTGCCGTGCTCAGAGGGGCGTTCAGACAAAGAGCCAGATTTAAATTCATGCGATGTTGCTGTTTGTAACATTGAATACTTAAGACATCTGCTCAGAGTCTCACATCATAAATGAATGGAAAGGGTCCAGGAGCTCTGTTAGATGGGGAACTGTTAAGTGAGCGCCACGTATTTCAAAGCAGGGTCTTAATCAGACATTATTTATATGGATAACATTTTACAAATTAAAAGCAGCAGAGATAGTCACCGGAAGAACAGCAGCAAGCAAGGAGTCAAGTGAGAAAAGGCCCCGAAGCCTCTGAGAGAGCCTTGCAGAACTCCTCCGGGGGAGGAGGGACGAAAGGTAGCAAATCTGCCATCATCGGCAGGTGTCTAAATGTTCCGTCTAAATCAAGCCGCACGTGTCACACAGCCGCCTGCCTCTGCCCGGCCCACCCTCTGTTTCTGTTTCGGCTACAGAGTCTATTTTTCTTTCCAGCCAGCCGCCTTCTCCTCCCCGACACCAGGTCACCTAAGACTCCTACTTTATTATTTCCTTTTACTTTAGTTCATTATGCTCCGTGATTCAGTGGAAACATTAAAAAAAAAAAAGAGGTTCTTAATTTTAATTAATGGCAAACTTCGAACAGGCCCATTTAATAAATCTGTTCTCGGAACTTAGCAAGTCTCCCAGCCTGTAAGGGCCTCCTGTCATTTTATTAGCGTCGGAGCCTCCTGACCGAATGGCTGAGTAATGGACAAAAGCTGCAGGTGAGGCGGGAGCCCCCCTAATTGATTCGCAGGATCCCTGCCTCGGAACGCACTGAAGAGTTAATTATTTTTTCCTGCAGTGGGGACTCAGCTGTGGTTTCCACTGGGATTAAACAGCTGTCAGCATTGTTAATGACATCAAATTCACGCATTAAAATCCTCTCATTCCCTTCCCGTGCAAAGTGGGGTTGCGGAAATCTCTGCCACATCCCCCTTTATGAAGGAGCGAAGATCCTAGGAAAGACGAGGGCCCTCATTACACAACCACAGACGGCGCTCGCGCTGATGGGATCTCGTAATGAGTAATTAAGCCGCTTCCCCAAAGTCTGCTGTCACGTTGGCATTTGGGCACTTTCTTTCCCTGGTAGAAGCAGCTGGGTACACTGGGAAGGTGATAAAAGGAAGAAAAATCGAACTCTTCTAGAACGATCTCCACTTTAAAAAAAAAAAACATACAAAACAGAGCTACTAAATAATCTATGAACCAGAAACGAACACGTGAGTGTTCTTAACCTGTCACTTTCTTCAAACATCTGCAGTGTGTCTGACAAATAGGAAGACCCTCTCCCACTTTTTTTTCTTTTCTTCTTTATATTTTTTTGAGATTTTTTTCCTTCATGTCCAATTCTCCCAAATTGTATGAGAACACATGAATTTATGTTTGTTTGCTTTGTTTGGTTTTTCAAAGTCCTCATTAGTCAATGAAACTTTTAAGAAGAAAGGGTAAATGGAAGAATTTCTGTGCAGATCTGGAGATGTGAAGGGTGGGATCACAGGGCTCATGAGCTCTGATCCCCCACTTCCTTCAGCCAACAGAATTGGGCAGTTTCTGTCTCCAACTAGGGACCACTATGAACCTATGCACGTTTGGAATTTTTTTTTTTCAACTTGAGTATTTCATAAAACATCACCAATCCGGAGCTATTTCAAGGTGATCTTATTGGTGGCTTGCATTCTTTTCCCACACAGCATTTATGTTGAATGTCTAAAATCATTTCCTAAAATGTTTCACCCTTCTGAAAAAAAAAAAGTCTTGCATTCCAAAACTGTGAAGTACCGGCCTCATTTCTGCCCTTGAAAGTGCAGTGCTATTTCCCAAATCAAACAAGATCGGGAAAATTCAATGTAGTCCAGACTTTCCGAAAGGAAAAGGAGGAAAACACTCATCAGAGAAGAGAGTCTTTTGAATTTGTGTTAAAGAAAAAGTGTCTCTAATGAATCCACAGTCCAGAAGCAAAGCAGTTACGTGAATAACCGCCTTCCAGACCAGATAACAAAATAGGAGTTTTATGTGTCACATCAATAAACATCTTAATTGAATAGCATGTGGCTTCCCCCACCCCCATGTGCCTCACATGCTCAAGCCTCCCAGAGCCATGGTGAAGGAGGAGGTGGCTCAGCCCTATTTCACAATGGGACAAGTCCATCTCCGTGAAGATGATCAGCCAAGATAAGCCACCTGTCATTTTTAAATATATCACGTGATGCACAAGGAATCCTTTCCCAACTTTGTTTTTGTTTTGTCCTTGGTCAGGATAAGCCTAGATCTTACCGACTCAGAGAAACATGACCTGACAGTCTGGGCCCTGTGCAGAGAGTAGGAGACGCCTGTCCCACCACACTAGGTGTCTGGTGCTGGGTCCTCAGTCCTCCACCCTGTGGAATTTGGTGTTTAGAATGTCACCTTCCAAAAGCAGAGGTAATTTACCACCCAGCTTCCTGTCCACCTGAGGCCCGGGGAGGCCTTGAAAGGCTCGCGCTCTCTCTCTCTCTCTCTCTCTCTCTCTCTGTGGGGGGCTTTGGGATGGGCTAGGTAAGACCTTCACCAGAAGCAGCAAGGCCCCGAGTGCTGCCTTGGCCGGGTCCCTCCTTTGCTCTGCTCTTCTTCCTATCCAGTCTAGACCACAGTCGAACTCTGCCAATGAGACACCACACACTAGAAAATCCAGAGTACTTAATCTTGATAATCCAGTTGTCGGTTTGTAAGCATTTTTAAGTGTGACCCCCCCCCCCCACCTGGTGCAGGGGTTCTCAAATGAGGCCATTTTGTCCCCTCCCCCAGGGGATATCTGGCCCAGCTCAGGAAGAGGGGGCTGATGTGCCACTGGCACCTAGGTGTGGAGGCCAGGGCCCCTGCCTAGCATCCCGCCATGAACAGAACAGCCGCTCCCACCAAGAGCTCTCTGGTCGCACGCGCCTGCGCTGCTGAGTCCCGAGCTTGCAATGCTGCTCCAGCCTTTATTTCACACCCCCCACCATGGGGCCTTTTTAGATATGATTTTCCTAATTACCTCCACCCAGGAAATTAGAACACCACGTAAACCCGCTATTTGTGTACCGTGTGCATGTCTGTGCTTTATACATTAAAAGAGGACCCAGTGTCCCCCTCCCCAAGAGCCAACTTTGATGACCCTGGAGGCCTTGTCACGCCAGGGAAACCCATGCCCTGAAGGAAGCCGTCTCTGTGGGCAACACGAGGCCACTGGAGGCTTTTGATCAGGGGAATGAATACCAGGATGCGATCCAGTTCTAAAACAATCTGGCAGCCATGTGGAGGGAGTGGGAAGCTCGGGGGCTCCTGAGAATCAGAAGGACCCAGCTTCCCTCCCAGCCTTATCAGGTGCCACATGTCACCCCTCTGTGATCCTCAGTCTCTTGGTGACCTGCTGCCAGGGCTTGGGAACCTTTGTGAGCCCTGCTCTCCACTCAGGGATGCGCCGTCCTTCTGAGTGTAGATTTCAAGGTCACGTCCCCCTTGTCCATCCCTGTGTGTCCAGCTCCGTTCTTAGTGCCGAGCAGGCCCTCGTTGATCACCTTCGGAATGAAGAAATGAACAAATGAGTTAATAAGTGAACGAACAAATGGGGGCTTTTGTTCTTGCAGAGCTCCGTGCACACTGTAATCTCGCCAGCATCTTGTGAAACACACCTACTTCTTTCTGATCTTCATTTTTAAGTAGTTTTGAAATGAGAACCGATGTGGCTGCTTTTGCTCCTGGTACCCTGGCTCCTCACAGGCTCCCAGCACTCAGGGCTGTGTGTGGTCAGAGTCTCAAATCCGGAGCACGTGATGTGCGTGGGCCTGTGACTACCAGAGACACCCAGTGCACGATGGTGACGGCCTGGGCGGCCTACCCAGCAAGTCATCTCGGAAGAAGGACCCACCAGACGGAGGAGAGGCATGGCGCCTGCACGGCTCCATCCAGGTCTCCTGCAGGGATCCTGGCGTTGGGGGTCCCCTGGCCTCAGCATCTCTGAGCCGTAACATCACACCCAAGGAGAGAGTGTGGGCATCTGGATTGGTTGTAGGCCGAAATAACCTAACAAAGAGAAAACGCGTGGGGCTTCCCAGGGGCTCACAGACGTTGCTTCCATCTTGCCCACACTAGGTCTCTTTACTGCAAACATCTATTTTCAAAGCCTTTTCCCACAAGGCCAATCTTAGTGCTGACGTCTTCACTGTGTCCTTAATGCTCTGTTCTGATGTACACCCGAGTGCAGACAGCGGGCACATCCAAAATATGTGTGCACCCCACACAGCCTCAGGGTACCTTTCCCTTTTCTCCAGCCCACCAACAAGGAAGTCTCCACCTGAGATATGACACCTCTTGTTTTGTTCGTTTGATTTTTTTCTGAATCTCGCACCTGGCTCATCAGCAAACCTCCCTGGGCCCAGGAAAGACAGGCTTCAGCTGCGTCTCATGCACACATCCACCCAGGCCTGCTTTGTCTAACCCCGGGGCTTTCCTGAGAGCTGCTGTGTCCTCCATAGCTGTCTCTGGCCCGACACATGCTGGAATCAAGCATTTGTTCTGAAACACTCTTTTTGGCAAGATTATTCAGCCACAGGGTCCCGAGGATGGGAGAGCGCTCAAAGGAGGAGGACCCTGGCCTTTGTCAGAAAGGTGCAGGTCCTGCCCCTAAATGGCCTCCCTAGAGGCCCTGAAATCTTCCTGATAATATCAGTTTGCCTGATTAATTATGAGAACTTCCTGGGGTAGTCCTATTTCTGTCCTGGCCACCCAAATAAAGCAAAGCCAGAAGCCACCAGGAAACAAGCTCAGTGAGCTGCCCCTTTACTCTGCCAACACACCCCTCCTGGGGGTTGGCTTCTTTTGTTTTTCTCAAAGTGGCTTAATGCAAAATTTTTATAGCAACAGAGGGATGTGGTGGGATGTGGAAGGGCAGGGTGAAAGCTGAGCCCACAGGAAGTGCTCAGAGGAAGGGGAATTCTCCACCGAGGGTGAGGGTCCTGCAGCCTGGCAGGGCTCTGAGGGTACCTGCAAGGACACCTGGCCCGGCACCCAAAACGTCACCCTCACCCCCAGTTCCCCACCGGTATGAGTTCTTTTGGAAAGCAGGGAAATATCAAACATACTTCTTTTCCGGTTTTAAAAAATTGAGGTGAAATTCATGTAGCATAAAATCAACCATTTGAAAAAGAACAGTTCAGTGCACCTAAGTACACTCTCACCGTGGTACAAAACCCACTTCTGTCTAGGTCTGAGATATTGGCATTGCCCCACGGTAAAACCCTGCACCCATTAAGCAGCAGGGTACCCTCTATCCCTCTCCCCCCCAAATCTGCTTTCTTGTTGCAATGGAGTCACCTGTTCTGGACATTTCATATAAATGAGAGGATTCAAGGTGTGGTTGTTGGTGACTGGCTTCTTGCACTCAGCATCATGGTTTCCAGGTTCATCCATGTGGCAGCAAAGATCAGCACTCCATCCCTGTTCATGGCTGAATAGTATCCCATGTGGTGTTCCTAGCTCAGGCTGCCTGTGCATTC
The DNA here is from genome assembly GCF_001458135.2 of Marmota marmota marmota. Lineage (NCBI taxonomy): Eukaryota > Metazoa > Chordata > Mammalia > Rodentia > Sciuridae > Marmota > Marmota marmota. Next base: position 7,908,498 of record NW_026000222.1, on the reverse strand, counting down.
ATCCGCTGGCAGATGCTTGGGTTGGTTCCACCTTCTGGCTCTTGTGGATCATGAGTTATGAATATTCATGTGCATGTATTTCCTTAAGTACCTGTTTTTAATTCTTTGGGGTCTGGACCTGGGGGCAGAAAGGCTAGGTCAAAGGTAATTCTATGTTTAACTTTTGGGGGGAACTCTCAAGTTACTTTCCATGGTGGCAGCAGCCCTTAACAAGCCTACCAGCAGTGGACAAGGGTTCTCATTTCTCCACGGCCTCTCAGCCCTTGTGATTGCCCAGATACATTTGAGCCTCTCTCTCCTTCCCCTCTCTGCATCTCTGAGCAGCTGGATGACATGGGGATCCAGGAGCCACACGCACCTTCACAGGCCTCTGGTTGCCCTGTAAGTAGCAATGGCCCTCCTGCTCAGAACGCCAACCTTTCTGGAATACCCACTGGGCCCTCTTGTCTTGTTCCTTATGAACGGAACTCACATCGTTATAGAGCATTTGAAAAGCACAAAGCAGGAAACACACAAAAGTAGGACAAGCCACCCTGTGCCACCACCCAGGGATAGCCCTGTGCTCATTCTTCTAGTCATTGTCTTTTTCTTGTGTTAGTTAGGTGCTGTTTTGGCTCCAAGTAAAAACTATTATCAACATCATGGGCAACAAGGAGACACGATCACACGTCTGTCCTGGGGGGTGGCTCCTGAGCTCCTTCTTTGAGTGGCTCTAGTGCAGTGGCCACTGTGTTGGGGTGGAGCCCCGGCCTGCCAGCTTCTGCTCAGGTCTGGGTTAGTACAGGTCAGAGGCTCCCTTCCCACCTGATTCATTCGGAGCTGGCTGAGGTTCCTGTGAGGACTTTACAGAGGTTCCACCCAACCTGGAGAACAGAGGAATGTCTACCGGGAGCTCCTACTATGGAGATCCAAAGGGTCTTGGTGCTCAGATGTGTCTACGGACATGTCTGTGGACAGCATCCCTCTCTTTGAGCATGCTCAGTGGTGCCCAGGGCACTAGATGCTGCAAGAAGACCACTGGCAGCCTAAGATCTTCTTTCTCCACTTGAGAATTAGTATTCAGCACCCCAGCAGGAAAACCGCTGTCTGTGCTCAGCAGGTAGAGGTGTGGGATACATCTATATGACACCCCCTGTCCCCCAACTCCTACTCATATGCTTCACATTTACAAGCATCAAGGTTCTAGACCTTCATTGTGGACCAGGTCATCTGAGCTGCATTTTACAGATGGAGAAACCGAGGCAGCGTGCCAGCATGGCCCATTTCCTTTAGGATCCCATTTCTTTATTTTGGGTAAACACTTTCCCTTGGTGGTTTTACTCCAGCAACGTCCCTGGGATGGCTCTCTGTTCTTTTGACTGAAGCCAAGTCCACACAATACCACTTGAATTGGCAACATCACGGTCAAACCTCAAGTTTCACAATTAATTGTGCTGCAGTTAATTAAATCGACTGCCTGGCAATCCAACCACAATTAAAATACTAATAGTTTATTTATTTATTTTGTCATTACAAAGCCCGCCGTACTTTCCGCCATCTCTCAGGCTCCTGTTAGGGTGTCCTGAGGGTGGCAATAATCGCATCATGACTGGCTGTTGTGTGGTTATGGGATCCACGGACCACATTTCACATCAGGAGCAGAATCTTGACCTTGAAAGAAACCGGATCACCTCGGTTCTCCCGAGGAGATAGTTGTCTTACTTTAGCTGCTAAATCTGTGATTTTTTTGAATGAGTGTTTTGCAAGGCTTGGTCTCATCATCTGAAAAAGAAGAGTAGATGGAATCACCTTCCAATTCCTTTCCAGTTTTAAGAGATTACAGTTGTTTAATTCTGTAGGGTTGGACCCAGGGGGTGGGGGTTGGATTGTGTAAGAGCCACACCGTCGTGGATTTTTTTTTTTCCTTTAGAAGTGGAATGTCAGGATAGAGTATACAAAGTCCTTGGACTGGCCCTGCATTTTGACTCTTGATTGATGTACAGATGTGTGCTAAGGACCTCTTTCTCCACGGTCGTGGTCGTGGGGCTATTTTTGTATGACATGCAGTCGTGTCTCTAGGCCACTGGAAGCCTCCATAGAGATCTCCTTGTGACTTCACATGTGTTGGTGTTGAGCCAGGGTCCTGACTGGGAGGGTCTCGTGCTGCTGGACTCCTGAGATCTGCACGTGGTCTCCACCCCGTGCTGGCTGGGTCACCCCCTGAGCCAGCTTCACTTGGCCTCCCAGCTCCCTCCCTCACTAGGGTGTCTGTGCAGCCAGTACCTGAGCCAGCTTCTGAGCTCTGTGTGAATATTCACAAATGCCAAGAGAAAAGACTCGCCCACTGAGGTCTTCGTAGCAGAGTTGAGGGGACGGGGACAAAGCAGGCAGGGTTCTGTGCACACCCACCGTGTTTAGGATGATTTCTGCTCTGAGCATCCTGTGTGCTACCACAGCCCCACAAGGTAGCCACAATGGCTCTGTGTCTGTGGACGGGGAGCTGAGTATGAGGGCGAGGTCGCCTGCCTGGGCTACCCCGGAGACAGGCTGATTCCAAAGGCCTTTCTGCATTGCTCTGCCAGGTGCCCCCCAAAGTTAAATGACTCCTCCAACATCCTGGGGGTTGGGGCATTACAGCCCCCTGTTCTGCTGCAGAGACCCCCAGAGGATGCTGAGGGAACCAGTGTTTGACTAGCAGGATCTCTCTCAACACCCGAGCCTGCACCAGGGTAAACACTTTTTCTGCAGGTTTGGCCCCATGTGAACCACAGCGGGGCCGGACTACATTCTGTGGGATTCGTATATCTTCTCCTTCACTGCCCCAAGGAGGGGAAAAAACCACCACCATCACAACAAAAAAGACCTGGACCTAAACCAGCCTCTTTCGTGCATCTGCCTAAGAAATTTACATTCCTTCCGAGTGTGTTTGCAAAATACAGACAGGCGAGTTTGAATCACTTTGACTTTGAGAGCGTGATTTTGAGCAATTATCTGGGGAAACAAACACCTCCTCCTCACTAAATAGGTCTGTCAAAAAGAGTCATCGTACAGCGGGCCCTGGCTGGAGTACACGTGTGCGCGGGGAAGCCGGCCCCAACCAATTAAGTAGCAAAATGTCGACTGCACTCAGGCGCTTCCTGGTCCGCAGACAGACTCGTGTAAGTTCATCTTCATAGTGGTCTGTGTGTATCTTCAGACCTTAACTGACAGATCCCCACCGTGAATAGAGTGGGGGTTATCAATTACATGGTTAGCTGGGCGCTGCAGCTGTATGCTCAGTGCCTTCTTGACAGAAGTGGGCAGAGAGGGAGGGAAGGACTAATAATTTCTGGTGCAGAAGGTCTGTTAATATTTGAGGCCAGGCTCCTCAAATATGTATGCTCACTTAGTTAGGAGAAAAAGTACATTTGAACTCAAACCCTAAAGAAGTTTGCATTAATAAGCTGTGATTGCCAGAATATTCTCCCCTAAAAATATATATATATTTCATTTATCAAATGAATACTCTTCTGAGCATCTTTTTATCCTTCCCGTGATGGCTAAATTAACTTTATCAGATTCTGATTTCTGCGCGGCAACGTCGTGACCATGCTGGAAATAATAAAATGACCCCGAGCGGATTGCATGTAAAACTGGAGGCAATTGGAGAAGCATTAATTGGGGCGCCAGCTCTCGTGGCTGCGGTGCAATGTATTCCTCTGTTTTCCTTTGTGATTGTCTTGTGAGTCTTCTGTAGCCAGAGTCTAATCTTGAAGTCGACTGATCATTTGCTTTTGTGAGCTGACACTGAGAAGGGCATCCTAAAACCTCTCTCTCCCACTGAGATATCAAACTCTGCCATTAGGTCTTCCTTCACAGAATCGCAGAATGAGAACCAGCTGAAAGGGAGGCTCAAACTGTTGACCCTTAAGTAAGTGGGGACCTAGATTAAAGAGGGGCAGTGTCCTACCAATAAGCTGGGGAGCGAGCAGGATGTGGAACTGGGCAGGGGGACACTCCTTCCTCGAGTCCAGCATGGCATTCAACTCTGTTAGGATGAATATCCTCCCATGAAGGGTAACAGTGTTTATCAGTGGGGACTGCCCGAGTATTACGCTTGTGTCTGTTCTGAATGCAAAAGACCATGATTATCCCGAAAGGAGAAGGAAGGGGAGGGGAGTTGGGTCAAGTTAGGCTTTGACCTGGGTCATATGACAAAACATTCAGCCTGTCTCTTTTTCCCTGGCCAAACCTCTAGGTTATGTATCCTAGACCCACTTGTTCTCAGACTTGGCCATGTGACTGAGTTCTAGGAATTGGAATTAGCCCCAAGATGGACCTAGCCTGGATCCCTGCAGGACTGCATGGAGCAGACCTCCTGTGTTCAGCAAGATATTATAGGAGTGAGGGATAACTCTCTATTATGTGAAGCCTCAGTGACTTTGAGACTTATTGGTTGCAGCAGATTGAATTATCTTAACCAATACAGAAAAGTGAGATTGGTGATGCATCCCATCTTTTCTGAGAGCCATCCCTTGTCTGTTTATTTGTTTGTTTTCTATCAATGTGGTATAATCACATGGCACCATGTTTGACAAGGTTGCTACACGGCAGAACTTGGACTTAGGAACTTTAACAGGTAATTAGAAGTCCCCCACCCTCAAGTACTCTTTGAGTCAGGAATTGGCAAACTTTTTTTCTTTTAATAAAGAACTGGGTAGTTAATATTTTATGGCATATTTTATTATATGGACTCAGTTACAATGACTCCATTCTGCTTTGTATTGCAAAAGCAAGTATAGACCATAGGTATGCAAATGAATGGGTATGGCTGTGTGTCAATAAAACTTTATTTACAAAAACAGGCAGCAGGTTGACATGGGCCCTCCAGCCTTCATTTGACATTGTTTGCTCTGTGTGATGACCCACAGTGGCAGAGGGTCAGAGTGATATTGCCTTATTTCTGCTCAGGGAAGTGAACATTTCTGTCTCCGCTGGCTTATTTAACAACACTGACCCTCAGGATCCTCTGCCCAAGATAAGCCTGGAGATTTTGTAGCAGCATCCAGTTGGATTTTCCACAGAGCATCTTGCTCCAAGACTTCCACTGTGGAGTCTGGGAATCCACACCTGCCACATTGGGTAGAGAATGTGTGCAGGGGACATCACAGAAAAGAGAGACAGGAAGAAGGGGTTGCAGGGAGCCTGGAAGGGAAGAGCAGACACCCTCTGCACTTCATTCATCAAGGTTCTGGAAGGGTCTGGTCATGTTTGCCATTTTAAGAGGCTATGGAACCGTAATTTGAGTTAAGGCTCCCGGCCATGGCTCAGGTCCCTAGCCACTGAGTCCCCGACATCCACTCTTTGAACTTCACGACTACTTCAGAAGTGACTTCATCCCAGTCCACAGAGGCTGCTGTGACGTCTGCCCATGACTCCTTCTAGCTATCTCCATATCTGCACTCCTTCTAGCTATCTCCATTGATCGTGAGGGTTTTACGGGCACCAATGCTCTATCCAACACTCTGTCATAGAATATTACATCAGGAAAGAGGAAGCAGTTCAGCCTGCGAGTCCCTGTAACCAGCACTCCACACCTTGGGTGGTGTTGTCACTGAGGTGGCTTGTCAACACCATGGGACTAGGAGGGATGTCAGGGTCCCCGTACCACTAATCACTTCACATCTCTGCCTGTGTGATGGCTCCCTGTCACTAGTGGGGGGTCACCTGGACTATACTCAGAGCAGTCAAATAGTTTCCCTGGATCCCCCTCTGCACCGCTGACCACTCCAGCAAGAGTACAGAAGTGGAGCCGATGTCGTGGTCCAACCTGAGCCTTTGGCTCAGTCAGCGAGAGTCCTCTGAGACAGACCTGGATGAGGTGAGCAGATGCTGTGTCCAAAGGTCATGCATGGCTCAGAGCCACAAGTGTCCCACACTGACCTCCAGTCATCTTTGAGAAATGCATAGAGGGACATCTGGGGTCAGAAGGAGAGCCCACACAAGCTCCCTCAAGATGGCTGGGAGCATGGGGAATGTCAGGATTCCCTGGGGCTCTGGAGACACATGCCCCAACAGGAGCACAACCGCCCCCGGCTCCGTCAGCCTTTCCGAGGCAGGGTGAGTCAAGCGTTTATATTTTCACATATGCAACACGCTCGCAGTTTTCAATCAGGGATGATAGAAAAACTTATTGAAACTAGTTAATCAATTTTACAAGAAACCAAGAGCAGAGGCACTTGCAGAGCTGTGGTTTTGAAAGTCACCTGGAGGATACAAGCCTGAGTCAGAGGCTGCAAAGGCCTGTCCCTAACCTGCTCCCCGTGCTGAGCGAACAACAAACGGTGCGCACGTGAGCAGCTCTGTCTTCAGACTCCACAGCACCCTAAGCAGGCTGGGGCTGAGCCACTTGACCATTCTGTAGATTTTACTAGACTTTCTTGTTACAGTTTCACATGTGTGACTTGCAGACAGTGAGGATAAGAAATGGAATGTCAAACCTCCAATCTACTTGACCTCATTCTCCAATCCCAAGTCCATGGCAGTCAAATCCTCCAAAGCATGGACATGATCCAAAGTCTTCATTGACACAGTGCTTTGGGGGTTCTTATTAGTTGACCAGGGCCCCTGTATGTGTTGAAACTCACTTGCTGCCCCTTGGTATCTTTGCGTGAGATTTTAATGCGCAATATATTTTGATTTTGTCATGTTTTCAAAGATTAATCCTGTAGAGATCTGTTGGCATCTCTTTGATACCATGCATTACACTAAGCCCAGAGACTCAGGAGATAAAGTATCTCAAGGTCATGCCACAAGGGGTTCCACAGAACACTAGTCAAGCGCTCTGTGCAGGGACACCTACCCCAAGCTGGGTACAGAGGGGCCACGGGAGACCTATTGGGGAAGTGACCCGAGGCTTGTTAAAGGATGCACCTACCATGGTTATTCAAGTACAGCTTTTGAAGAGAGTCAATTCACAATCTGACAGCAGCGGAGGACTTCAGTATTTGCAATTTCTGTTTTCCTGAAGCACCAGGAAGGTCTTGGAGGTTTGATATCTCTTTGCATCACAAACCAAAACATCAGCCAGTGAGTAAACGGGCAGCGCTTCCTAACCCAGTCCTGGCCTTACTGATTGTGTTGGGCACCCTAGTCTTTGACACATGAGCGGTTTTGTTTTATTCTGTTTTTGACAGTGATGTTTTTCTACCACATTGCAGGGGTAGGCTGAAATGTGCACGAAAATTAAAAATATTTTCTAAGCAAAGGCAAGATCTTTCAGGTTTGTTCACACAGGAATGCTTGTGGCTTATTTTGTCCCCTTCTCCCAGCATCTTGAGAGGCTGAGACAAATGGGCTGGGAAATGGGAGGGCACCTCATTTTTTAATCCATTGTTTCAGTGAGAGTCTAGAGCATCCCTATAAAATATGTGGGTTGAGAAAAATTGGAAAAGACCTCTTCAAGGACTTTTTCACGTGCTCCCTCATGTTTCAAGACACCTCCTGCATTTGGTTCCTATGTCTTTATTTTTGTACGGGGCCCGTCGTGCTCAGAAGCAAGGAGAAGCAGATCCACCCTGTGCTAATGAGAGAGGTTCACATGTTGGCCCGAACTCACTGTGTCCTTTTCTTCTTGGGCTAATGGAACCATCCACTCTTTAAAAATGTGCTCTCCACAAATTTCCCAGAGGACTTCCCCTTGTTTAAGCAGTAAGGTGGCTCTATGGGTCTGTTGCCTAGAGCAAGGTCCAGATGAAACCAGAGGCCTCCTCCTGTCTCTTCTGCATTGGTGACAGTCCCAGCAGGCAAGAGCTGACTCCCTGGTGTTGGATAATTAATTAGAAGAACGTTTAATGATGAAGAGTCTGTTTATAGAGGTGGGGCGGGATGTAAAGCAACCATAAGAGAATGTGAATCCCCCAGGGGTCGTGAGGGGGTGGCTGTTACCATCCTGGGCCTGAGGAACAGGGCGAGGGAGCAGGTCCTGTAGCCAGGTGAGGGCCTCTGGCCAAAAGGATCACCTGGAGGCCCTGTCACCTTGGTTGAAGAGTTGAGCCCACCCACCATGACACACCCTGTCCCCAGGAAAGGTCCCAGGGGAATAAACATGACCCCTCCCATCACTGTCTGAGCCTAGAAACCAGATGGTGAAAGCAACTCACTGATGTGGTTCCTACTGGTCAACCTTCCCAGGCGTGGGGCTGGGTACGGAGAGATGGAAGATGAGTTTGGGGAGGTAAATGGAAGATTCCAGAGTAGCCATCAAGGCACTGTCTTCCCTGTCTGCAGTCTATATCCCACTCCTCCACCATCATTTCTCAACTCTCCTTGTGTCCCTCCTGGGGCCAATAGGTTAGTACATGGGTATCCGTTTGCCACTGCCCCTGGCTGGACAAAAAGCCCCTAGGGGCTTATTCAGCTGAGTGTGAAGGGCTTATGTCGTGTCAGGAACTAGCCAAGAGGATTCTCAAGTCCCTGTGAGACCTAACTTCTCCATAAAAGCAAACAGGAAGTTCTTGTACTGGGCCCAGTGACTCGCCAAGTGGCCACCTAACCGTGCAGCTGTGGAACTAGCAGCGATCCCCCTTTGGGGCGCCTTCGTTAGCAAAGTTGACAATATATTTGATGCTCTGTAAACACTGGTCCCTCCCCACGTCTCTCCAGTGTTTCTGATGGATGAAGAGTAATATTCCACCTTGAGGAATCCCGACCACTCTCTCTCTCCTACATGCATCTGACGATTCTTAGTACACCTGAAGGCCATCTTTTTAGTTTGATATCATGAACCAAAGATGTTGGCTTGTGCTTTCCTCAGCTTCTTGGGACACAGTGACCCTCATGCAGTCAGGCCACCCTGCACAGTCTCAGTGGCACTGGGACTATGTCATCTGACCAGTGGGCCTCATCTGACCTTAGGCTGGGGATCCCTGTCCACAGCACAAAGGCCCCTACTCTGGTCACGTTCCATGGGGCTAGAGTGGGCTGCTGTGCTGTTCAGCTCTCAGGGATTTGAAATAAGAAACACAGAACAGAAAGGGGGATCAATGCCAAAGCTGAGAAATCTTGTGGATTCGGGGCTGGGCATCCAGTGGGGACCTTATGCAGGGGAAGGCCGTGGGGAGCAGCAGCCAGAGGAAACGGGAGGCTGCCCAGGAAAGCGATAATGTACTGAAGGCAGGGGAAGCAGGGGTGCCGAAAGGGCGGGTCTCTCAGGCGCATGGCCTCCACCCCACAGCTGCCCAGGTCCTGGTTGTGTTCTGTGGAGCCGGACTAGACTTTGGTTCTCAGCCATCGGCCTTATGAGCACCTCCCTCTGCTCTGAGAAAGGCCCGCCTTGGGCAGACTGGACGACCCAGTTTGGGGGCAGGGAGTGACTGTCCAGCTTCATGGATTTTCAGAATCCTGAGCCACTAAGGTCAACAGCTGTGTTAGTGCAGAGTCTGGGGTTTGCATTTCATCAGTGCCAAAATGCACACTGCAGTGACAAGAGCCCTTTGTTAACACTGGGGAGCCCCCAAAGCCCCAGGGTAATCCCGTCACCTCCCGGACTGTGGGATGGGTCAGTGAACAGGCCAGTGTACAGTGAGATAAAGTGAAAGAAAAACACAGAAAGAAAGAAGAGGAGGGAAGAAGGAAGAAGGCAGGGAGTGGGGAGGAGAGGGAGGCACCGTCCCCTTGCGACCTTCCAGGGCCCCAGGCAGTCTCCCCCCAGCTCTGCTGCAGTCTGCAGTCTTTCTGGGCCTCTGTCTCCTTGCCCACCTGGCAGAACAGGTGATGCACAAAGTGTGTGATTTTCCCCTATGAAGGGAGGAGTCCATGCTGAGTCAGAGGAGCAGGTCTCTAGGGGGGCTCGTCTCAAGACCGAAAGCCTGGCAAGGACAACCTGTTTGGATCTTGGTTATTTCGTTAGATTTATAAAGTGCCTTTGAAAAGAGTGGAGCACTCTGGGGACAAGTCAAAATATGGCAGCATTCAGCAGCGTCCCAAGGAGCAGAAGTTGAGATAGACAAGATTCAGCCCTTAAAGTCAGAATCCAAGAAGAACTTTGGGGAAATTCTTGCCGCTGTTGAGAAGTCACCCTGAACAACCTCTTCCATGAGTCTCCCTCCTCCTCCTTCTGGTGTTGAGAGGCAGCAAGCTCATATTACAGAGCCCATATTAAATCCAGGTCCCTCTCTCTACCATGTTCTCTCACCTCTCAGAACCTCAGTCTCCTTTTCCATGAAATGCAAGCCCACAAGGTTGACCTCCAAGTGTTGCCGAGGAGCCCCAACAAGAAGGTGGAGAGCTGAGCATGTGGCCTTGTCCGTGGAGGCATTCCTTGGATCTCAGCTATAATTGTTATCTGTCTTCATTGCTGTCATCGCCATGTCAGGCTCCTGTTCACACGGGACCCCAGGGCCTTGAGATCACTTCAGTAGCCTTAACAGGGTACCTGCTGCAATACAATCGGTGGTGCTTTCTCATTCATGGATTCAGGGAAACAATGAGGCTCCTCTTGCAGGATTCTCTTCCCTTCCTGTTTTCCACGCCTGCATTCATTATGGAGCCTAAGTGCCTAGGATGTGCTAAATACTGAAGATTATGCAGTCAATGACAGGTGGTCCCATCCTTGATGCTTTCAGGCGTAACACCAGGCTACAAGCCTTCAGGGAGTCAGTTTCCTGTGTGCCTCTGGTCTCCCTCTTTGGCAAGATCAGCTCTCCCCTCTGGCTGTGCTCTTCTGTGGGGTAACCATCGTCCTCAAGCTGAGAGCATGGCCCCTCTTCAGAAGTGGAGCAGGGAGTGACGAGCGTCCCCAGCTGGGGCTCAAGTGGTTGCTCTATGTTTGTGTCCTTTGTCTGGGTGCCATATGCATCTTGAGGCAGCTAGTCTCTATTTCCAAATGCTGCCAGCAGCTCTGTTCCCTTTATTCACCCATTTTTTTATTGGTGCATTGTGATCGTGCATCATGGTGGGATTCTGGTGACATATTCCTACACGCACATTAGTGCACACAGCGATACAGTTTGGCCAATATAATTCAGCAGCTCTTTTCCCAACTCTTAATGGTGCTTCAACTTCCCACGGCTCTTTTCTTTTTTTGTTGTTGTTGTTAGGTATACATGACAATAGAGTGTATTTTGGCTCTACGTGTATCATACCTACAAGGGGTACAACTTATTCTAATTAGGATCTATTCTTGCAGTTTCTCAGGATGTGGGGTTTCTCTGGTCATGTATTCATATAGGAATACAGGAAACAATTCATTCCACTATCTTTCCTATTCCCATCCTCTCTCCCTTCCCTTCATTCCCTTTTGTCTAATCCAGTGAGCTTCTATTCTTTCACCCACGCCCGCCCATATTAAGTGTTAAAATCCACATATCAGGGAGATCATTCGATCTTTTGTTTTTGGATAGGTTTATTTCACTTAGCATCGTAGTCTCTAGTTCCATCCATTAACCGGCAAATGCCATCATTTCATTTTCCTTTATGGCTGAATTCCGTGGTGTCTATATACCACATTTTATTTGGCACTTCATCTGTTGAAGGGCACCTAGGTTGGTTCCATAGCTTAGCTATTGTGAGTTGAGCTGCTACAAACATTGGTGTGGCTATGTTACTTATAGTATGCTGATTTTAAGTCCTTTGAGCAAAGAAAGAGCCTCTTTTCTCTGGGAAGGCGATGCTCTTAAATTAAAACATTTGGAAATCCATTGAAGGAAGGGTATGGGAAAGAAGGAACTCCAACAGGTGGCTTGATCAGGTTATCAACCCTGACAATCTGTGGAGCAAAGGAGATCAGAGCTGGAGATCCAGTTCCCGCTATTTAATTATTGCATCCTGGATTCTAAACCTGAAGGCTCCAACAAATTTCTCTGGCAGTGGCATCCATCAGTTGGAGCAAAATGATCTTAAACATGTAGAACCCAACACATATGAACTTCCACGTCTGTCCACATGCGTGGTCTCCAAATATGTCCATTGTGGAGTGTGTGTGTTGGGGGACGGGGCGCTGGGCTGTACTGGGCTCATCTCAGCATCCCCTCCTGCAGCGGGGAGTGTCCTGAGCACTGGCGAGTCGGCCTGGGTTTTCATTTCCTCTGTCAGAATGAAAGTTTAGGTCCCATGGCCTCATCTCTTACCATTATCCCATCCTGGTGACCATTCGAAAGTTGGCCCATGGCAGCTAGAAGCCCAACCAAAGCTCTGCTCAGTGGAAGCTCAACTCACAGCAATAAGCGGGAAGGTTGCACAGTGGAGGACCTGCAGTCCGTCTCTCCCTGGGGCACGCGTCCTCTGGGTCCTCCTTGAGGTCTATAAATAGCCCCAGCTATGTTGGCTTTCTCCCCAGACCTCATAAGTAGGCAATCGGGATTTAACCACCCACAAATTTCCAATTTTTTAGTTTATGAAAAAAATACATATACAGATAATTTTTACCTCAGTTAGAGACTCATCTTTAAGAAAAAATGATTCAGTGACTTCCTCTCCTTCCAATGAGGAAAACCAGACTATTTATGCTGCATTTTAGGCTTTTTTTCATATATAATTTTTCATATAAATGCACATTTTCCCCTCCTTTCGGGGCGGAAATTTAACTTTTGTGGAAATGTGATGTGTGTTTAAATTACCAATTTCATAGGCAATATGTCTGATAATTGCAGGGAGATACGGAGTTAACGTGTGGCAATGAGTCTAGGTGACAAAGGGGAAGTCAGCTTGTTTGCCTCGGCCGAGGATGAGGGCGCAGAAACTTTACTATTTCGGGGTGGGGAGGGGGTGGCCGGGGAAGAGAGGCCCTGAAATTGCTTTTTATAATTAAAAAGGGGAATCTCAGATGTTTTATATCTTGAATATTTACAATAAAACCTTTAAGTGCTTGTCAAGAGGGTAATGTGTCATTAACTGGGGACTCTGCCTCGCCTCTCCTCTCGGACATGACAGTGCGGCGGGATAAGAGAAGAGTAATTATAGTTCAGCGGTGCTGCCAGGTGTGATAAATGACTAATCAGCACGCGGGAGCCCGCGTCCTCAAAGGAGGACTATTACAGTGTTATCAGCTGCAGGCCCGGGTGTACAGCCCCGAACAGGGACGGGGACAGGACCTTGTGCCGTGCAGCTTGGTGTGCTGATCGCCAGCGAGCCTGTGGCTGTCTCTTGGTTTTGTCACCGGCGGTTTTGTGTGGCTGCCACGGGGGGAAGGAAACACACAGGGGCCCCAGCCATCTGCCTCCTGCTAATGTTTATATAACATGCTGGCCAGCCTCCACGGCCCAAGGTGGCTCTCCAGGGGCAGTCGGGATGGCACAAGAAGCTGCAAGGAGCCGCTGGCCTTGCCTGTCCCTTTTGTGTCTGTGGGGCACCGATGTCATTGACCACGTACTCTTCCCCCATGGGAACAGTGCTGCATGGCTCCTGGGCCAGCTGGCAGCTCATCCCTGTCCTGGAGGACCCAGGATGCTCCCACGGGGGACTCGGGACACTTGTCCTCCAGGCCCTGCTCATCGACTGAGCCCCTTTGGATGAGACGATGGTGAAATGTTGTCTATCGACACAGGGTCGGTCATCAGAGGGAAATTCATCCAAATCCCCTTCAGAGAAGCTGCAGTCCCTGGTCCTTCTCTCTGTGCCCTCTTGTCCCCCACCCCCCAGCATCTTGAAAGCTACCACTGGAGTAGCGACACCGTTTAAAACATGATTGTTACAAAGCACACATCAGGAGACAGACGTCTGAATGGGAGGAGGTACCTTGTGTGGAGGGGAAAAAAAAAAACATAATGTGATTTTTTAAAAAAAGGAGACAGGACGACACTTTTGATACAAAGGTTATTTTTATAATACTTGCATTTTTATCGGTTGACGTATTTTAACCGGGAGCCCTGACTGAAGTCACAAAAATTATGACTCCAGCACCGAGGTACTTATCTGACAAATGCAATGCGAATGGTCTTGTTCTTATCAATGAGATCAGATTTCAAAAAAAAAAAAAATGCATGCAAAGACGGAGCGTTGCTTTGTGCGCTGATAACCTTGCAGACTCGGACTCCCAAGCCAGAATAAAAGGATCCTCTATGAAATAATGGGCCAGGAAGCCCAGTCGCGTCACACTGTAATAGACAGTGGGGGGTGGAATCAAAGGGGGAAAACTCATTTCATCTCAGTTAATGGCAGGGAGATGCAGGCAGAGAAGGACTTTCTTTGGAGCGGAGCTGGTGCGACAAAGACCCGGGCTTCGCAGTGTCATGCACCATTTGCCGTTGTGCTAGGCCTCCTTTCAGAGGCCGTGGAGCTATTATTATAATGTGTAAAAGGTGGAAAGAAATACTCCCTTCTGGACACTGGAAGGGCAAATGAGGTGCAAGGTTTTTTTTTTCTTTTCTTTTCTTCTTCTTTTTTCCCTCCCAGCCTCTCTTCTTTCTTTTATGCACAACATGCTCAGAAAGGGTTCCCAGTCCCCCTGGTCAAAAGGCTGGAGGATGCCAAGGCGTTTGCTTTGCCCTTAGATAAACAGTTTGTCTTGGCGTGGCACCTCCTTTTGTGACTTGGTTGGCTGGGGAGTAGCACAAGTATGTTCCGACCTCAGCTACTCTTTGCTCACATTATTTTCGAATCAAAGATTCCGAAGCCCATGCCCAATTCTTGCCCTAAGTTCTCAGCAGGGAAGCAGGACAGAGGTCTCCCTGTGCATCACGACCAGGCTCCCCTTTTCCCAGTTCTTCCTGCCTGAGATCCTCCACTCAGGCAGGCGTGTGTGTGCGGGGGTGGGGGGGGACCCTGTTCCTCCTGGCAGAGCACAGAACGGGAGATGAAAAGGAACTTTTTTTTTTTTTGTCTTTAGCTGTAATAAAGAATAGTGTTTTAACCGTCCCGAATGGTAAAACCAAGTTCTCTGTAAATTACAAAACTGCAGTTGGGACTTGGTGGCTGGAAATGGGTGTTTTTTCTGACTACAAGATAAATGTGGTTGCTACTGTCTTAAAAAAAAAAAAAAAGAAAAGGAAAAAGAGAAAGAGAGAGAGAGAGAGAAAGCGAGGAAAAGAGAAAGACAGTGAAAGAAAGACAGACAGACAAGACTCAACACTGGCTTGTCCCTATGTGGTTGATGGGGACAGCAAGATTCCATATATACCAGCATTTGATTCCCAGAACTGGTAAAGTGTGAAGAACAGCAGTGACATTCCAGTCTTCAATAAATCACTATAAAAATGTTTATGAACCCTGCAATTTACTGTCTTTTAAATGCAAATTGAAAGGGGCACCATTGCAAGTGTAAAGGAGACCGGGGTGGCCTGAGGGAATTACCTAATGCCGCAATGGATTTTGGAGACTGTGTGATCTTAGATGGGACGGTTTCGGAATGATTCTGCATTTGTGAGTCTGTGACGCTCGGAGAATTTATTAAGGAGATCACCATGAACTGCAGGGAGGTGGAGACCAGCACGGAGTTTAGAGGTGGCTGGAAAGAATGACGTGTTCATTTCACGGAAGGAAGAGGAAAAGAAACAGGGTGATTCAAAATCCAGATCCTAAAAGTCATTTTGGCAAAATGTGACCTCTCAGGGGAAGTCAGCTCAGACACAGATTTTTTTTTTTTTTTTAATGAAACCCACATCTTTCTTAAATCAGATCTCCATTTAGAGACTCTGAAGTCCAGGTGACCTTGAAAAGGGCAGAAGTAGGCCAGGCCCCTCCGCTGGGTGCACCTACAAGGTGGTTTTGGCCCTGTGCATGCTCTTCTCCCCTCCAAAAAAGCAGCTGGCAGAGAGTGAGAAACTGCTACCCCAAACCCAGGCTCCCCTCTTAGGGGTCTGTTCCCTTGGCCAAGTTTTTCCTTTTTCTTGACCCCCAACTTCTCCACCTGCAAAATGCACTGCTCTAAGCTGCAGGGACCCATGGGTGGGGACCCATAAGAATCAGCTCTGTCCCTCCCTTTTCCTCTCTCCACACTTTCTCTTTCCAGCTCCCTCACATGCAGGAGACTGCCTTGAGAGAGGGTGGTCCCAGAATGCAGGGACAGGATGGCAAATATGGACAGGCCCAGGGGAAGACGGTAAACAGCCCTGGAGAACCGGTAGCTCTCGATTCTCCCCCCTGTTTTTCCAGCTTCCCACCTGCCTGCTGCGGAAAACACCCCAAGTGGCACTGTGGATGGAACCCTCACTTGCAAAACCCTCCCCGCCTCCAACGGAGGCCGGATGCACATGCCTCCGATGCTGCAGAGCGGGGCCCACACTTGCTGCTCCCACCAAGCCTTTTGCTTGTTCTCAAACAGTGGCCGCGTCCTGGCACCTCAGAGGGCGGGCGAGGCGTGAACCCTTCACCTTTGCAGCCCCTGCACAAATGTGGCAAGTCATTTGCACTAAGTCCCTTGCCCCTGGCAAGTCGTGTCTGCTGAGAGCGCTGCCACAGCCCGGCCGTCAGGTTCCAAGGCACGCTACCATCTGGCTTGCCAGTCTTCGCTCCTTGGTGGGACATATGCTGGCGTGGTTGGTGTGTGTGTGTGTCTGTGAGGAGGGGGCTGCTTTTTTCCTGGGGAAGGGGAAGAAGGCGGGGGAGAGGGAGGGGGAAGTACTGCCCCTGCCCTCTTCTCCAGGAGACCCCAAGCCAAACTGCACTAACATTTTAAACAACTCTAAAATGAGGACCCCTAGATAGAAATTTTATAGCTTAAGGTCACCTCCTTAAAACCGTCCCCGTATGAGGTTCGGCAACAATGGACTTTTTATGTGCACAGATAATCAAAGAGATCCAGGGCTTGGATTTTCCTTCATTCTAATCTTGGTGGCATTCCACAGAATTTTTTTAAAAATTAGGTTCAATATTATCTCTGTGTGTCCTTATGGGCCTGACTTCCCCATGCGCTCTATTCCAGATTTTTATTTTATTTTATTCTTTACACTTTCAGCATTCTTTGTTCTTTCTGGCTTTCACATGAAGATTGGTGTCTGTGTACACAGTGGTGCCTATTAAATTAACCGTCGCATCACCCATCATAGCACGGAGCCTAATGAATGCTGGATTTGTACTAGTCTTTTTTCTCCCCTTTCCCTCGCCCTCTTTGTCCCCCTAGAAGGAAATACCGAGGCTGCCTTGAGGGAGGGTGGCCTCTGTGAGGCCAGCTGAGCATGGCTTGGGGACCGGAACAGATGTTCCATGCAGATGCACCTTGCTTTCCTGGGAGTCTGACTGTTTTGCAGCCTGGTGGTTAGCCTCCACATTTCTTCAAGAGAATCACATGGTATGAGCAACAGGGGGACATCGTTCCTCTTCTGCATGTACCTTGTGACGAGGTGAAACGCTCAGCAGTTTGCCCTCTCTGATCTCAAGTGGGGGTTGCTCTCTGCCTTCTCCATTCGAATTTGAACTTTCTAAGTGAACGGGCTGAAGGCTGTAATGCTTTCTGCTCAGGCCCAGGGCAGAGCCTGCTGCCTGCCCAGCAGGGGCCCCACACATGTTTGTGGAATGAACTTGGGATGCCCAAGGTTTTAGGGAATTTTCCAATGAGGGACCACGACAGATAGAAACCGATACTTGAGCACACCTGAAATCATTCCGAGTTCAAGTCCTGGCCCTATCACTCGGGTCAGGTGGGCTAATTGGTTTGGTCAAGCCTGTTCCTTTGTTTGTATAATGTAGCAATGACCCCACCTTCCCCCAGAATGGTGGAGAGAATCAGGTGACTGACTGGTGCAGGAAGTGGCCGGCACAGTGCTCGGCATGAATTAGGGGCTCTTACGCTGTGGTTATCCACGGGTGCTTTTCAATTTCCAGCTCGGAATGTGGGAACAAGTCTCCCTTCAATCGAATGATCTTTCGAAAGCACCCATCTGATTCTTGACCTCCAGGTGGGTCTCTGACATCCTCTCACGTCAGCATCTCTGAAATCTGAGCATGTCCAGACGTCCTCCTCAGCCAGCCCGGGGCGGTGCCAAGCTTTGTCATCGCCTGCTCATATATAAATGTCCAAAGTGAAAGTGAGGAAACTTCAGGATGGGTGTCAGTCCCTTCCAAGGAAGTCCAGAGATAAGACCAGAGAACAGGCTCCCAGGAACCAAGTGGCGGTTGGCGGGAAGGGGAGGCCAGTCAACAACCTAGCGCTTTGCCTCTGGAAAGGTCCATCAGCTGGAACCTTGGATTTGGAAGTGGGAACAAAAGTAACTTGTTCAGCACATCTGAAGAGCCACCTCGAGAGCCCAGGGCCGCTGTCTTTCCTTTTCTTATTGAATCCTTCTAAGAAAGCCAGCATCACCCAGGCCCCTGGTGGTGCAGAGATTAACAGTGATGGAGAAAGATGGACATCGATCGTTCCAGGAAGAAGTGATTCAGAGGATAGAGGCCCTTAGTGTGAAAAAGATTTTAGGAATCCCCAAATCATTTTTTTCTCACTGATATTTTCACTTACATTTTTAATAGATGCCTAAGAGCTATCTATAGCAAAAATAGAGCCCTACTTCTAAAAGAGTTCTTATGATAAGTTTAAATAAAAATTTTAACTGGTAAGAAAACAAGGTGCTATATGTTAATTTGGTTTTCCTTAGTGGAAATCAAATAATGACATCTAAAGTCACAGATTCCGTGACATGCGGGACCGAAACACGTGAAGCACAGCTTGATTTCAGTACCCATTTGGCAACCTCCAGGAGTGTGAACAAAAATGGGTTGTTTTAAGCCACTAAGTCTGGGTAGTTTGTTAGAGTGGACCTAGGAGCTCTAAGGGCCTCTTCCTCAGGTGTCCCCCCAAGGGCCCTTGGGCACTATGCCCCTGCTCTTCCTTGCACAGTCACAGTTTGTCATGTCAAGCCTTTGGGGTGGGGGTGACCTAAGTATTGCCCATCTCCCCATAGGCATGGGCAGGGAGAGCGCGCTGTAGCTTACTGTGGTGTTCTCAGATCCCACCACTGCCCAGGGGCCCGAGAGAGGGGTGGGGGAGGGGTAGAGAGAGAGGGGGAGAGGGAGAGACAAGCTCAGCATGTATTTGTGGAATGAATAAATATGTGAAGAAGTCAATGAATGCACTAATTAAGTAATCTGCAGGACAACCAAGGGCGGCAGGAATCCCAGGTCCCTGCCGGCGAGAGCGCCCCAGTGTCACTTGCGGTAGAATTCTCCTTTGAGGGCAAGGAGCGGGAACCCCAGGGACCAGGCCTGCTTAGAGACAGGCTGGCAGCTTTACCCTCTCTCCCAAGACAAAGGCCTCCTGCCCCCTAAATCCTGCCCACAATGAGCCGCTCTCCTGCCCCCAGCCCAGCGGGAGAGGCAGGCGGAATATTTCTTTAAGGGCTGCTGTTGGGTTGCTTCTGGTGGAAAGCAGGATTTGTAGCAAAACCCAGCATGTAACTTGAGTGTTCTGTGCAGCCAGATATCGGTGCCAAGCTAAATTTGTGTGTGCAGCTTCTGTTTAAGGCAATTATATAGTGTGTAATACCCAGTAGAGAAATTAAGTCCAAGTACATTTTGCCCATAGAGATTATCCTCGCAGTTGGATTTATTTTAAACAAGTTTTGCCCCTTATACATTAAGGTGCATGCAATAAATCACTTATGTAATAAACTGCACTATATTACGTGGAAAAAAAAAATGAGCGGGTGGCAGGGGGAGAGACTTCAAATGGAACCAGACCTCAGGCATGGAGGGAGGGAGGAGGGAGGGGGCCGCCTTGCAGCAGGAGGTTGGAGAGGGTTCAAATGCAGGCTCCTCCACCGGAGCCTCATGACTGCAGTAGGGAGCTCTTATGTAATAGCTGCAGCGAGGGCTTCAGACTTTCTTTTCTAGAACAGACTCTCTGCTTATCTTAATTACCAGTGCTTCAGAGTGAGGCTGAGGGGGGAGGGGCACGGAAGCTCTTCTTGAAGATGAGAAAATGGAAAGGTGAGGGCATGATGAGGGGGGTCTCAGGCAGCCCCCCACCCAGATGATAGGGATCGCTCATCCCTGTGCAAAGCATCAGTAATAGTCGGGGATCAAACAGAGCCAGGGAAATTCAAATCTCAAAGAACAATGAGTGCTTTTCAGCATAAGGTCATTATTCCTGTGGAATATTTCTCATTGTTGATCTGGAATTCCAATTTCACCCGGTGTCTTGTATTTTCATCTGCCAAATCGGGCAACCCTCACCGTAGCAGAACTCAAATGACATGATGGCTTTAGCAGATAAATTATTTTGAGCTCCAGTGTGTTCGGGGGTCCTTCACTAAGGGCTTCGTGTGAGTTATCTAATTTACTCTCCATGAGCAATCTGGAGGGAGGGGCTATATTCATTCCTATTTCTCAGAGGCATAAACTGAGGATCATGAATATGCAGCCATCTCCTGTCTGTAAGGGAAGAGCCAACAGCCCTCTGGCTCCAGAGGGCACACCGGTGATCGCTGAGCCATGCAACCTCTTCTAGATGCATATCTGAAAGGTAACTTCACGAAGAGACTTGCAGGGATTGGGCACCAGAAAATTCAGAAAGGCACCAGAACTCAAAAGTCTGTGCTGTTTAGGGAAGAAAAAAAAAATGATGTTGCTCAGAGAGTCACTGAAAAACTTCCTGGCTAATGTTCCCGGCTCACCACGCACGCCTGCCACAGGGACCCCGAAGCTCACATCAGGGGCCAAGATTCAGATCGTACTCTATCCTGCACAAGAACCTCGTTCCAGAGCCCTCCTCCTCCGAGAGCCAGCAGAAGCCACCCGAGGTACATGTTTGTCATCCTCTAACTTTGAGAGCCCAATAAAACCAAGTGCTTAGTAAGAATCAGACATGGATAAGCTGCTTGTGATTTATGATTTAGTGCTGCACAGTATAAACACAGGCAGTGAGTCGGAACAGCGATCGAACTCTATTGTCACAAGGAACCGAAGGAACGGGGACATGATCTGATGTTCCGTGAGATCCCACTGTGTCCCCGGAACATTGCATATCTGGTTTCATCTCGTCCTCGCGCAATCTGCGGGCAGCCCCTTCCATCTATCTGTGATCCGCGCGGCGGAGTCGCCCACACTGTTCTATCAGATGTTAGGATGTCCTGGATCAGGACTTGGGTGGCGCTGCCTGGTTAAAGCCCCCATTCTGGTGGCCGGCACTGGAGGTCACTAAGAGGCATTCAGTTGGCCAGAGGTCTGGCCTATGGTGGCTTTTCCTCAAGTGAGGCACCTTGTCTGGGAAGACAGGGCAGGTGGGCTCAGCTGGGCTCAGCACCAGGCTGTTCTGGCAGAGGGGCTCAGGCTGGCTGGGTTCCCATAGGGCACTGCGTATTCCTGCAACGAGTCAGAAGTACCACGGTCTCTTCTGGTCCAGCCTCCGACATCACAGAGAGTTGCCTGCACTTATGGGGGAGAGCAGTTACCACTGTGTGTCTTCAGGGAAGCAGTTCTAAGCCCACAGGGAGGGCACACAGAGTCCATAGTGGAGAACCCAGAGCCACGTTTGCTAGCTGCTGTGGGCCTCTGGTCTCCATCCTCCATCTGCACACAGCAGGAGACAAGGGCCCTGGTTTTTTGGCCTTGCCTTCTGCTGTATCCCAGAGCCTGCGTACCGCGGCACTGGCCCTAGGAAGGCTGTCCACGTGTCCCTACCCGATTTAAGGGCCTGGCAACCCAGATCAGAGAGCCAACCCCGGGTGCCTTCTCCAAGGAGGATTCCTGGGATAACAGAGAATCCATTCACATCTGCCAGGCGGACTTGAACCTTTCTCATTTTCCTCTGGCCCTGGAGTAAGGGGACACAGCTCAAAGTACAAGGGGGCAGACAGGCTGCGGTCAGAGCAGCCCCTGGGAGCGCCGGCACCCTGTGCCAGGTTCCTGCCGGAGCCTCTGCCTGCGGGCACGGTCTGCATTCCGATCACTCGGGGCTTCTGCCCGTGCCCCCCTCTCCCCTCTTAAACAGCCTTTTGAAGCATATCCATTTGGTCCACCCCAGCTTCTGTGTATACTGTGCAAAGCAAGGGCTGCCCAGACTCTGGGAGTTTCATGGGAAGGTATCAAATGTGTTTTGAAAATACTTGCAAGTCCAGCTGTGTGTGCTTTCGTTTTATATTTAGCCTTAAATTAGAGACTCCACATAACTCAAGTAATAAAAAGCCCAGCAGGGACTCAGTTTCGCTCGAAGTCGGCAGGGCCAGGCACCAGAGTGAGATTTTTATTATTTGTAATTTGGTGGGGGGGTTAATTCCACAGCTTAATCCCGGCCTTTACACCTTTAGGGTTCCCCTCTTGGGTTTCAGGAAAGAACTGTAGGTGTTTTGCCTTCACTTAAATTTAATAAACGAAACGGGAAAGATGAGGAAGAACACAGGTTCGCTGTCTTCACGCCCGCCCTGCGCCGGGCACCGAGGCGGTGAGCCCCAGGAGCCCCCGATGGAGGAGAGCTGAGGGGCCTCCTGTCCTGCCCTCCCTGCCGCTCACCCCTTGCTTTCAAAACATCTCTGTCTGGGAGCCCCAAAGCTTTGTGAGGCCACCTCCAGCTCCGTTTCCCAACAGCCTTCCTTGGGGTGAAGTCCAAGTCTCCTTGCTGCCCCCAGGAGAGAAGGACGCCACTCCCAGTCTCATCTACTGCCCAAGCTAAGGGCGGAGTCGTAGGAGCAGGCAGCCGAGCAGGGTTCCCAAGGACGTGCAGGCTGCAGTGCCAAGCCAAAGTGTCGGCAGGGCCGTCCTCTCCAGAGACTCCTTCCTGCCTCACCCTGGCCCTCTGGTGCCTCCTTGCAGCCCTCGATGACCCAAGCAGGTAGCGTCACTTCTCCCTGCCTGTCTTCATGTCACCACCTCCACAGTGCGGGCGTCTTGGCGTCTTCACGCGGACTTCTTATCAGGATTCAGTCACTGGATTTAGGGAACATCCTAATCCAGGATGATCTTGTCTCCACTTAAGCTAATGACAACTGCAAAGGTCCTATTTCTAGATAGTCACATTCTGAGGTTCTGGGTGGACATGCATTTTGTGGAAGAGACAGTGTTCAACCTGGCACACGTGGGTTCCAAGCACCCAAGAAAATGCAGCTCAGGCTGAGGGAGAAACCAGCCGGGGACAAGCTTCAAGCTCCGAAGGCAGCCCTGGGCCCAGGAGGAACTCTGTCCATTGCTCACCCACTGGGCGTCCCTGAGACAAGGGCAGATGGCTCCTGTCCTCACTCAGCAAGCGTTTGCAGGCACCTCCCTCGTGCGAGACCTTGTGCTCAGTGCAGGCCCCATCAAGACACGGTCACTGCACTGGGAAATCCCTAGTCCAGTGGGCTGGAGTGGCAGGGGCTGGTAAAGGGCAGGAAACTGCACTCCCAGCCCTACAGGATGGGATGAGCGGCTGCAAATTGGCCTGGAGCAGGGGCCAGTCTCAAAGGGCAAGTGGAATTTGATCCATTGCAGTAGAATCCAGAGTCCAGGGAACACAGCCATGCATAGAGCCGGGTGGAGGTGTGCTAGAGAGAGTCTAGACGGGGCTGCAAGGGGCTTGGGGACAGCTGAAGGAGAGCTTTGGGTGCCAGGCTGGAGTTCCAGTTTCTAAGTTGTAAGTCACAAAGAATTGTTGAACCTGTTTGATGGATACAACCAAATCCGTTTCTTTTTAAGCCCCACCTCCAGTTTTTTATTCGACAAATCTCCGTGAGAGGCTGTATCACTCTGCCATTGCTGCTGTAACAAATGATCACACACTGAGTGTGGCATCTCAACCAACCCACACCCATTTCCTGACACAGATGGAAGTTTGGCACAGATCTCTCTGGGCTAAGATGGGGGTGTTACCAGGGCTGGCCTCCTCCCAGGGGCTCCAGGGGAGAATGTGCTCCCTCGACTTCTATCTGTTTGAGGTGGCCTGTTTTCCTGGGCTAGGGGCCCCTTCCTTCACCTACAAAGCCAGCAGTAGCATCTGGCCGGGTCCTCACCCTGACATCTTTCTGGCTCCGTCTTCAGATTCTCTCATCCACTTCTAGGGACCTTCATCCTTGCATAAGGAGAGTGAGTGATGCAGGATAATCTTTCCCTTGGAAGTTCTGCTGTCAGGGGCTGCTGCAGTGACCCAGGAGAAAGGTGGCAGGCCGTCCACATCTCGCTCCCCAGAATATCAGAACGTTACCTTGTACCACAAAAGGGACTATGTAGGTGTGATTCTGTTGAGGATCTGGGGACAAGGATGCCACATGTAAGCAGGGGGCTGCTTACGATAGCAAGCCAGAGGGAGCTCTGTTAACAGAGTCACAACCTGTGACCATGAACGCTCGTGGCCACAGTGCCTGGAAAGCCCAGGCAAGCAGGAGGCCCCTGTGGACTGGACCCGGCAAGAGAATCGACTGTCCCCAAGGTCTCTAGAAGAAGCCACCCTGCCCACACTCACCTGTCACTCACTGGAACCCTTCCCAGCCTCCTGCCTGCAGAACGGAAAGAGAATAAGTTTGTTGATATTTGTGGTCATTTGTCCAGCAGCACAGGGGACGAAGGCACCCTGCTTAGAACATGCCCATGAGGAGGAAGCCAGAGGTCCAGTCCAACAGCTCTCCAGGGTCAGCACCAGTGGAACATGGTGTGGATGGAGAGAGGCAACAATAGAGCCATGCCCTCAGAGTGGTCTGAGGTCCCCAACTCAGGGACAGGTGGAGAGTGGTGATGTTACCTGAGAAGTGCCCAGCTGCAATGTGGGTCTGTGCTTCAGTGGTTTGGGCTGAAAAACCCAGCATCCACCCTGTGGCCTGGATAGTCAGGCACTTGTGAGTGAATGAATGACGGAGCAGTCGATACTGATGTGGGAACCCTTGGCTGAAACCTTGGGATTCAAGACACTTGCTCAGAGGCCCGGTATTTCTGGGGATTTTTTTTTAATTGTTTTTGTTTTTTTCTTAAAAAATATCTTGCCAAACCTTTTCTAAGTTAAAGGAAGTTTCTGTTGAGGATCTGGGGAGGTGTCTGTTTCCATTGTATCAGCCAGCTAGTGCTGCGTAACAAATTCTTCCAATTTAGCAGCTTGAAAAACATGTATGACTGATCTCATGGCTCTGTAGGTCAGAAGTCCTGGCCTGGACTGAGTCTTCTGCTCAGGGTATTGTGAACCTCAAATCAAAAGTCAGCTAGGGCTGAGGTCTTCTCAGGAGCTTGTGGTTGTTGACAGAAATTATTTCCTTGGTCTCCTTCTGCCTCTAGGCCTTTATGAGGCTCATCCCACCTTGTGTCCAGGCCCCATCCCTCAACAAATGGGTATCAATGCAGAGAGAAGTCACTTTGATGATAACTACCTGAGCACTTTGGGGTTTTTATCTCCTTGCTGAGGGTGAAGGTTCCCATCATAGTCTTCAGGGGGGGACCTTTAAGAGGTGACCAGGTGACTAGGAGGGTTAGGAGCATCTTGGATGGGTCAGTTGCCCTGGGAGTGAGGTCCTGATGGAAGGATGAGTCTCCTGCCGGCTCTTCCCCTTTGCAGTGGCCCTAGCCAGCTGCTAGATCTGTCCCTTGCATTTCCCGGCCTCTAGAACTGGGAGAAAGGAATTTCTTTCCTTCATAAATCATCCAGTCTGTGGTATTCTGTTATAACACCCAAAAATGAACTAAAATGCCCCTTAAACCTGATTATAGGGCTTCAAGGCCCTACCCTGGTCAGCCTCACAGAGCCACGCAGCCGTGGAGCCACACTGCGACTGAGAGCTATTTCTACCTCACCAAAGCACCTCAATGTTCATTGTCCACAAAGATGGTACAGGAATGTAGAGAAGCAATCACAGCAGGACTTGCTCTTTGGTGGTCATCCAGGATGCTCCCAGTGCTTTTTCATGCATCTCTCACATACTAACTGTTCCCCATACCAACCTTAGGAGGTGTCTGTTTCCATTGTATCAGCCAGCTAGTGCTGCGTAACAAATTCTTACCAATTTAGCTGCTTGAAAAACACGTATGAGTGATCTCATGGCTCTGTAGGTCAGAAGTCCTGGCCTGGACTGAGTCTTCTGCTCAGAGTATCGTGAACCTCAAATCAAAAGTCAGCTAGGGCTGAGGTCTTCTCAGAAGCTTGTGGTTGTTGACAGAAATCATTTCCTTTTATGTTAAGTGCATGTACAAATATGTCACAGTCGATCCTGATATTATGTGTACTTATAATGCACTGATAACAAAATTTAAAAAGAATTCACATCCTTGTAACTGTAGGACAGAGGTATGTCATGTTTTCTCAAGGACTGTTGACTGGGGGCTGCTTTCAGCTCACAGAGGACTTCTTGGGCTCTTAGACCCGTCCACAGACACCCTTGCAACATGGCTATCCACTCCTTTGAAGCTGAAGAAGCCTCCCTGATACTCTGGTTCTCTCTCTTTAGAGAGGGCCCAGACCCTTTTAAAGGCTCACCTAATTAGGTCAGGCCCACCTGGGTCACCGCCCTTGATACTTATTATACCTGTGAACTCCCTCCACCTTGTGATGTTGGATGGTGTGAGTCAGTCATAGAAGTAACCCATTATATTCATGTGTCCTGCCTATGGTCAAGAGGAAGGGGTTATACAGGGCACATAATTGGAAGCCAGGAGTCACCTTGAACCCTGCTCACTGTGGTCTAGAAAATCCCTATTCCACAGATATTGAAACTGAAACTTGGTGGCTTTGTGCATCATGTCCAAGGCCACAGAAGGATATGGCTGGGATTGGGTTCTGGGCCCAGCAGACTTGGAGTCCAAGCTTTCATGGGTCCTTCCTCCCGCCCAGCCACTGACTGTCACCTGGAGGTGCTGAACTTGTGTTTGCAGCCTCCGGTGGGAAGTGCAGGTGGAGACGCCTGTCCCAGGCTCTGTCCTGCGGCCTCTCAAGCCTCCACCTGCAGCCGAGACCAGACGGGCACTGACCAGCACCAGGCCTTTCAAGGGACCCACCTTTGTGTAACGAGCAGCAGGCACATAAAGGCAAGCTAAAATGTCCCTGGCCTTCTAAACGTGGACGACGTGGCCAGGTGTCCCGTCAGCTCCATGACGCTAATGCAATTGCCCTCATCAGGATTAGGTTTATTCGCCATTAAACGTGTCTTAACTTGATTGCAAACAGCCTTGTATTATTTAGAGGGATTGACGGAGTGGCCGAGGGAGGTGGTGGGAGCAGGTGCCCTGCTGGGCCAGACTGCTGGACACTCACCTCAGCGCTGAGGAGGCTTGTTTCAGCTCCGAGCTGCTCAGCCCACTTGAGCCTTGCAGACAATTTGCCCCAGAGCCGCTGAGACGCCCAGCTCTTTGCAGATGGGTTGGGAGGCTCCTGGAACCCGTGTGGCTGCTCCGTGATGCTCTGGCTCCTCCTCTCCGTCCACAGATATGTCCGGAGCACTGTCTGGGCGCCAGGGACTGTGTTGGGCTGGGAAGGAGCGAAGCCCAGGAAGGGAAGAGGACCTGCCCTCAGGGAGCCTTCACTCTGGGGGACAGGCAAAGTTTCATACAGAGAAATGCATGTAATAATGCATGTTGTAATCATGGTCCGCACGAGCACGGGGGACACAGGGTAGGAGCTCGTCGGAGAAGGCAATTGGAGAAGTGATGCTCAAGCTGAGACCTAGAATTAACCAGATTAAGAGAGGCACGGGACACTGGGTCCATTAACAGGTGACCTTGGGCAAGTCCTGGACCTCAGTGTCCTCTTCAGCAGGAAGGGAAGAATGGGGGTCTGGAGCAAGACGGCTATCCCTGGAAAGGCCTTGGTAGCCCCTCTGCCACCATTTGTGGTTTTTCCTTAAACCCCCCTCTTATTCCTAGTCTACCTTAAACTATCGCCTTGTTTACCTTTTTAAAGTGATCAGTCCATGAAGCCAGTGTCCCTGTTCAAGGCTGGCTTCCCCGGGAGGCTTTAACAAATGGCTATGGAACATCCATTCTGGACCAGCCAGGGGCCAGAAACTGGGGGCCAGAAAGGACAGACCAGAGGGAACCCACCTGGCACAGCTGAGGGGAGGGCCAGGCACCCGGGACACCTGGGGCAGGGCTCTGAACTCAGCCCAGAGCGGCAGAGAGAGAGAGAGAGAGAGAGAGAGAGGAGAGAGAGAGATATCTGACAGGGCCTGCTCCCCACCTGGGGACCCAGGGTACCCACGTTTGTTAATCAGGTGAAGGGAGAAGACCCAGCCCCCAGCAGGGGTTCCCTGGGCAGTCCGAGGGTGACAGAGGGACTGCCCCAGGCCCTGGGCATCCCCCAGAGAACAAACCAGATAAAGCCTCCGCCTGGGTGCAGGGCTAAGATGCAGACCTTAATCAAATCAGCATGTGACAGTGAACGCAAGTATGCTGTCAGGAAGAAGACCAGCAGGGTACGGGGTGCTCTGGAGGTGGTGTGGAGGGCTTCCCCAGTGGTCAGGGGTCTCCTGAGGAGGGGTCTAGCACAGCATCCAGAGAGGGTGCAGGCCCCGGGGTGAGGCTTGTTCCCAGCTGAGTGGGTGGCAGACCCCACGGCCCCACGCAGGGCTCCGGGGGAGGAGGAGGGCTGGTCCTGCAGGAGTGGGGAGGTGGGCGGAGAGCCATGGGCCACACTGTGTGGCCCTGCTGGGCCCTGGCAAGGGCTTTGGCTTCTGCTCTGAGGAAAGCCGGAGGTCCAGCGGGCTCTTGCCGCGGTCTTCTGTCCATCTACATGTTTCACAAACACGTCTTCCTATGTGGTGCTCGTCTGTCCACGTGATACCACTGATGTCTGAGATTTGTCCCTACACACACCTGTACGTAGACACTTCCCTCCTTTGAATCCCTGAAAAGCTACAGGTATCCTAAGGGTCCACCCCAAGCTCCTCAGAACAAGGGCATTCTCCTCCACGGCCACTTCACTCCCAGGCCAGCATCACACCCAAGGAAACTGATGCCACCACAGGAGTATCGTCCAGTCCTCAGGGACATTATTGTCCCTCGGTGGCTGCTGCCTTCTGCCCCTTGTGTCCTTCTCATCTGGTCTAGAATCCAACCAGGAAGCACGTGGCCTTCGGTTTCATGGCCCCGTCGTCTCCCTCGGTCTAGAACTTTCTCCTGGCGTGTTCTCCCTCTCAGGTCCCTGCATTCCTGCGGGCCCCTGGCCAGCACTGCCATCTGCTTTGAGGAGGGGCATCTTCTGTCTCTGCAAGGTCCGGTAGGGCAGCTGCCGGCCACCTGGGGCTGCCCAGCACTGGGCCTGCGGCGAGTGCACGTGAGCCTCGGAGCTTCAAACTGTTCTTCTTCGCGTTCGCTTTATCCCTCACCAAGGCCAGTGGCTACCTTGCCGCTGTGATTGGCAGTGCAGATGCAGACAGGAGGGACAGTGTGTGGAAAGGGCTAGAAGTCCCCCAGCAGGACACAGAGCGGCCTGGAAACACCGGAGGCCCCCACAGCAGATGTCTGGCTCGGTCCCCGGTCTCCTCCAGGCCCTCATGGAGGTCACTCCTGCTGCACCCATGACCCCTGCTGGCCCTCCCAGCATAGCCCTGCAGACTGGCCAGCACCCGGCGAGGCTGGCTGAAGGCAGAGCCCTACCAGCTCCAGGAGCTTAGAGGCCCCTGTGGACACTGCGTGCACGGCCACCCCTAAGGGGCCTCATGCTCTGGCCACCACCTGGCCGCCCTGTCTCAGATCCAGCACAGACTTCTGTGCCTGAGGGGGACAGAGAGGCTGCCACTGTATTCGTCCTTCCACAGGGAAGAGTGGAGTGCCTCTCCTCTAAAATAGAAGCGCGTCTGCCAGTCCTCCTGGGCTCTGACTTGCACTCGGGCTCTGCTGGGAGCGGCACAATTTGCCTCGCGTGCCTCCTGGCTTGTCTGCTCAGTTCTGATAACTCTTTCTTCTTCCCTGGAGGATTTTTTTGTTGTTGTTTTGTTTTCTTTATTCTTCTTTTCCTGTGTGCTCTTCTTACACAAGTCCCCCCCTGCACTCACTCACTCGAGGCTCAGGCGTCTGGGACAAGGACTTGGTAGGAGCACATTGGCAATCTGGGACACAGCTCGTGACTTGGGTTTCCACCCGGACAGGCCGCTCTCAGCCTCCCTCGCCAAGGGTTAAGCCCTGCGCCACGGGGCCTGGGTCTCCCCGGAGCTGGGTCGGCATCACTGCATTAATCCACCCAAGTTGACTTGGAGAACCACCTGAAGTCAGATGGGAGCTCCGGAAGCAGAGCAATTGCAGGTTCATTTGTTAGTTTTATTATCTCATTTCTTCTTATTTTTTTTTAGCCAAATTGCCTCCTCCTCCGAGGGAAGGAGGTCCCCTCGATCCTTCTTTTCATTCGCACTGCCTCCCTCCCAGGTGTTTGTAATCACATATTTTTCATTTGGTTTCCGGGTCCAGTGACAGCGACGTCAGAAACACCTCCTCCCCAGAGGGGAACAGAGGATGCGCTCCATCTGCAAGGACCGTCCCCCCGCCCTCCGTCAGCTGGCCTGCGATCTGCTTCTCAGGCAGCAATTTGGAGACTGTCAGTTCCCCAGCGGCCACGGGGGAGCTAGAGCCATTGCCTCGCTTTAGCCCAAGTGGGGTCCTTGGGCTGGCAGGGAGGAGCTGGGTCCCGGGAAGGGACAGCCCTGTTTAAGGAAGGGCCTGGGTGGTGTCAAGTTTGAGGGTTTCCATCATCTTCCTGAGACTCAAGGAGGGGTTGTCGTGACAGGTGGGGCTGCAGACGCTGGGCCTGGCTTGTGATTTATAACAAACATGCTTTCCCGGGGAGGGTTCGCCAGCCGCCGGGCACGGACACGTTATTAATGCCTTCCTGTTTTCTATTGTCCCTGAATGGAAAAACACTTTGGAGCCTTTAAATTTTCTCAAGATGTCTGTGTTTTCCTGCCTCATCCCTCAATTTTCCATGGTATGAAATATGTAAATGTCGCTACACTTGGCTCCGGCAAATCCAGCAGTTGCTGCAGGTCCTTTTTAAGATTTTCAGTTGTAGAGAAAGCTGTCACCTGGAGGGTCCCCAGACGTGGCCAAAACAGCCAGATTCCTAGCCACTGTTCTTTGAGTGTCCACTGAATTCCCAGGGCACCGGGCACGTTTTGGATCGTGATTAATGGTGCATTGCTTCAAAGCAGGTGCCGCTGCCCCGGTTCTGTAGATGGAGAACCGAGGGACAGAGACAGTTGCTCTCTCAGGGCACACGGTAGGCGGGTGGGCGCCAGTCCAGTTTGGTCTGATCTGGAGGCTGCTGATTTCACTGTCATCCCTCTCTCTCCTACTGACGTCCAAGATGTGTTTATGTGATATTCTTCTGCAAGCCCTTAGTGGGTGTCAGCTGTCTCAATGAGCAGCTATTTAGCACATATCTGTGACTGCACCCAGAGAGATATGTGCATGCTCTGTGATGTGCAGCGATTGATCCACAGAGAGAGCCACCCGTGAGGGATTGCGACAGAAAAGCAGAGAAGGCCTGGCTGAGTGGGACAGGGAAGGGGTGTTTTCTTCCATCTCCCGTCATTCTGAGCCTCTGTCCCCTAAATTTGGATATCGGAGGCCACCAGGCACTTGTGTCCACTTATCTGTGATTTACCACTGCTCTCCCCGAGTCTTCTCCACCGTGTTCTAGGTTCTCTGAGGCCCAGGAGACAGAATAGCAAACCTGGTACCCCCCGACCCTGACTTGGGAGAAAGCAGGACTTTGGAGTTCAGAAGAACTTTAGCTACAAACTCCAGCGCCATGATTTCCCCAGCTATGCAAGCTTTGCCTTTCCATGAACTTGTTTTTTCCTCCCAAGCAGATGCTTTTGCCACTCACATCTGTAGCCAGGTTTGGAAACACACCTCTCTGCATTCCCAAGTTCCCAGCTGTAGTTTTCATCTTCTGATTAAGCTATCAATTATATCCCAAAGACCCCTGCATGCTTTGGAGAGGTTGGAGGCACTGGAGGTTTCTGTAACCCCTCCCAAAATGGCACAGGATTCGCCCGGCTTCCCATGGGAGCTGCGTCCAGCTTTGCTCTTGCCAGGAGAAGCAGAAGAGCTGCAGGGTCCCTGCCCTTGCTCCTAGCATCCTCAGCCCTCCTCATGCCCACCCACAAGCCAGAGCATCTGTTTCTGATTCCATCCTCTGTGCAAGCCTCCAGGCCCACCTGGCCCACCCCACTCTCCCTGGACGATGACCTCACCTGCCACTTTTAGAAGAAGATTCAGGTCATGGGGTGCACATTTCGGGAATGTCCCTATATCTGATCTCTTCTTAGGCTGTCTTTTCCAAAACTCTGACCTTGGGGTGATTACCAAGGTTACCATGGCATTGTTATCACCGAGCAGATGTGACGTTCCCACGAACCTGTTCCCTCCTTGCCATCCACCCTCGTGCCCAGTTCACCTCTATCCCAAGGAACCTGTGTGACCCATTTCCCTGGAGAGCAATGGACCTACTTAGTATCTTCCCCTTGAGATTTGGAGTGGCCAAGACAGCTGACTTGGCTTCCTATAAAATGGATATAGTGGCTGCATATTTCTTTTCAAGTAGTGTTTTTGCCTCAGAAACATGGAGTTTGGATCCCCTGAATGGTATCACCCCCACAGCTCTACTAGGAAGAGTGGTGTGGACACTGATGTCAGCCACAGGCTGGGTAGACATGTGCCTCTGTTATCCCACCTGTCGGCTCCCCAGCCTTCCCGTACCTGGTCCATAAAACCCAGAGATGGCCCACAGCAGGGCTTGGCACGCTGCTCCTATAGAGAGACAAATAATAAGTCTCTCGGGTTTCTTGTACCTGAAGGGAAGTGACAGTCTCTGCAGCTGTTCAACGCTGCCCTGGTAGTACAAAAGCAGCCACAATAGTACATCAACGCACGGTCCTGTCTGTGTTCCAGAAAAACTGTATTTATGGACACTAACATTTGAATTTCATGTGTCATGAAATCATGGTCTTATTTTGATATTTTTTAAGCCCTGGTGTAAAAGCCATTGAGCTTTTTGTCATTACAAATTTGGATCTGGATTTTTTCACACCCCCATTATTTATGCAGTAAATTAAGGCCATTTTGGATTGTGCAGAACAGGTGAGTTGAGTATAAACAGCTGACAGGCCGGATTGGGCCCCTGGGATGTAGTTTGCTGACAACGAACCAAAGGGGTCATATGCAGTAAAGCAGGGGTCATGCAAATATATCTCAGTGAATTCTACTATCACATATGATTATAGTGCACCAATAAAAATCATTAAAAAAACAAAGAGGAAGAGCACAATCCTGCTAAACTCTGCTGCAGGCTTAACAGTACAGAGTGGGCGGGGGGATATAGATATATACATAAAAACTAGGTAAAGTAGAATTATATCTCCAATTCACAGATCTAAAAAGTTTATATACTTGGACTAAAGATTTGCCTCTGAGTTTCCTGGTAGTCAAAGCAAAAAGGGGAAACAACACTGGTCATCAGGTTCACCTGTCATAAGGGCAGTTGTCAGTCTCTGTGGGAGGTAGAGCCATCACAGCCTTCAGGAATCTTCTAGGCTAAATGTGGTGATGGAATTGGTTTCATGGTCCACCGTTGTGCTCCGTGTCTCTTAGCCTCACCAAAGTTCACTGCCGAGCATTTGTTGTACCGTGTAAAAATCAACAAGCAACCATTTTCTGGTCATTGTAATTGTGTAAATTATATCTGACAGTTGTTAATTAAATACCTAGTCATGCTCTGGAGTCAAAGCCAAATAGTGCTCTGTAAACATTATGATTTGTCAGTAATCAATGTGATTTGTATAATTTGTGAGCGATCAGATACTTTATCCAAAAGCAGATTATTGACTTCTGTGCCTATCCTCGGAGAAATTGCCGCTTGGTCTGTGTCTACACAGACCTGAGAGGAGACGGGATTTGACAATGGTCTGATTAATTGAATCAGTGGTTTGGGGGAGTGGGCTGTCTGTATTGATCCAATTAAATAGATAATTGTCAGAATTGAGGTCATGTCTATAAGACACCACCATTTCAAAGCCAAAGAGATTGTTTCAAATATATAATGCTCACCCAATCAATGTGGGCTGCCTCCTCCACGTGAAATCAACCAGAAAGTGATCAACTCTGCAGTGCCATGCGCCAGGGTCTCTCCTATTTCCAGGAAACAGTTAAGTGCTAAATGCGGGGCTTTGGGTTTTTTTGTTCCCCAGAGCCCCAAGGGTGGTGATTCATTATGCAAATAAGGGGTGGAAAAATATCCAAATCAAAAGCTGGAATGACACAGGACTCAAAATAACCCATTTTAGAGGGAAAAATAAAAACAAAGAAGCAGGGCAGTTGGTCTCCTCCACCTCTGTGAGCTCAGGACCCTTGAGGGGAACTGGGGCTTGGGGCTCATTGACATTCCTGTTCCCTGCCCCCTGGTCTCCCTCACACTCATGCCCAATTCAACTGGGTCCCAAGGAACCCGTTTGACCCAGCTGCAGGCTAGGGGTTGAGTAGCAAGGGGAAGAGCACAGGTGGAGGGCCTGACCTGAACATCTGCACCTTATTCAAAATCCCACTCCCAACCCTAAGCAGCTGGTGATTTCAGGGGAGTGGGTCTGGTCCTCCGTGTTCTCCTCACTCCACTCGATTCTTTGGGCCCGGGTCCATGCCAAGCCCACAGCCAGCGTTGGTCAGCCTCCGAGTTCTGCACTAACCCCCACCCAGCGTGTCTCATCCGGGACGTGGAAGGAACTCTTGCCTTTCCCTCCCCGTCTGTCCAGTAGGTTTTCACCTGACACATGCTAGAGCCACCCTCTGGGGACAGAGCTTGTCTTTGAAGCAGCCCAGTGGTGTGTCGGAGAAAAAGAGATGCTAAAACATTATTTAAAAAAAAAAATAAGGCATCATAACCCCGAGAGAGTCACAGGAGCACCGCCAGGCCCAGTGTCAGCTGGAGAGGACAGAGCGTGTCCTCAGGGGCCATCATGGAAGACCTCCCAGGAGGCGACTTTGGAAGAGGCTTTGCAGATAGAAGCGCAGAGGATTGTCCACACAGCAGGTGTGGATCCAGACACTGCCACCGGCCGGCTGTGTCTCAAAAGGCAAAATAACTTGACTTTTTGTGCCCCGGTTTCTTTGTCTGCGAAACGGGGATGACCATAAGGTCTGCCCCTTGGTGGTTAGGAGGACTAAATGCATCCACAATGGCAGCACAGCGTTCAGATCAGCATTCAGAAAGCAGTCTGTAACTGGAATTGCTATTATCCTTGTTACTACTCAAGTCTGCTGGGTAGAAAGAGAGGGATGGATAAGGGACGTCCCAGGCAAATAAGGGATTGTAATAACACAATAAATTGGCACACAAAGGGGAGAAAGTGGCTGCAACTATCCTACAGGTCTACACAGTGCCAGGGAGGGGTGCTCCTGTCTGTGTCCTGCACCTTTCCACAGGTCAAGGGGGTTCTTCTTGTGTCTCCCACGATGGGATCTCCCCGGAAACAAGTGGCCACAATGGGACTTGTTGTGCATAAGCAGCAGGAGACTTGGTGTTTGTAGATTTTGTTAAGTTGAAGAGCAACATGAATGAGCTCCACTTGACTGGGAGCTAAGGGGGTCCTTGAGGTGGATTAAGGTGGGTAACCAAGCTCCTCACCCAAGTCACTCGGCCTGAATGGAAGACCCTGGGGTGGGGGCAGGAGCCACAGAGGCTGTCCTCAGGGGGGACAGGTGTGCTTTCCCCGCTCAAAGTCACTTCTGGGATACTGGTCCAGTGTTTAGCAAGTGCAAGGCCTTTATTCTGTATTTTTTGAATGAGTGTCTGGCGGAACGAGGGAGTGAACAGTTTATCCAAAGAGACGGTGAAAAGCCTTCCTGCAGGTCTGGGTGCCAGGTCTGGGTTTTGAGGTGTTTTGCCACCTTAGTTTGACTTTCTTGGAATATTTGGGCCCCACAAGGCTCCTGGGTGGGAAAAAGACAGGATTCAAGGATGAGAGAGAGGGGGTCCAGAGAAACTCCCTGTGTCCAGGGGGCTCTGTCTTTGGGTGTGCCACAACCACCTCTTCAGAGTATGCATTTAAATGCACAAAAAATAATGCACAGGGTCACAAAGCTGTCAACTGTATTGAAATGCAGCTGCAAAGCGTGATCCAGTAATAAATGTTCTTCCTTATCAGTCTATTCATTCACATATGTAGCTGGGGATGCCGTGCAGTGGTAGAGCATGTGCTTAGCATGTGCAAGGCACTAGGTTCAGTCCCCAGCACCAAGCCCAACATGAGTGTAGCGGTGGACCCATTGTGACTAGTTATCAGGAAGTGGGTGAAAACGGTATTTTGAAATATCAGCTACAACCCTCATATGATATGAAAATCTCCATAACTTCTACTGTGACAAATGCAAGCTCTGAATCTTACATCAGTGTGTGGCCAAAGTAAGGGAAACGATCAATTTCATTAGAGGTCAGTGGAAACTAAACGTAGGTGATCTTAGCCTCCTGGGTGCACCCCCTTCTCTAGAATTCCACCCTCGGATACTCAGACTAAGACTCTACTCTGGGCCGTGTTCATTGGATAATAATAAAGTAGGGTGAAAGAAATAGGAGCCACTTATAAGTGGGGGAGGGAGCTGTGCTGGAGCCGGGACCCCTGGGTCCAACCCCAGTGCCTGTGGCACCCTGTTCTCTGAGGCTTAATTCCCCCTGTGAAGCCCTCCCTCTGGGCACAGAGCTGGTCAGTCACCCCCATCGTTATTGACCAGCTTGAGGGATGACTCGGACAGGGCCAGGAGAGGTAAAGACCGTCAGGTGTGCTCCTGGCAGGCACAGACAATCTCCAGGGCAGAGGCCCGTCAGCCTCCACCACCGGAAGCACAGACAACCCACTTTGCTGGAGAGCAGAGTGCAAGAAGGGACAGTCCCAGGGCTGGGGATGGCGCTTGAGGCTGGGACTGGCTCCAGGGATACTAGCGGCAGTGCCTGGGGCACACTGGCAGCCAGGGAAACTCGCTCTGTCTGCGTGGGGTGGCCTCGGGGGTCAGGAGGACCTTCCAGCATCTGTGGCATGAGAGTCCTGGCCGGTGTCAAGCCTCGTGGCTTCTCTGTCATTTCCTGGACACGCCCCAGCAGAGAGTAAATAAAGCTGTCTCCTTTAAATGTTGTCCCTGTGCCCTCTCCCAGCCTTCTCTCAGAGGAGCCGAGTCCCATTATATTCCAAAAGCATGTGTTCCCAGCCATTGTTCTCCCTCTTTCCAATAATATCGTGGCAGGACAAAGAGGAGCGGGGAAGGGAACAGACTTTCCAGGATCTCAGCCCTGGTTTTAATTACAAGTGTTCGTGGTGGTGGCATTCATGTAATTGGGGGGCTGATTTATGCCAAATAATAAGCACTGATGGAAGGGGCTGGTGCCCAAGAGGGAGGGGAGGCCCCGCCGAGGCAGAGGCTCCGCACCAGCCTGGATGCGGGGTGGCACGTGTCCACCGCTTTTCTCAGAAGCATCCAGGGACAGTGGGAAAGGCCACTGAAGGGATCAGCTTCTAGAGACGGAGTCCTGCTTTGCACTTGCAAACCCCAGGACCTTTGTGCCACCTCTGCCCTTCTCTGAGCTCAGCTTATTCATCTCACAGATGCATCTGATGCCCAGAGCCCATGGTTGGGGGTTGGAGGATTAAATACTATAGTGTGAACAGAGGGCATCCAGCACAGGACGAGGCATGTAGTAGGCACTCAGTGCTCTTGGCCTATTGAAAAATGAT
Organism: Marmota marmota marmota; assembly: GCF_001458135.2. Taxonomy (NCBI): domain Eukaryota; kingdom Metazoa; phylum Chordata; class Mammalia; order Rodentia; family Sciuridae; genus Marmota; species Marmota marmota. The sequence continues at coordinate 7,871,026 of NW_026000222.1, read as the reverse complement.
AATAACACTTACAATAACTGTTGCAACAACAGCCATGCTCTACTCTGTCCTCAGTTGCAGGCGGGGGGATATAACCCAAGGGTTCTGTCATTAGATATATGTGCACGCTTGACCTAATGGAAAGCTTGAAAGCAATTGATGGGAACACAGTCCATCTTCTTGAAGTCTCTCGAGCAGCGTAATGTAAGAATTACTGTTCTCTCTTTGCATTTATGCATTGCATTTCTCTGTTGAATTCCAAATGCTTTATAGACCCAGATCAGCTTCTCGCATCCTCGTAGTATAAACCGTGGGAGAGAGGCAGGCCGTGCATGATTTCATAGAGCAATTTGCTCAGCGAGTTCTGAGGATGGAAGGATGGGCCGGGCTGGGACTAGGAATGCCTGTCCCAAAGTGCTCAGGGTGTGTCAGGACGGTTGCTGGCCGGGAGACCAGGCACTCAGAGCAGGCCCTCCTGGAAGGTCTGAAGAGAGAGTGGCCACCTGGCACTGCCACAGGCATGAGTCAGAAAGGAATGAGGTTCTGGTCCGTGCCACAGTGTGCCTGAACCTCGAGACACTGTGCTAAATGAAAGAGGCCAGATGCAAAAGGTCACCTGCAGAACGATCCCATGCATGTGAAGGTGCAGAACATGGACCGGTGGTTGTGTGGGGCCAGGGGAAGGGGGAAGGGAGTGACCACCAAAGGGAACAGGGCTCCTGTGGGGTGGTGGACACAGTCTGGGGTCACTGGTGATGAGCGCACAATCTTGCGAATATACTGAAAACCGTGGGATTGTACACCAGAGTGAATTCCAAGTATGAATCGTATCTGTTTTTTTAAAGATATGTGAGGGTGGGACTTTGAATATGCCTCCTCCTCATCATGAAGAGTTTCCCAAAAGAGAGGCTCTGAAAGGCGCTACCAAGACCCCAAGGTTGCTTTAAAAATAATAACAACACCCACAATGACACAATAGTGTAGTGGAGAACACAGGGGCGTGGGGAGAGGCAGGGAGGCCCAGTGGTGGGTCCTGCACAGCTGGACCAAGTGAACATCTGGAGCTGACGTGGGGGACGGCCGGCAGGCCAGCAGACCCAGGCACAGTGCGGGAGGATCTTGCATTCCTGCTAGAAGAGGAAGGTCCTGCCCACCAGCTCTGAGGGCAGTGAGGAGCCAGAGAAGTGGGGACGGTGTTCCCCTGGGTTGCTGGTCCTGGGGCAGGGAGGTCAGGAACGAGGGGTCCGTGAGGCCAGAGTTACGATGGTGGCCTCTTACGTTGAGTTGAACAGTGTCCCCCCTCCCCAGAGGATATGTTCACTCAGAACCTAGGAATATGAGAAAATGGATTTTTGCAAATATCACTCAGTAAGGATTGGCAAACAAGATCATCCTGGATCAGCCAGGTGGGTGCTGAATCCTGCAGCACGTTTCTTCTTAAGAGATGAAAGTGGAGGAGACACGGAGGCCGCCCATTGAGACGGAGGCAGAGGATGGAGTGATTCTCCTTCCAGCCAGGGAGCACGGAGGGCCGGCCGGACCAGCACAAGCCGGGAGGGAGGCAGGCAGTGGCTCTCCCACACACCCCCAAGGAACCAATTCTCCCGACACCGCCACTCCAGACTCCCAGCCTCCAGAGCTCTGTGGGACTCATTTCTGTTGTTTTAAGCCACTTCATAGATTGTGGAACTAACACACCGCTGAGTTTCTCCGTATCCTTTCTGGAAACTCTCTGATGCTTTACCTAACCTAACACCCTTTTCAATATGCCAAACTGATCCTCTTAAGCACCTCCCAGCCTCTTTAGTTTCTCCTTCCTTTTAGGTTAACAACCCAGATTCTCAGCACACCCTTAGGCCCTTGTCAGCCCTCACCCTCTCCTTCTCTGTGCTACAGTCACCTGTCCTCTGTCAGTTCCTACCTGCCACAGGGCCTTGGCACAGCCCTCCTCTTCACCATCACCTGGTTATCCTTCAAATCTCAGCTGAAACATCATTCCTCTGAGATGCCTTCCCAGCCCTCCTGGACAGAGTAGCTCCTTTTGCTACAGGATTGTGAAGAACCACGGCCCTTTCTTTCCTGTCCACTGTATCAGATGGCAACACCACACCTGTTCATGTGATCCTTCTTCAGTGCTCATCTTCTGCTCTGGGCAGTTGTCTTTATCTAGAAAGAAGTGCACCCGCTCTTCTGGGCTGTCCTGCCTCTAGGAGACGTGTGGTGTCCAGGGCACGTAAGGATAGGCTGTTCATAAAATCATGATGACCCTGAGTGAATGAAGAGGGGAGATGGTGGGGGGTCTACTGCGGCTCCTGCACACCTGAAAATTCCCCACGGTGTTTAACTGCTCACCTTTGCATCAGCGAATGGCGAGGGGCAAGGCCACTTTCTAGAAGACCCCCAGGCCTCCCCGTCTCCAGTGGACACATGGTCTGTGAGCTAGTAAGAAGCCTCTCCCACTGGACAGCGACAGATGACCCCTGCTTGTCAGCATCTTGGAATTACCCGATCCCTGTTCTGGGGAGGCCTCAATTACCACATCACCTTTACATTACCTGGGTAATTACATTCGGACCTCTGACCTGAGATACTGGAATCTGAACATCCCTTTCTTTGGAACCACGTGGATTGGGCGATTTTTGCAAGCCAGGCTTTCCTGAGGAACATAACCTCCAAGATACTGATCTCCTGGCTGCTTCACCCAGCTGAGTGCTGACTCTTGCTCCTCTGACGGGGAAGCAGAAGCGTGTCTCAGAATGGCTTCTGTGGTTGCTTCGTGTCTCCTAAAGACCCCCGAACACAGGGCAGAGGGAGTGCATGTTTCTGAGTGAGATGCCGTCTTGGGTTTGAAGAAAGGTTTACTGTCTTTTACTTTGTGTCCCCAGTGATTGGTAGAATGTCTAGCAAATGGCAAGTGCCCCCTGGGTGCTGCTGGGAGACGTCCTGACCTGTGAAACTATCCCCACTGTGACTACACCGCTCCGCAGTGTTTATACAGACACTCCAGGCCAAGTGCACAGCCCCCGTCCACGGTGGTGGACTGGTCCACCATGCCCACGGTGGATTGGCAGGCTGCAGACGGATCATTTGTTCATCTCTCCTTTCCTCCCTTCCTATTCAGTGCCCCCCAAATTTTCTGATTTTTTTTTTACAGAATTAACAGAATGTTTTTGAAAATGGTGTGCTTCATTATGTATTTCTTTTGCTGCTACATATGCAGCCCTATGCAAATTGAATCAATTCATACTCTAAACTTTTTTTTCCGCCAAGAGTGGGTTTAGAATTTATTTTCTTTACATTATCTGGATAATTACATTTGGTTTGCTTCCCTAGATGCAGGCAGATGGTTTTCCAATCTTAAAAATCAAGCTGTATCACCAAAGTATTCTGAGAACTGATAAGCGATCACTCCAGTTTCCTGAAGCACAGGGAGAGCTCCTTGTAAATTTATAGCCCCCGACAGTGAAGTGGGGAGGGAGCCCTGCAAGTGCACGCACTGATGTATCTGCATCTTGGGATATGGGCTGTGCTCACCATGTCCTCAGAAAGTAAGCACGATAAAAATTACATTTAAGGATGTCCTGCCAAAGGATTGATTACCTGGGGAACATATTTTAAATGGTGCATTTGGGCAAACAGGCCAGCTGAGGCATCTCAGGATGGCAACAAGATAAACAGACTTGATTGATGGCAGGGAGCCTGCCTCTGGAGGCCTCGGGCTGGGGCTCTGGGTGCAGATGCCGAGGAGACCCCAGCCCCACCGTCACAGCTGGGCCAACTCAGTTGCACATCTTTGAGTTGGAACTGAAAAATGGTTTACATCAGCCCACAAAGCTCAGCACTCCGTGCCCCAGACACCTGGGAGCTAGCAAAGGGTTAGGATGGGTCCTGAGTCGGCTTAGCGAGGACCCCTCTGAAGTCGCGCTATTTGGAAATCTTGGGAAAGTGAAGGGCTTTGACAATGGAGTAGGGTTCTCCTTCCACAGGAGCACAGAAAACTAAGGCTATAAAAACTGTTTCCACCTTTGTTTTTCTACCCCCAATCAAAAGATAGGGCGATATATTTTTATATAAAATGGACATTTCTAACTTTCCTAAGAAATTTCCTGTCCTTTAAACTTTAGGCAGGGACGTACTTAATTTTGCTTTTCAACAGGATTTTGCATATGTAATATTTCCTTTTAGAACTTTCAGGAATCTCAATTATTAATTCTGCTGTAGATTTATTGGTCTTTTGACTCTTTAGGCGAGGATTGTAGATTCATCAAACCTTGTTTGCTACCTTCAAATTTCAACAGTGCCTTAAATTCAATAGAAAATCCAAAAGCAAGTTGAAATGTACACGGCATTGTAAAGGTGTAGAAGGGCCGAGCCCGTGCGCCTTGCAAGCCCTCCATGATCCTCATGGTAGGTAACCAGTGTTAGAGACAAGGGTGTGCACCATTTTACCCCATGATCCAACTAGAAAATTGTTTCTGACATTGCATGACCAAAAAAATAGCTCTGCCCAAAAGATGCTATTTATAAAAGTAAACTGTTACAAATGGTGCTTAGTGTTAACCAGAACTTTATGAATAAGTAATGAAGTCTAATTTTCCGTTATTATAGCCATTGTTTAAAAATGCATGTCTGCCAGGACATTGTAATGATTTTGTATTACTTAGAAAAACTTTTATGATTCTGCGCTTTTTATTTTTTTTAATAATTACTTTATTACTTCTTCATTAGGGTTTCTTTCCTCCAGTACTTATGTGGCTCTTCCAAAAAGCAGTCTGATGGAGGTAGCAGCTGCATTTTTCTGAACTGTCCTTGGGCCTCCGCAGCACTGCAGATACTTTCTGTGTCCCACTGTCCCAAAGTGGTCACCAGGCTGCCCTTTGATGCCTATGGGCAATCCCATTAGCTGTGATGGCTTCAGGTTTCTGCACAAACTCTCACCAAGAGCTGACACTGGGCTGAGTGTGGTCCTGGGCAGCGCGCTGCCCCAGCTCAGGAGAGGCCGTCGCCAACCACCCAATGTTAGGTGTGGCTCATCTAAAGACCAGACACCCTACCCCGGCACAGACCACCCTTGGTGGCTTGGAAAGGTCACATGCTTGGTCTTTAAATCCTGGGTTAACCAATGCTTGCTCCAGCACTTTCTGCCATCTGGATGTTCGTGGTCACTATTGAACACTCTGCCAAAAACTAGATTTAAATGCAGGCTCTGATATTTTAAAGAATCCAGCAGGAAACTGCTTAAACACAACAAGTTGCTTTCAAACCTGAAGGGAGCCGCCCAGCCACGCAGAGGCTTCACCACCTTTCTGAGGACATCAAGGGCTTGGCTGAGCTTCCCAGGTGGGGCTGTGGTCTCTGCAAGGCCCACAGAGGGGCACTGAGTGGGAGGTGGGTGTCTTCTCAGAGGACGCTGCTGGGAACTAGCCAGTGCTCCCTCCGGCTGTCCCTCTCATGATGCTGCTGTTCTCTTGGTCCACACGGCTACTGCCCTGAGGCCCTGTTTTCATTTCTGGTCATCTTGAGTTGATTCACAGAGTCAAGGGCTCTAGACACCTTCAATTGGACTGAAGAAGGGAACTCTAGAGTTCTGCGGGTCTGTGTTACTTTGATTCTTAGGAGTTTGAGATAAATTGGCCACTGAAATCCAAAGGGAGCAGAGTAAGCAACCACTTGGTATCTGAGTCCCAAACCACGTGTATCCATCTGGGCTGTGTGATGTCTTTCCTTCCTTTTTTTTTTTTTTTTTTTCCTTCTTTCTTAACTTGCGGCAAGGGCTAACTTATCATTCAGTCCTTATAAAGATAATTAAATTGCTGACATAGTTCCTTCTAGCTTTCTTTTCAGAGACTGCTTTTTCGCAGTGGTTTTAGGTTCACAGCAATTGATGGGCGTGTCAGAGACTTCTTGTGGCATCCCTCCCCCGCCCAGCCTCCCCCACATGGCCTCCCTGTGGTCAGCACCTCGACCCCTTCTAGTGCACCTTTTGGGGCACTGAGTGCTCTCATGCTGCTATGCTGATGTCACCACGGCCATGTCCAGAGTGTCCATCTAAAGGCAAGATGGAACGGCCACACCCCCCCACCACCACCAGCACGGGTTCCCTGTTCCAGCTCCCCAGTCCTGGCAGCCATGCTTGGCTCCTCCAGGGACCTCACAGGAGTGGAGCATGCAGTGCCTGTCCTCAGCATCAGGGCTTCAGTGTTCCTGCTATAGATCTTTATCACTCTACACCAAAGCCTCCAGATCAGGGCTGTCCGTCCCCCAGAGACAGGTGTGGCTGGGGGACTGGCCAGATTCACAGGGAGGTGGAACCAGGTGGCTGTGACTGGCCCAGCCAAAGGGCCACGCAGGGAGCCCCTGACTCAGTCGGAGACGGCCAGCATGGCGGAGGCAGAGGTGGGAGCTTGCGCCCACGCCCAGCCTGTGGCGTTTGTGCATGGGCCAGCGGCGACGGCACAGGGACCTCACTGGAATGCCTTTTATTATGCACTCCTGACATTTTTTTATATTAATCTTTTTTCTCCCCCATCTATAACATTCCCCACACGCTACACTAAGGGGATATTTTAAGCATTAATTCTCCTAAAAAGCCTCATGCCCAATGTAAAAATATTTCACTGTCTCGGGAAAAGGCACTCTCTATAAATGAAAAGCACCATTATTAGTAATGACAATAATTTTCCTGACATCCATTTGTGCATTCTGTATGTTTTGATAGGATTACATAAATAATGGAATTGTATGCAAACTCTCAGAACGCAGCCTCCCAGGTGCACCCCGCCTGTCCGTACACTGAGGTTTTCTTGAGCAGCTGAGCTCTCCCGGCTCTGCTCAGAGGGGCCGCCGTCTGGAAGGTTCTGCCCTGCAGCCTCACCAAGGATGCTGAGACTGGCCTCCCTGGTGCCCAGCGTCCTCCCAGATAGTCACTCCGTTGTGGAATGACCATCTTTTCTCCTGAATCGCCCCAGAAGTCAGAGGTATTTATCTTTTTCAAAATCAAACATCTCAAATCCTTCTGAAATATTTCTTTTAAAAACTCATTAATTATTTAAAAATACTGGATCAGGGGCCTATCCATAGCCACCAAAGCACTTGCTTATTGGAATGCTGTAAATCACAGGAAAGAGGTGCTGTGTCACTAAACACATCCGCCACCCTCTGAGGACCCTATTGGCTACGTGTAGTCTTTCAAATTGTTATTTCAGAAAATAAAAAGCAATGAAAGTACAGCATTAAACAGCATTACACGTATCTTGTGAATGGTCTTCTACTGAGATTATTGAAAGATAGTAAAGACAAACATATAATCAGGGGTGAAATCATGCATTTTCCTATAATTCATCCATGGGTAATTTTATTGCACATCGTTTAGTCAACATTTTCTACATGAAGTATTTCACTCTAATATCTAGGAAAATAAAACAAACTTCAACAACAACAACAACAACAACAAAAAGAAATAAGAGATACCTGTAATCCCATCAGCCGGGACCCGTATTTTCATTTTGGCTCATACCACATGAATCTTGCCAGGCTGTACCAGCTAGAGGCCAGGGTAACCCCAAAACAAAGCTGAGTTTTCTTCTATAGCTATTGGCCCTGTCCCTCCTCTTGGAACCCAGCCCCTCCCTCATCCCTTGGGTTTTCAGTGGTGGGAAATTCAGGAGAGTGCTGGACTGTCTAGAATATTGAAGCAAGAACAAAGTCACTGTAAGGTGACTGAGAGGCAGGTGAAGGGGCTGGTGCAGGCCAAGGGTCCATGGAGGGGAACCATGGCTTCTTCTTGACTGTCCTGTGGTTGGGGCCTGTGGGTATCTGGATGCAGGGCTCATAGTTCCAGGAGCCTCATAGGATGGGCCCAGGTGCCTGAAGGCCATGCCTATGACGCTGATGCTGTCTCCTGGGTTAGGAGTCTGCCTTCCTGTCCACCCGGCCAGCATGCCCAGGTGTCCTGCTCTCCCAAGAGGCTGCCCCGGCCTTTCTCCTGGCCTGGCTGTCTTTCCACTTCTCGGGTTATTTCACTCTCCCTGAGACCCCTTGGTTTAGAATTTGCGGCTCTCCTGGGTCCTGTTTCTCCCTGCAGGTGGTCTCCCGCATGCCGTGCCCCTGCCACCTCCACCTCGGTCCTGGTGGCCACACCTTGGGGCGCACTTCTGGCCCAGGCCCAGCAGGTCGTGCCCAGATGGCACTTCTTCTCTCTGAATGACCCCAGGCCTGCGTTACCCAGACAGTGCCCTTCACATCTAACCTTGCAGGTGAGCCAGGCTTGCCCCATAGAATCGCGTCAGGGACGTATGCTCCATGGGGGACGGCTCAGGTCCCCTCCAGCCTCCCTTGGGTGCAGCTTTCTCTGAGCGGCACCTATGGAAGTGCCAGAGCCAGGGCCCCCCTCAGCCTGGACCATTGGAACCCCGGCTTTAATGGGGGGAAAGAGATGATGACACTTTGACCTTTCCCACCAGGAGAAGCCTACCAATTCCGTTTAATTAGCTGTGGCTCTCTGGAGCTGTGTTTTGGGAAGGACTGTCAAGCCATTATCTGCACTCGATTGAAAGAATGCGGGAATCCATTAGCAATGTCTGCACTGGGCAGAGGATTGGGAAGAACATGTGTGCATATGGCATTCTCCCATCGCGGCCCTACTTTATCTTGTATCAGAAGAGAGAATCTCGAACTGCGCCCTAAAGGTGTTAGGTCAGGTGATGACACTGAACAAAACAGAGTGGAAGAGATTCCCTGGAGAAGCCAAAGGGGTTGCTGTGTTTGGGCAATAAGTGGCTTTGAAGTCACCTTCCCTCATTCCTCTTCTTGACTCCATTCAGCCACACAAATGGTGCGCCCAACCCTCAGGGCTCACATGTTGGCTTAGTTTCTTGTCACCGCTTCTTGGGCTCCCCGTTGAGAACTCAGGGGTCCTCCTCAGACTCAGGGCAGGCCTGGGCTTAGCGTCAATGCTTTCTGGTTTATGACTCCTCTCAGGGACGGAGAGGGGCGCAGACCCTCAGGAACACAGTACCCATCTTTTGTCCCAGAGTCACTCACAGCCTGCCTCCTGCTGTGTCCTCTGCCTGTGGGCCGGTGGTGGCCCTTCCCCGCCCTGCCTTGCAAGTGCCAGGGCCCCAGGAGACCAGGATGGTTTTGCTTCTCAAGTCTGTGGAGGAGAGGAAGAGTGGAGATTCCCAGGCTCAGCTGACCGGAGGTGGGAAGTGTCCTCCTGAAGGTGCTCTGTGCTGGGGACGGTGCCAGGGTTCTCTATGGGAAGACTGAGGGACAGGCCTATGGAACGGGCGTTGGTGTAGGAGACTGGGGCTCTGCAGTTGTCACCCGCTGGACATCACACTGCTGCCACATGACAGGGCCCAAGGTCACATGACAGTGTTCAAGGTCCACACCCTTCTCCTCCAGGCACTGAGGCAGGAGAGCCACCTCACCCAGTCATCACCCCGGCAGCCTTACCTTTCAGGTGAGAGTCCATTAAGCAGGTCCCACAGTCTCGAGGAAGGTGAAGGGTTTGGGGAGAGGGAGGGTGGCTCTGCTTGAAGTTCTGGTGGCCTGAGCTATTTGAGCCCCACAGCGCCATCCAGACATTCCCAGCCCGTGTCAGAGCTCTTCCTGCCCAAAATCGGGATTCTGCCCGGCACCCGCCTGCCCTCGGGGTGGCTGGCTGTGCCAACAGAAATGCCAGCTGTAGCTAGGACAGGCCCTGCACCCCAGGAAAGCGCCAGGTCTGGAGATTCTGTTCTGGTCCAGATCCTCCCCTACATAACGAGAGGCAGATAATTAACCGCGGTGGCGGCCAGGCTGCAGCCGCTGCCAGCCCCCTCCCGGGTGGAGGGTGGAGGGTGGAGGGGCCTCGTTAGCATTCTGCCCACAGCCCCGCAACAATAAACCCAGATTAGCCATCGGGACAACCAGGCACCCAGTTCAAAGGGTCTGTCCCACTGCGAGCCTCAGGCCAGGGAGAGAGGCCACCTGCACGTGCTTGTTTTCTGGGGGTTTTCGATTGGGTTCGGTTTTGGTCTCGGGGCACCTTGTTGTCAGCCCTTTGTAAATAATTGTTTTCCCTCACGCATTGAGGAAAATGTTCTTCTGAAGAGAAAGATACATCAAAGGGCATTTCTTAATGTATGAAAAAGCAGAAAAAATGTTAATGATATAACATCAGGGTGGAAAGTAGAGGAAGAAAAATCTATGATTCTAATTATGGAAAAAATTACTAAAATATGTACTAACGTGTCCTAGGCATGTACAGAAAAAGAAAAAGAAAGAAAGGAAGGAAGGAAATTTATTGAGATGTTATTAGTCTCTGGATAATTATGTTTATTTCCTGACATGTAAATGACTCCTCCATCAGGGGAAAAAAAATGTTTTTATTAAGAAGGTAAAGCACATGGGGAGGCTGACTTTTAAACCTGATTTTCATGACGACAGATTTCCAGCATGTTACTTCGTGTGTGTGTGTGTGTGTGTGTGTTTTCCAAAGCTAATGCTTGCCCCAAAGGGGATTTTTAATGGCTTTAAATTAGCATGATTTGGTGTTTGGCCACAACCTGACATTCTTGAATTTAACCTGGGCAAACTGAACTTGACTTAGTCCACAAAAAAGTGTTTAAAAAATGAAAATTCTGGCTGCTTTGGAGTCGCTAGGAATTCTTTCTCTAGGTGAACCCAATGTGATCGTTTGAACTGAGACACCGTGCTGCAGCCTGGCTCGGGGATCGCAGGGTTCTGGTCTGATGTGGTAGGAATTGCTTTGTCTTGGTGGAGAAGCCATTCACCTTCTGGGCCCTGGCCTTTCTTCATCTATCCCCTTGATGGCAGAAACCAGTTCAGCTCATCTGGAAAGGGAGTTTCCCTGAGGACCAGCTGAGAGGAAGACGAGAAGGAGCCACAGAGCAAGCAAGCCCAGAACAAGAGCAGTGGCCTCTTCAACAGGGGCCCATTAGATATGGCTGGGCATCAGGGATGCTACCTTTGTCTGGGGTCCAGGTGTTTGTTTCACTGTGGCCAGTGCTGGCCCCCGTGAGGGCTTTGCCATCCTAACATAGGCTGCTGCGGCGGCTTCTTTTTTTTTTTTTTTTTTTTTTTTA
>NW_026000222.1:7858098-7859933 GCF_001458135.2 Marmota marmota marmota | reverse complement strand
TTTTTTTTTTTTTTTTTTTTTTTTTTTAATATTTTTTTAGTTGCAGATGGACACAACACCTTTATTTAATTTATTTATTTATACGTGGTGCCGAGAATCGAACCCAGGGCCTCACATATGCCAGGCAAGTGCTCTGTCACTGAGCCACAGCCCCAGACTCCACTGCTACTGCACAGCCCTGAGCGACAGACAGGACATGGTCCCCGGCACCTCCTTTCTCAGAAGAACGCAGCGGGGAGCGGCAGGGTGCTCCATTAGCAGCCCGGGGCCTGGGTCTCCTCGGCTCACACTGCCCTTCTCTTGGCCTCGGTCCGCCCTCTTTTCTCTGCCTGAAATACCCTTTCCTCTATTTACGATCTGACTCACTTCCACCAGCCAGAGCCCGCGTTCCGGGAAGTCACATCTGATGCACTGATAGAGTGGACTGCACACATCCTGGGTTACCAAGCAGAGTAGGGGGTGTGACAGGCTGTACCTGCCGGCAACCCTTCCCGTCCCTCCACCCCCCACAAGAGGCAGCAGAGCCACTGCCAGTGGTGTGGCCTCAGGCAACTGCCGTCACCTCTCAATGTGTCCCACTCCTCCTGTATAAAAGGGCAGTAGGACAGTGTCCACCTCAGCAGTTGTGAGCATCGTCTGGGGCACCTGGAAAATGCTAGGGCTTGTCGCTTTACGGCCTGCAAGTTCACGGCCGGAGCCTCAGGTCAGCCCCACGCGGGGCCTTGCAGTTCTTGCTCTGGGACTTTAAATTAGCATGATTTGGTGCCTGACTTCATTTCTCTCTCACTCTTCTCACTCGTGGCTTCTGGCCCTCTCCATCCCATCACCCCGATCCCCCACAGAGCAGTCTCAGGTCATGGTGAACCCAGAGCCTCAGAGGTCCCCTAGATTTGTCAGGGAGGGATTGAACACTCACAGAACTCCTCTGGGTGTTGGCCCAGTCAGAGAGCCAGGGCAGGGGCGAGGGTGCATTGGAGATGTGTTTCTGATCACAGAAAGTGACTTCCCCAGGGCCACCCAGCAGACTTGCCTGGGGGTTCAATGCATTGAACCCCTGATGAAGAATGGCCTTTCGGGTCTGGGGGACAGCAGTGTGGCTCCAGACACCTCTAGTTACTAGCAGGGTGTCAGACATGTGCATTTGACCTTTGAGGCTCTTATCGGAGCAGATCCATGTCAGGAATGCAATGGGCTAGTGTTCCTCCAAAACACATCTGCTGCAACGGGATGCGATGTCCCTGCGAGCAGAGTCAGACCTGGTGCAGACATTGCCCCCGTGGTCTCTCCCCAGCTTAAATATAAATAAAAATCAGTACAAGGTCAGGAAGCTCCTCACCCTCCTGTCGGATGTCTCTTGGTTCTGAGCTTTCTTTCTTTGCAAGAGTCATGCTCTCCCCACTGCCTCCCTTGTGGTGCCCAACCTCCATTTGTCACCTCCCACTAGACCCTTCCTCTCATGGAAGGCTTCCTGCTCCGATGCCCACTTACCAGGGGAAGGGTCCACCCACACTGACAGCACCCCAAGCCCAGGGGCTCCAGGGCCTCCTTGGGGACCTGGATGGTGGCTGGAGGGACCAGAGAGCGGGAGGCCCTGAGGCTGTGAGAGGTGAAGGAGATTGGACAACATCTGAGAGCAGGGGATTGGAATTCCAAGAAACGGAGGCCACCAAGAATCACTCCAAGCCAGAGAGACAGAACCCATCCCTGCAGATGGCCAGGGCCTGAAGCCATTCAGGACCGCACCTTAGCTTGAGCTGGGAACTGGGGCATGAGTGTCCTCTCTCTCTCTCTCTCTCTCTCTCTCTCTCTCTCTCTCTCTCTCTCTCTCTCTCTCT